>NW_027150363.1:3153140-3468454 GCF_031143425.1 Pleurodeles waltl
GTAAGGGGTGGGAGAAGAAAGTTGCTTTGTTTGCCAATGATCTTTTAGTCTATACTTCGAATTTATCTACTGACTTACCCACTTTATTAGATATTACGGAGCAATTTGGGAAGATTTCTGGTTATCACATTAATCCTGAAAAAACTGAGACAATGGTATGGAATCTGAATCCCGACCTTTGGCGTACTACTAATTCAATAAGGTATTTAGGGGTAGAAATTGTGCAGGATTTGGAACGAATACCAGTGGTTAATATGAGGAGTGTGGTAACGGCTTGTAGTAAGTTATTGTTAGGTTGGCAACATCTTCCCCTCACAATAGTAGGGAGGGTCAACTTGGTTAAGATGATAATCTTGCCTAAGTTGAACTTTCTTTATGATTCTATTCCATTACAAATGGATAAGAAAGTTTTGGCCATTCTTCAACAGAAAATAAATTCATTTTGGCACAAAAGGGACCCAGAATTGCATGGAAGAAACTGCGCAGGAGAAAGGAGAAGGGGGCCTTACTCTTCCTGACATCCATTACAATGCATGGGCATTCCACCTTAAGAAAGTTAGAATGTTATTTTCTTCCCCGGATCGTTCAGCGATTGGAGAGATGTTTAGCTTTATGGTAGCCGCAGCAAAATAATTTCTATATAACTTTGGTGACCCGAAATTCTTTAAGAAAGTAAGATTGAAAATACTACAAGATGCAGCTAGGGCTTGGTTTCAGTTGCGGCAAGTGGCAAAAATAGACTATTACAGTCAAGGGGCTCCAGTTTGGGAATCTCCGGGAACCCCCGAGTGTTTGACAGATGTGTTGGCCTTACCTCTTAAAAAGGCCATGATTGAATTTTGGAGGGATTTAGTTAGAGATGGTAGTTTGTTGTCCTGAGAGGAACTTACGGAGTGGACAGGAAGGAATCTCTCAAGATTTAAGTATATTCAATTAAGGGAATGGACACAAGGGGTCGCAGGCAGGTTGGGGTCTGCTAATCAGTTAGAGGGTGACTTAATTTTGAAGCATTGGGGATTAAAGAAGGTCTTGAGTTGGTATTGGAGTATGTTAGATATTGTGGATGTGGACTTTAAACTGCCTGTCTCCCTTTTGGGGAGTAGAGATGTATGTGGATCAATTACAAGCTTGGTGGGGGCCATCTATGCGAATAATATTTAGGGCCATTAAATCAGCACCTTTAAGGCGAAATCATCTTTTTTACGCTGCATAGAGTATTTTTTTCCTCTGGAGAAATTAACTAAGATAAGAGGGGGAAAGGAAGTTAATTGTTCTTAATGTGGCTTACTGAAGGCATCTGATATTCATATGTTTTTAGAATGTCCAGTAGTTTATTGTTTCTGGGGGAAAGTGTGTGAAAGGATTTCAAGTCTTTCATTACAACACATAACACCGTCTCTTCCTTTAGTTATTTTTGGTATGGTGAAGCAAGGAGAAAGAGGTTCTAGAGTTGTAAAGATAGTGTTGCTATTTGCAATACTTTTGGCTACGAGGGAAATTTGTCGGAAATGGGTATCAGTGCTCCCTTCTTCATATGCAGATTGGTTGGATGCTTTGACTATTATATCAAAATTGGATATTGAGGTGGATACATTCCATAAGGAAAAGAAAGTAAAAATATGAAACAAAAAAACCCCAAAGCATTTTTTAAAAATAAAAAAGCAATAACCTTCCCAATGTGAGAGTTATTTCCCATGGGGTGATTAACATGAGGTTCTCTTCCGCTTAACACTATGCTTTAAATGGCAGTGTGTAAAAGTAAAAAGCTCATATTTGTCTGCCCACTCAAAATAGGGCATTTGGAGAAATGGTCAAACTTACAATGGTCCTCACACGGGTCGTCAGAAGAGCGTGTCAGTGGCGAAGACGAAGTAGTCCCCATCACTGACATACTTAAGTTCCACCCAACTGTAAATAATGCAGACGTAACTTTAGTTTGGTGGAGAGAGTACTCTGTCACTATTGCGATGGAGCTCACTCCGCTAATGTCTAGATCGGGCTTTAAGAGCATTGCTATTCATACACTAAGCTTCTAAAGTTACTTCAGCCCAAAGATCACAAAACAGTAGTAAATAGTGTGTGTCTAAGCAGCACATAAGGCGGTCATGTCTGTTCACCCGTACCGCAACACACGCTTATAGAAATTAATGGAAGCATCTGCAATGTACTTAATATAACACCTCATAGGAAATAATGATAATAGATTTAATTATTTCAACTTTTACGTTAAATATATATGTATTTTTTAGTATTTCAACTTTAAATTAAATGAAAAAATACGCATTTTATAATGTTATCGTTGATTAGTGAATTTTTTTTTAATTGATTAAATTAATATTTAACATTTTTTACTTAATACAAACATATAGAACTTTAAATTAAATGTATTAAATCGTAATTAAATAATACAATGGTAGTGAAGTTGAGTTTTTCATTTGGATTAAAATATTTATTAAATAAATAATATGATTGATTATTTAAATATATTTAATGTGATGAATTAATGTGCAACAACATTTTATTTTATTATTTTGAATTAAGTTGCATGTGTATTTAGTAATCAAATGTTCTTAATATGTTTTTTTAAAGAATTAATATCATTCTTTCCCCTGCTTTCCCATAGGGGGATTTTAACTCTGGTGGTGGATATCTCCGCCTACAGGGGAAACGTTACTGGTAGTATCTTCACAGTTGTAAATTTCCTCATCAGATGTCTGCACTGCCTGAGTTTAAGAGTTGAAGATTCTGTACTTAGATGTAAATCTTGAGTCACAAATATGAAAACGTGCAAAAAAGTGTTGTCTTACTCCTATGTGCAAGAGTAAATTCATATTTGTGAATATGGTCCAATGTGCTCTAATCGTCAAGGAGCACTCTTAGAGAAAGATGCTCCTCACAGTTTTAAAATCAGTTAGTCTATGCCATTGTCCCAGTATCGCTCAACAGGTTTGAAAGTCCACATTTAAGAGCATTCTGCCATGGGGGAGCTGCACCATCCCGGATAACTCAAGGACCTTCTGTAGACAGAAGGACTCTGAACACTCACTCGGAAGGGTAAGATGGCACAGAAAAGCAAGAACCCCAGGTGGAGATCAGAGAAGGCCGTGATCAACAGGTCTGCCGAGCCACACCTTCTGCGGAATCTACTGCATAACATCCTTCAGTAGTAGGACCTAAAGGTTGGACCTCACCACCATTGAAAGCAGAAACAGAATCAAGCGGTTTCATGGGAAATAGATGATGCTTATTCAGAGGATTGCTAGAGAATTTTAGTTTGGAACTGGAAACCTAATACCCAGCGTTTGGTGACAAACTGTAACTGTAATCATTCTCTGTATGTTTAATGTATGTATTTTTGTGGTATTTCACTAACACAAACCTAGCCCAAGAGCAGAACACCTCTGTACAGGGTCACAGGCAAGACTACAGTCAATGAGTGATAGGAGAGGTATCTGGTTATTGGGTTGTCGTTCCCTGTACCATGAGAGCACTGGACAAACATACCAAAGTCAGACTATTTGCGATTGCAAAATGGCCTTTTTGTATGTAACAAACCTAACATGTGATTAGGTGACATGCTATTGAATCACAATTTGAGTCTTCACTTGCATACCAAATCTGCATTTGGAAGGGGAGTGTTTAGGGCTTTCCTTACAAATAGTGACACAGAAACAGATGTATTGATGTTCTGCGACTGAATCCCAGTGGCTAATAATTAATATTTTCCTGACCACTGAAAGATAGTGGTAAACTATTCGCAGATGTGAAGGTGTCCACGAGGAACTCCGTCCTGTTCGTGGATGTTGACAATAACATTTTTAAGGAGTAGACAGCGGCCATTGGAACCACTTCCTTCTCCTAAAAAAAAGTCTTTGATTTTTTTTAGTTGTCCCATGTTCCTTTAAAGGACCCCAGCAGTCCACCATCCCTGTGATGGCAGCGAGTCATAGAGGGCCACAGTTTGCACCCAGCCTATTAATAAATAGGTTGGTTTGCCAAATATCACTCTGGTCACTCATATCACTCTACTTGCAAAAGTACTGGTTGCAAATTGCGACCAGTAATTTGTATCCAGTGACTTATATATCTCGGCAATGGTTTCAGTATTACATTTTTTGATGTTTTGTGAAAAGGAACCAAATAGTTCCATTTTGGTTCTCAGGCAAGTGCAGATATGTATGAACTTATCACCTTAAGCAGAAGGAACAGACAAGTTCTCTTGTCCTACCTAAAGAGAATGTGTTAGGAATGTAACAGAACCTATCAAAGCCTGACAGCCATTTCAATTTATTGTTGTGAATTCTACCAACCTTTTGCCCCAACAGTGCACACACACAAAATCCACATTACACGCTTTATTTTAAGCTGATTTTAATGCAGAGTAAATGAAACAATTTAATCGCAGGAAATAAAACTAGCATAGTAAAGGTAACAGCACAGATTATGAAAATTATGAAAATAGGCAACATATTACATGATACAATTTATGGATGCCTTGACGTCTAGTCTTAGCATAAAATGTCTGACATTTCATGAGGGTTCAGTATTTTGATAAACTCATCCTATTTGCAACCTGAAAATCACTGAAGGTTTTCCTAAGTATCACCCTTTGAAATAAATACAAAAATAGATGAACTAGAAGCTGAATGTCAGACTACATGATAAACCTAGAATTTTGTTGTGAGATAATAAACATTTATTCATTAACTATTATACTGACTTTCATGATCTGAGACTTTAATGAAGAATTAGGCTAATGCACTCTATATATGTGAGATTCCAAGAGACACAAATGGCAGAAATTATATATCAGAGGGGTGGAAACATGAATATGTGTTGTGGAGGAGATGGTTCAGCTCAACATAGTCCTAGAAGTGTGTTATCACCAACCTCTTCTGATGAAAGTTAGACTCGAGATAGTTGTGTATTTGGTCCAAATTTAGGAACTGGTAGATGTTTTTCTCAGAAGGTGGCTGATGGTGGAGACGTTCAATGGACCCTAGAGAGAGCCACAAAGCAGGGCACACTGCTGGTGTCAGCTGTGTCTATCACAGCTGGGGAAGAATTGCTTTAGGCCTCAATCTAAGCATAATCTGCCAGGTGGCTAAATGTGCTCTGTTGAGAAGTTAATAACAGATTTGTGGATTTTGGAGAACTTGCCCTCAAATTACTCAAGGAGAATTTCACACTGTGTTGGGATAAACTTGCGTCAGGTTTTAGGGTGCATTGACTGGAAGATATTGAATTTTACCTTTGTCTGTTTGGGTTCTTCATGAAATGTTTAACATAATAGGTATTTTTGGTGATCTTGATGCAATGTTTAATTTGTGCCATGGGTTTGCTGGGACTTGCCACCAACATTTATTTCTGTCTCTTTTTTTAAATAGCACATGAGCAGAATGTTTCAAAATTTAAATAACAATACTTTATCCAGGTCATTCTTAGAGTATGGGTGACCCGCAATATGTGTTAGTAGGTAACAATGGCACTGGCATTTGACAGCGATGGCAGAGGCGGGGATGGAGCAAGCTGCAGTAGCCTTCCATGAAACACCTTGGACTCCGGCACAAATTAAGCACTGTCCTGATGCCTTCATGGTAGTGTCTCCAGTATCGCTTAACGTTGATTTTGCCTACCTTGAGTGGTTGAACCACTTGGTGATGGAGTTAAGGCCCATCTTGATTTTTCTGGGTTTTGGAGAGAGCCCGGGTGCCAAGAGCAGCTAATATGTTGCGGTAGAGATGGTCAAGCAATGTTTTAGGGTTTGTTGATGCGGGCAGCTATTTTTAGTGACTCTGTGGGCTGTCCCTAATCATTCTGTGCATATATTGTTAAAGTACCCAGGGTCAGAGTTATCAAAGTAGTGTATTGCCTTCCAGTCACATAGTTAACATAACGACAACTCAACACTACCGTCAGATTTACCACGCAACACCAGGCCACCTTCAGTGCTTGGTAAATCTGGAGTAACGCCGGGGCGGTGACCTATTTGCAAATGGGAAAGGCTCCCTAACGGACCCTTTTCCGTTTGTGAGTATTTGTAAAAACATTTTTTAAGAGCCGACAGTGGTCCCAAGAAAACTTTTAATTTTTCTTTTTTAAACACATCCCATTTTCCTTTAGGGAAAACAGTCTGAGTTAAAAAAAAAATTTTTTGCTTTATTAAAATTAAAAAGCAATCAAGTAAATGTGGTCTGCTGAGATCTGCTACCTGTGATGGCTGTGATTCCTAATGGGTCACAAATCACGACCTACCTGATTATTATTCATGAAGTAGGTTGATTTGCAACCCACTAGGAATTGCTAAATGAAACTCAGTGAGTTTCATGCATTACAAAGAGCGATTTAGGTAATGGCTGGTCTTAATATTGATACACCGGGTTCTCAGTCTGTTTCCGTGAGGGCTGAAAAGCTGACAGTCCAGCATGATGCAGCCTCCCTTCTGAAAAATCCTTTCTTTACTTCATTTTCTCCTCTCTTTCTTGCCTTTCTTTCCTGCTTTCTTTTATCCTTTGCTTTGATGGCTTCCCCCCTTCTCAATTCCCTTTATCCCCTCTTTTTTGCACTTCCTCTTTGTTTCTCCCATTTTTGTTTCTATCTTTTTAAACTGCTTCCTTCTTTTCCTATTGCTTTCATTATTCCCTCCTACTTTGTTGTGCACTCTTTTTCAGTTTCCCACTCTTTCTTTCTTGTTCTCTTTTTCCTCTTGCTATTTTTCCTATTTTTTCCTTATTTCTTCCTCTATATTCCTCCTTTTCCTCCATTTACCTCTTCTTTGTTTCCTTCTTACTTTTTGATTTCTTCTCTTCTTTCATTCTCATTAATTATTTCATTTTTCTCTTCTTTTTTTTCTCTAATTATTTCCTCCTCATCTTTCTTTTTCTCCTGTTTTCTCTCAATTATTCTTTCTTTTGTTCTCTCATTCTTTCTCTTTTCCTCCCCTTTCTGTATTTCTCCTTTAACATCTTATATTTTCTTATCTCCTCTTTCTTTATTTCTCTCCTTCTCTATTTCCTTTTTATTTAACATTTTGTTCTCTACTTCTTTCTTTTTGTGTTTTCTATTCTTCTTTCTTTCTGTCATCTTCTTTCTTGTTTTTTGTCTTTCCTCCTCTTTGTCATTCTTTCATTCATTTTGGTATTATTATTTTTTTGTACTTTTTCCTGTAATTTGTTCCTTTATTCGTTCACTACTGTCCTTTTCTGTATGAAGCTCCTTCTTTCTGTTTCCTTCTTATTTTCTTGTTTCTTTTGCTCTTTCTTTCCTTTTGTCTCTCATTTTCCTATCCTTAATTTCAGTCATATTCACATTCTCTTTGTCTTTCTCTTAGTTTATTTCTTGTCTCTTTCTCCATCATGCTCCATCTTTGTTCTGCACCTTCCTTTGTTATTCTTTCTTTTCTCCTCCCATTTATTCCTTTCACTGTTTCTTTCTTCTTTCTTCTTTCCTCTTTTATTTTCATCTTTCTTTCTTCATCTCCTTTCTTTTGTCTTTTATTTTTTATTTTTCCTCATTGTTTCTGTCCTTTCTTTTTTCTTTCTTATCTTCTTTTTTCTTCTTTCCTTTCTCCTCCTCTCCTTTTCTCTCTCATGTTGCCTGTCTCTCTTACTCTTGATATATTTTTCTCTTTCTGTTTCTCTCTTTTATTGACTCCAGAGCACAGGGACAAAACTGATCCATAGGGGCCCCAGATGTGTCACTTTTGTGATACAGCTCCTGTGCATTAATGCTGTAAGCTCCCTGTAGCAGGACTGGGGTACAATAGGAGCAGTGCTTAGGCTATTTAGCCTCTCTGTTCATTTATCAGACCCTGTACCAGGAGTAGCTTACAACGCCTTTCAATGATTAAAGCAGCTCTCACTATACAAAGGTTTAGAGACCTCTGTTGTGTTTCATTCAATTGAATCAAAACAAGACTACAACACGCAGAATACATTAGACTATCATACAGAAGTCCAGGGCTGACGACAGTGCCCTTAAACCCTTAACTGCCAGGGCTTTTCCCTTAGGTGCCAAGCCTTTTTTTGGCTGTTTGGGGCAGTTCGTGCTTAGGCCCTCATAACTTTTTGTCCACATAAGCTACGCACGCCAAATTTGTTTCCTTTTTTCCAACATCCCAGGGATTCTAGTGGTACCCAGACTTTGTGGGTTCCCCTGAAGGAGAGCAAGAAATTAGCCAAAATCCAGCGAACATTTTCATTTTTTTCAAATAAATGGGAAAAAGAGCTTTAGAAGAAGGCTTGTGGTTTTTTCCTTGAAAATGGCATCAACAAAGGGTTTGCGGTGCTAAAATCATCATCTTCCCAGCTTTCAGGAACAGGCAGACTTGAATCAGAAAACCCAATTTTTCAACAAAATTTTGACATTTTACTGGGACATACCCCATTTTTACTATTTGTTGTGCTTTCAGCTTCCTTCCAGTTAGTGACAGAAATGGTGTGAAACCAATGCTGGATACCAGAAACCTAAACATTTCTGACAACATTCTGAATTCAGAAAGGGGTAACTTGTGTAGATCCTACAAGGGTTTCCTACAGAAAATAACAACTGAAATAAAAAAATGTGAAATTAAGGTAGAAAAACAGCCATTTTTCTCCACGTTTTACTCTGTTACTTTTTCCTGCAATGTCATATTTTTTAAAACAATATACCATTACATCTGCTGGACTCTTCTGGTTGTGGGGATATATAGGCCTTGTAGGTTCATCAAGAACCCTAGGTACCCAGAGCCAATAAATGAGCTGCACGTTGCAGTGGGTTTTCATTCTATACCGGGTATACAGCAATTCATTTGCTGAAATATAAAGAGTGGAAAATAGGTATCAAGAAAACCTTTGTATTTCCAAAATGGGCACAAGATAAGGTGTTGAGAAGCAGTGGTTATTTTCACATCTCTGAATTCCAGAGTGCCCATACTAGCTTGTGAATTACAGGGCATTTCTCAAATAGACGTCTTTTTTACACACCGTCTTACATTTGGAAGGAAAAAATGTAGAGAAACACAAGGGGCAATAACACTTGTTTTGCTATTCTTTGTTCCCCCAAGTCTCCCGATAACAATGGTACCTCACTTGCGTGGGTAGGCCTAATGCTCGAGACAGGAAACTCAACATGGACACATCACATTTTTACATTCAAATCTGACATGTTTTTTGCAAAGTGCCTAGCTGTGGATTTTGGCCACAAGCTCAGCTGGTAGCTAGGGAAACCTACCAAACCTGCACATTTTTTAAAAATAGACACCTAGGAGAATCCAAGATGGGGTGACTTGTGGGGCTCTCACCAGGTTCTGTTACCCAGAATCCTGCAAACCTCTAAATTTGACCAAAAAAACACCTTTTCCTCACATTTAGGTGACAGAAAGTTCTGGATTCTGAGAGGAGCCACAAATTTCCTTCCACCCAGCGTTCCTCCCAGTCTCCCGATAAAAATGGTACCTGACTTGTGTGGGTAGGCCTAGCGCCCGCGACAGGAAATGCCCCAAAACACAATGTGGACACATCACATTTTCCCAAAGAAAACAGAGCTGTTTTTTGCAAAGTGCCTAGCTGTGGATTTTGGCGTCTAGCTCATCCGGCACCTACGGAAACCTACCAAACCTGCACATTTTTTAAAACTAGACACCTAGGGGAATCCAGGATGGGTTATGTAACCCAGAATCTTTTGCAAACCTCGAAATTTGGCCAAAAAGCACTTTTTCATTACATTTCGGTGACAGAAAGTTCTGGAATCTGAGAGGAGCCACAAATTTCTTACCTCCCAGCGTTCCCCTAAGTCTCCCGATAAAAATGGTATCTCAATTGTGGGGATAGGCCTAGTGCTCATGACAGGATATGCCCCAAAACACTATCTGGACACATCAAAATTATCAAATACAAAACTACCTGTTTTTCCGGGAAGCGGGGGGGCCTGCGTTTTTTGTCCTGGGCTCAGCAGCCCTCTGGAGAAACCTACCAAACCCAGACATTTCTGAAAACTAGACACCCGAGGGAGTCCAGGGAGGTTTGACTTGCGTGGATCCCCCAATGTTTTCTTACCCAGAATGCACAGCAAATCTCAAATTTAGCAAAAATAATCAAATCTTTCTCATATTTCTGCGTGGAATCACTGCACAAGGGCACATTTCCTACCATCCAATGTTCCCCTTAGTCTCCCGGTAAAAATGATACCTCACTTGTGTAGGTGGGCCAAGTGCCTGTGACAGGGAAGAGCCAAAAACATGTTGAAATTTAGGGGGAACCGAAGCGGGTCCAAAAGGGCAGTTTGAAAAAAAAAATTTTAGGCAGCAAAGTTGGAGGTTTGCAGGGCATTGTGGGTAAGAAAATGGTGCTGGGTGCATGTGAAGCTCACCACCCTGGAATCAACCAGATGTTTAGTTTTCAGATGTATCTAAGTCTTGTGGATTTTTCTACATGGCAGCGTCCCTAAGTCAAAAAAGTGCAGCCCTCACCATTCCAAGTGGGCCAATTTTGAGAGTTACCAAGCTCTCATGGCCCAAATGTAAAACCAAAACCCAAAATAATCAAATGTCCTCTTGCTTGCCATGGGAAAAGATGTTGCAGTATGCAGGGGGAGAGCTGAAAGACTGTTACCCCCTTCAGTTGGGGTGGGGCCATAACCGGGCCCATACTGGTTCGTAGCCACCACTCCATAATTTTTGGATTTTTTAAATTCCCTGACATCTAGTAGACTTTCTGCCCCCCCAGGGTGTGGATCGGGGTTAATTGCCCCGTCTGCCCACTGGTGGGTAGAACAACTTTGGACCCATTTATTTGGTTTGGGGTTATGGCCATAACCCCGCCCTCTTATTTTGAAAATCTTCCCTGGTGTCTGGTGGGCTTTCTGTGGGCCTTCCAAAAATAGGCCAATATATGGGCAACAGTAATGTGCCCCATTGGGGAGCGACCCTTGCCCCCCCCCCAAACAAAACACACACATAAACACATACACCAATCCCTGGTGTCTAGTGGTTTCTGCAGATTGGCCTAACAAAAATAGGCTGATCTGCCCCCGAGGGGGGCAGAAATGGCCTAAATATAATTTGCCCCCCAGGGGAGCGACCCTTGCCTAAGGGGTCGCTCCCCATACATAAAAACATAAAGTAATACAAATATATATATGTTCCTGGTGTCTAGAGGTTTCTGCCCCCCCGGGGGCAGATCGGCCTAATTACATTAGGACTTTCCTTTCCTTTCATGTCTCTGCCAGCCCCCTCCTCCCGAGCGGAAGAAAAATGCTAAGCATTTCTCTTCCTGCATTGCGCTGGAACCATGCTTCCAGCGCGATGGGTTGTGACCTCTGTTGAGGTCAGCACGTGATCGAGTGCTGACGTTATCAGACTTCACTCAGGGGAGTTGGGGGGTCAGGGGTGGAAGGGAAAGCTATTCCCCTTCCAACCCTGACCCGGGGAGGTGGGGGGGCGGCCCTCAGGGGAGCGTAATGGTTACGTCCGTGGTGTCTGAGAGGCGCAGCCACGGACGTAACTATTACGTCCATGGCGGGCAAAGGGTTAATGGTCCAAAGCGATTTGATCCCTTAAAATTAACAGGTGCCTCTCTTCCAATTTTGGTAATTGGAATGGCATGTATTTACTGGCACAGTGATCATTTCAAGTACAATTTCCAACAGTATTGAGGTTTTGTATATCTTTCACGGCCTGACCTTTAATGCCTCATTCATCCGCTAAACTTTATTTATTTTCATTTATCAAAGAGTTTATCCTTTTTAAAGGAACAACAGGTCTTTCTACAACAGTTCCCAGGTCCTTCTCTGCAGTGATGAGAAGACAGGTTTGCTTGTGTGAAATGCCAAGAGCTTGGGCAGGTGACCTTTGTGTAATAAATGAAATGTTGTGTAAGACTTGGGAGAGGAGACACTGTTATCTTATTGTGTGCTCTTGGTGCACACCTAGGATGTGAGTGTTTCTGTTCTAGAAGTAGGTCAACATGGACTGGTTAGATAGGGGCATCCATTCCCAAAAGAAGGGAGTTTGGAATTGTCAGAAGACAGTCCTTCCAACAGACAGTCTAAATGTCATGAGCTCTGGTGCCCAGAGGCAGACTTCTGGGAGCTCTTCTTCTGTATCTTCCTGCAGCTAGCACCCTGGCACCATCTCAGGGGTCACCCTCCTGCTCTTGGGGCTCTACACAATCTCTGCCTTCACTGCGGTATGATGGCCTTAACACCTGGGTGGTAACAGTGGTTTTACTAAGGGGACCAGGTGACTGGGGCTTCCAGCTGAGTCCTGCCCCTGTCCTTTCAGGGGGGACCATCTACTGGCCCCCTGTGCAAAAGACCTGTCTGTTTCCACCTATCCGAGACCTCTTTCCCTCTATATGAGTCTGACATGTATGATGTGTGTGTATCTGACATCTTTCACATCTGTATGAGTCTAACATGTATGTTATGTGTGTGTAGCTGAGATCTTTTACCTCTATATGGGTCAGACATGTATGATATGTGTGTGCATCTGAGATCGTTTACCTCTGTATGCATCTAACATGTATGATCTGCATGGTGTATATGTATCTGAGATATTTTACTTCTATATGGGTCTGATGTATGCTATGTATGGTATGTGTGTACCGGCTTATCTCCACATAGGTGTGACACATGGTATGGTATGTGTGTATCAGAGATTGTTTAACTGCAGAGGTGAAATAAACAAAGATTACAGGGACGTGAAAGTTAGGCTCAGATTTTAAACATACAAAACCATAGAAATTCACCTGTTATAGTTAGTTATCTCAAGTAACTATAACTCATGCCCTCCCTAAAGTAATTTTAACTCGCGCCCTCACCATGCACTGCTACATGTCCCTCAAATACAGCACCTGCTGGCAGAAAGCTGATTTTTCATCTGTTTGGAAACAGATGAAAACATTGCTCCCACAAACAGATAGTTGCTATTTAAAGCATCCCCCTGCTTGTGGGAGCAATCTTGGCTCCCAAAGGATGTGGGAAACCATCTAGGACTGTGGGGGCCTTGAGGGTCCCCTGTGGTCTTATCACTCACTCTCTCTCTCCCAATTGTCATTGCATTGGTCTCTCCATGCCATGACTTCCAAAACTCAGACTAGCAAGATGTTTGATACAAATGTTATAGTTGTGCTGGGATACAGAGCGAAACATTCACTTCTGGCCTAATGGTCAAAGTCTTGTGCTGTTACTCAGTAGGCTGAGGGTTCATATCCTAGTAGGGCTTGGAACTGTTTGTTTATTTAATAGTGTTTTGGCTGTTAAACCTTCCTAGTGATGGAACATTCATGCTTGTTTGCCACAGGTATGCCTGGAAGCATCTCAGTAATGGAGTCATCTAAAGCCTGAAAGTTAAGGTCGCACTGGAAGTTGAGGGTTCTACTCCAGGTGTGTCTGTGGTCATTTATCTTATTTAATTTATTGTAAACTTGAAAAGTTTAAGATTCATACTGCAAGGTGATTTGGCCCTTTTAATTGACAAATTAATTTTTCTTTTCAGTTTGTCCAGAAGTATCTCATTCTAAGCGTACCCTTGATCAAAGCCTAACTGACTCTCCATCCCTCTCCCGCTCACTCTTTCTCTCTCTCTCTCAATTTCTCTTTTTCAATCTCTTTCTCCCACACACACATCCACTCAGACCCTTATGCACCCACTCACTGCCCCACTCAGATCCTCATTCAGCCACTCACAGACTCACCCAGACTCTCACACACCTACTCACAGACCCACTGAAATACTTACACACCCACTCACAGACCCACTCAGATGCTGGTGTACCCACTCACATACCCAGACAGACATTCTCACATCCACTCTCACAGTCGGATACACCCTGTCATAACATTTCTCACACCCACACAGACAGGCGTCAGCCACCTCCCACCGCGCACAGCCAAAGGCCGTGCACTGCATGGAATTGGGTGGTTAGGGGGTTGGCAGCAGGGTCTGGACACAGGTCAGGCATGCAGCGAACCCCTGCCATATATGGCCAAAGGCCACATGTGCGGTTTGGAGGTTATAGGAGGCCATGCAGGGCGGTGGTTGGATTGACATATAGTAATAAAACGTTACTTTCTGTTTAAAAAAAAACATAGAAATGCACTGAAAAAAACAAAGGTTACTGGAATGTTATAGTTAGGAAACAAAATTAAAAAAGAACATAGAAATTCACTTAAAAAAACCAAAGGTTACACAGACGTTACAATTTAAATGGACAAAACCATAGAAATTCACAGGGTTATAGTTAGAGTTATTTCAAGTAACCGTAACTCGTAGCCCAAGGAAACTATAGCTTGCACCATTTCCATGCACTGCAAATTACCCCAGATATTACAGCACTCATGACATCTTTTATATCATCTTCAATAATCTCACTGTAACATTTGCTGTAAAATTATTCAGAAAAAACTGTGCTGGAGGGACACGAGATATAGCTACCTTAGTGCACGAGTTATAGTTACTTGAAATACCTCTAACTATAACAGGTGAATTTCTATGGTTTTGTAAAAAGTGAGCCTAACTATAAATCCCTGTAACCATTGCTTTTTTCAGTGAATATACATATTTATATTTATCTTAATGCTTTACCAATACAAAACCATAGAAATTCAGAAGTTATAATTATACTTATGTGAAGAAACTATAGCTCATTACCAAAAGTTGCTTTCCGGCACAAAGTATAGTTTCTTCACATAAGTATAACTATTCCTGTGCATCAAAAACGTGTTTCCAAAATCTGCAGGAAACACGCTCGGTGGCTCCATCTTTCTGGAAAATGGTGGAAGGACGTTGCATACCACTAATGTATATGGGATGGATCCAAAAGGTGGGGAGGCACTTCTTGGCCATTTTACATACTTGTAGCTTTTAAAAGGGAAAAAACAATGTTTGGTCACAGCAGAAAATGCAAGAAAGAACTCACTTGTCACAGTCACCACATGAGATATTGCACACAAAAAAGCAAGGATGCAAACCCCTCCATTAAGGATTAGAGATAACCTGTCAAGGTGGAAATGCAGAGAAAAAACATCATGCCCTAAGGTAATTATAACTCGTGTCCCTGCCATGCCCAGTTTGTATTGTCAAAAATGTTATTGCAGATATTACATTGATATTATCAGTGATGTTATCAAAGATGTCATGAGGCCGTAATATGTGAGGTCATTAGCAGTGCACGAGTTGTAGTTACTTGAGGTAACTCTAACTATAACTGGTGAATTTATATGGTTTCATAAGTTTAAAATGTGAGCCTAACTATAATGTCCATGTAATCTGTTTTTTTCAATTCTATTTCCTAACTACAACGCCCCCGTATCCTTTCTTTTTTTCAATTAATTTCGATGGGTTAAAAAATCCCATGGTTTAAGTAATTTTCATTACTGTAACCAAGCAAATGCATGCCACACATGGCCTTTGGCTGTGCGTGGCGGGCCACACACGGCCTTTGGCTTTGTGCGGCGGGGATTGGCTGCAGGGTCTGGACTGTGGCAAGATGCTGCAGCCAACTCCCCTAATCACCCAACACCACAGAGCTGGCCGCAGCCTGTCTTCCTGGGTGTGAGAATAAGTGTAACAGGGTGCGTCTGGGTATGAGAGTGTCTGTCTGGGTGTGAGAGTGGGTGTGTCAGTGTCTTATTGGGTTTGTGAGTAGGTGCACCAGTGTCTGTGTGGTTGTGTGAGGGTTTCAGTGGATCTACGAGTGGGTGTGTGAGAGTCTGAGTGGCTCTGTGAGTGGGTGTGTGAGGGTCTGAGCATGGCTGTGAATGGGTGAATGAGGGTTTGAGTGGTTCTGTAAATGGGTGCGTGAGTGTATGAGTGAGTCTGTGAGTGGGTGTGTAAGGGTCTGAGAGGGCGTTTGTAAGGGAAGGCCCCTTTTTGACATGGTTTGCCCACACTTTTTTCCTGATGTTTGATGTAGCCTAGAAGTTGTAGTGGGTACCTAGTGGTACTTACACCTTGTGCCAGGTCCAGTTATCCCTTATTAGAATTATTATTCTGTCATAATTTGGTGAAGGTAAGTCCTTGCCTCCCCATGCCGGACAGTAATCCTGTGTACTGTGTGATTTGCAACTGCTAGGGCTTCTGTTCACTCTTGCAAGGATTCCTTCATGTACAGCATAGCCCAGTTCCCCAGCACTCCATCCTGCATTGCTCAACTCGCTGAGTTGACCACCGGCTTCATGGGACCCTCCTTTGTAGTGTTGAGACGACTGCTGTGCTCAGATTTCTTGAATGCCTGTTCAAGTGCTTCTGTGGGTGCTGCCTGCTTCTGCATGGGCTCTCTGCACTGCTGCACGCCCCCTCTGTCTCCTCCTCCAAGGGGCGACCTCCCGGTCCTTCCTGGGCCCAGGCAGCACCCATTTTCTTCAATTGCGACTCTTGCAGCTACCAAGGCTTGTTTGTGGTCTTTCTGCATGGAAACAACTATGTATTCTCCAGCATGCCATGGGACATCTTCTGACCAAAGGAGAAGATCCTGGCACCTTTCGTTGTTGCAGAATCTTTGGCTTCTTCCACCCCAAAACAGTCCTTTTGCACCTTCATCCGGGGTTTAGTGGGCTCCTGCCCCCCCTGGACATTTTCGTGACTCTTGGACTTAGTCCCCTCCCTTTACAGGACCTCAGGTCCAGGAATCCGTCTTCAGTGCTTTGCAGTCAGTTGTTGTCCTTGCAGAATCCCCTATCACGACTTTACTGTCTTTCTGGGGTAGTAGGTTAACTTTACTCCTACTTTTCAGGTTCTTGGGGTGGGGTATCTTGGACATCCTTAGTGTTTTCATACACTCCCAGTGACCCTCTACACACTACACTAGGCCTGGGGTCCATTTCGTGGTTTGCATTCCACTTTTGGAGTACATGGTTTGTGTTGCCCCTAGGCCTATTTCTCCCTGTTGCATTCCATTGTGTTCTACAGTGTTTGCACTACTTTTCTAACTGTTACTTACCTGATTTTGGTTTGTGTGCATATATTTTGTGTATATTACCTACCTCCTAAGGGAGTATATCCTCTGAGAAACGTTTAGCATAGTGTCACTAAAATAAAGTACCTTTATTTTTGGTAACTCTGAGTATTGTGTTTTCTTATGATATAGTGCTATATGATATAAGTGGTATAGTAGGAGCTTTGCATGTCTCCTAGTTCCGCCTAAGCTGCTCTGCTATAGCTACCTTCTATCAGCCTAAACTGCTAGAACACTACTAATCTACTAATAAGGGATAACTGGACCTGGCACAAGGTGTAAGTACCACAAGATACCCACTATAATCCAGGCCAGCCTCCTACAACTGAGGGCCAGGATCAACCTGTTGCTTTTATCAGCAGAAGGTTGACCCCTAGAGAAAAGCGTTGGTCTGCCAGAGAGAGGGAGGCCTTTGCTGTGGTCTGGGCACTGAAAATGTTGAGACTATACCTGTTTGGTACTCACTTTATTGTTTAGACAGACCACAAACCTCTATTATGGCTTGAACAAATGAAAGGTGAAAACCCTTAATTGTTGAGGTGAACCATATCCCTACCGGGAATGGACTATACAGTGGAACATAGACCTTGGAGTACCCACTCCAATGAAGATGGACTCTCCAGATATTTCCACTTAGACAATGAAGACTCATCTGGGCAAGGTTAGCCTTATTGTTCCTCGTTTGGGGGGGTTGTGTAGGAAAGTACCATCTTTCCTAGCATGTTACCCCCATTTTTTCTTGTGTGTCAGTCTGTTTTGCCTGTCTCACTGGGATCCTGCTAGCCAGGACCCCAGTGCTCATAGTTTGTGGCCTAAATGTGTTCCCTGTGTGGTGCCTGTGTCACTGATTTTGAGAACCAGAATCTCAGTGCTTATGCTCTCTCTGCTTTTAAAATTGTCACTGCAGGCTAGTGACTTTTTACCAATTCTGATTGGCACACTGGAACACCCTTATAATTCCCTAGTATACTGTACCTAGGTACCCAGGGTATTGGGGTTCCAGCATATCCCTATGGGCTGCAGCATTTCTTTTGCCACCCATAGGGAGCTCAGACCAATATTACACAGGACTGCCACTGCAGCCTGAGTGAAATAACGTCCACGTTATTTCACAGCCATTTTACACTGCACTTAAGTAACTTATAAATCCCCTATATGTCTAACACTCACCTAGTGAAGGTTAGGTGCAAAGTTACTAATTGTGAGGACACCGTGGCACTAGCAAAGGTGCCCCCACATTGTTCAGGGCAATTTCCCCGGACTTTGTGAGTGCGGAGACACCATTACACGTGTGCACTACATATAGGTCAATATCTATATGCAGCTTCCCAATGGTAACTCCGAACATGGCCATGTAACATGTCTAAGATCATGGAATTGTCCCTCCTTGCCAAATACGGTATTGGGGTGCCGATCCCATGCATCCCGGGGGCTCCAGCATGGACCCCGGGTACTGCCAAACTAGCTCTCTGGGGTTTTCACTGCAGCTACCGATGCTGCCAACCCACAGACAGGCTTCTGCCCTCCTGGGGTCTGGGCAACCCAGTCCCAGGAAAGCAGAACAAAGGATTTCCTCTGAGAGAGGGTGTTACACCCTCTCCCTTTGGAAATAGGTTTTTAAGGGCTGTGGAAGAGTAGCCTCCCCCAGCCTCTGGAAATTCTTTGAAGGGCACAGATGGTGCCCTCCTTGCATAAGCCAGTCTACACCAGTTCAGAGATCCCCCAACCCCTGCTCTGGTGCAAAACTGGACAAAGGAAAGGGGAGTGACCATTCCCCTGTCCATCACCACCCCAGGGGTGCTGCCCAGAGCTCCTCCAGTGTATCCCAGACCTCTGCCATCTTGAATACAGAGGTGTGAGGGCACAGTGGAGGCCTCTGAGTGGCCAGTGCCAGCAGGTGATGTAAGAGACCCCTCCTGATAGGTGGTTACCTAGTTAGGTGGCCAATCTTCCTCCGAGGGCTATTTAGGGTCTCTCCTGTGGGTTTCTCATCAGATAACGAATGCAAGAGCTCACCAGAGTTCCTCTGCATCTCTCTCTTCAACTTATGCCAAGGATCGACCAATTTAATGATTGATTGATTGATTGACTGTTCCAGGACGCCTGCAAAACCGCAACAAAGTAGCAAGAAGACTACCAGCAACATTGTAGCACCTAATCCTGCCGGCTTTCTCGACTGTTTTCCTGGTGGTGCATGGTCTGAGGGCTGTCTGCCTTCACCCTGCACTAGAAGCCAAGAAGAAATCTCCCTTGGGTCAACTGAATCTTCCCCCTGCTAACGCAGGCACCAAACTTCTGCATCACCGGTCCTCTGGGTCCCCTCACATCTTGACGAGCGTGGTCCTGGAACACGGAGCAGGATCCAGGTGACTCCGACAGTCCAGTGGTCCTTCTGTCCAAATTTGGTGGAGGTAAATCCTTGCCTCCCCACGACAGACAGTAACCCTTTGTACTGCATGATCTGCAGCTGCTAGGGCTTCTGTGCACTTTTGCTAGAATCCTTCATGCACAGCATAGCCCAGGTCCCCAGCACTCCGTCCTGCATTGCTCAACTCGCTGAGTTGACTACTGGCAGTTGTGCATCAAAAATTTTACCGCCAGCTAACGCCATTCCAACGCGCCATGCGGGCGCCTTATTTATGGAATGACGTTAGCCGGCGCTGCGGACTGGTGTGTGTCAACAAAAATTACTTACACCAGGCAGCGCCGGCGTATGGGAAAATGGGGGTTGTGCGTCAAAAAATGGGGCAAGTCAGGTCTGAGGCAAAATTCAGGCCTCAACCCTGATTTGCGCCATTTGTTTTGACGCCCAACCTCCATTGACATGACTCCTGTCTTAGCAAAGACAGGAGTCATGCCCCCTTGCCCAATGGCCATGCCCAGGGGACTTATGTCCCCTGGGCATGGTCATTGGGCATAGTGGCATGTAGGGGGGCCCAAATCAGGCCCCCCTGTGCCACAAAAAAAAAATGAAAAAAATCCTTACCCCCAACTTACCTCAACTTCCCTGTGATGGGTCCCTCCATCCTTGGGTGTCCTCCTGGGGTGGGCAAGGGTGGCAGGGGGTGTCCTTGGGGGCAAGGGAGGGCACCTCTGGGCTCCTTCCGAGCCCACAGGTCCCTTAACGCCTGCCCTGATCAAGGCATTAACAAACGGCGCCCATCGGGCTGTGCGCCGTTTTTTAAGGCCCACCCCCTCCTGTTCGTCAAAATGACTTCAGAGTATAAATAAGGCGCACAGGCCTTAAAGTCATTTTTTGGAAGGGAACGCCTACCTTGCATATAATTAACGCAAGGCAGGTTCCCCCATCCAAAAAATGACGCACATGGTGGAAGTTTGACGCCCGCGGGGTCGGACGTCAAAGTATTAATATGGGGCAGGGTTTGCGCCGATTGTGCGTCAAAAATGTTGACGCACATTCGACGCAAACAGAGTATAAATATGCCCCTTAGTGTTTTCTTACATTCCCAGCGACCATCTACACACTACACTAGGCCTGGGGTCCATTCATGGTTCGCATTCCACTTTCTTAGTATATGGTTTGTGTTGCCCCTAGGCCTATTGCATCCTATTGTATTCTACAGTATTTGCACTACTTTTCTAACTGTTTACTTATCTGATTTTGGTTTGTGTGTATATTTTGTGTATTTTACTTACCTCCTAAGGGATTATATCCACTGAGATATTTTTGGCACATTGTCACTAAAATAAAGTACCTTTATTTTTAGTAACTCTGAGTATTGTGATTCTTATGAGATAGTGGTATATATTATGTAAGTGGTATAGTAGGAGCTTTGCATGTCTCCTAGTTAAGCCAAAGAGCCAGGTCCTGAGTTTCTTCCTGAGGTCCGCCAGGGAGGATGTTGTATTAAGATGGAGGGGTAGTTTGTTTCAGGTATTGGAAGTTATGTAGGAGAAGGAGCGATCCCCGCTGTGAGTGTGATGGATGCAGGGGGCGTGAGCCAGGGCTAGTGAGGTGGAACACAGGTTTCTTGCCGGTCTGTGGAAGTTCAGTTAATGATCGCTCATGCAGAGCTTTTGTAGACATGAATGAGGATCTTGAACTGGCATCTTTCCTGGATGGGGAGCCAGCGGAGGGTTCGGAGCTGGGGGTGATGTTGGTCCATTTGGGGAGGTCCAGGATGAGTCTGGCTGACTTAATTGCACACCATACTCTTGCCTCAATGGACTACATCCTCCACAGCGACCTCAAATTCCACCTGCAAAATCATAACAACCACTACACATTTTCCCTACTGGCGAACCTTACCACCCTGGGGCTTAAACAACTGGTCACTTCACCAACCCACTCAGCAGAACACACCCTTGACCCAGTCTTCTTCGCTAGCAAAGCCATTCACATCACCCACACCTCCGAACTGCACTGGACTGTCCACTTCTCCTTCATTAAACCCACCGAACACCACCGTGCCCACCGCTATCCAGGAAGGAGCTGGGACAAGGTCTCTGAAGGCCAACTTACCACCACCCTCCACCAAACACCATTGCCGGCCACCACGGACACCAATTCATCAGCACACAACTTCCACCAATGGATCTCTGACTGTGCCAGCATTCTTGCCACCCTCAAAAACCAGTCTGACAAGCAACCCCCCAAGAAAGCCTACTGGTTCTTCCCCAACCTCCAAGAGTCCAAACGCATGTGCAGAAGGTTCGAGAAAAGGTGGAGGGGCATCAAGACCCTGGCCGACCATGTAACCTTCAAAACCGCCATCACCGCACACCTCTTCCTCATCATAACCACAAAGAAAATGGCCATTCAGGAACGCATCAATGCCAGTGCACACAACAGCAAAGAGCTCTTCACTGTTATCATAGAATTCACCAAACCCAGCACGGACTCCACAGACATCCCTCACCCCCCAAGATCTCTGTGACAAGCTTGACACTTTCTTCCACCTCAAGATATTGGACATCTAAGACATCTTGTCACCCTCCCACCCCAACCCACAACCACTGCACCTGAAGAATCTAGTTCTCATCTGAACCTGTACAACTGGACCACTCTCTCCACTGACGACACCCTGAAGATCATGAAAGCATCCACTCCAGAGCCGCCTCGGACCCATGCCCCACCACATCTTCAAATGAGCCGGTGTTACCATCGCCCCTGAATTATGCTGCACCATCAACTGCTCCATGGAGTCTGCCACCTTCCCAGAAGACTGGAAGCACGCAGAAATCAACCCACTGCTGAAGAAACCCTTGGCTGACCCGACGGACCTCAAGAACTGCAGACCCATCTTGATGCTTCCCTCCCCAGCCAACATCAATGAGAAGGCCATCAACGCCCAACTAACCGAATTCATTGAGAGAAAACCACACCCTGGAACTCTCCTAATCAGGCTGCAGAAGCAACAACAGCACTGAGACTGCACTCCATGCAGCAACAGAGAAACTTTTCACTCTCCTTGACTACTGCGAAAGCACAGCACTCATCCTCCTGGACCTCTCTCACACCTTTGACACCATCTCCCATCTGCTCCTTCCTCACCGGCTGAACCCAGATAGTCAGGATCCCACCATTGTCCTCACAATTGACAGAGATCTGCTGCAGAGTTCCTCGGGGCTCCTCTCTGAGCCCCACCCTCTCCAACATCTACATGGCCCCGCCCGATAACATCATAAGAAACTATGGACTCAACATCATTTCCTTTGCCGACGATACCCAACTGATCCTCTCCCTCACCGAAAAGTCCATTACTGCAAAAAACTACTTCCATGAAAGAATGAAGGTAGTCGCTGCCTTAGATGACTCCTGGAGGCCCTCAGCACTCGGAACCCACCCACACCCACTGACCACGCACAAACCCTTGGCATCATCATCGACTCCTCACTTTTAATGAACCACCAAGTCAATGAGGTCTCATTCTCCTATTTCACACACTCCACCTGCTCTGGAAGATCCTTAAATGGATTCTGATCGAGTCCAGGAGAACTGTCACCGAAGCGCTCATCACCAGCAACTTAGACTGTGGCAAAGCACTCTATGCCTGCAACACCCAAACACTCCAAAAGAAACTGCAACTGCAAAGAATCCAGAATCTGCCAGACTCATCTTAGACATCCCCTGCCTCAGCCACATCTCCTGTCACCTGTGGAACCTTCACTGGTTCCTGATCAACAAAAGAATCACCTTCAAGCTCCTCATGAAGGCACACAAGGCCCTTCACAACATCTGACCTGTGTACCTCAACCACCGCCTGACCTTCCACACACCCACAAGACACCTCTGATCTGCCCAACTGGCCCTCGCCACTTCCCCAAAAACCTGAAACACTTGTCCACTACACTTCAGGCAACCACCCTCACTACCTCAATTCAAGAAGGACTCAAGACCTGGCTCTTCTACTGAATCCATTCATCCCCCCAGCGCCTGGAAAACCTCATGGGTGATTAGACGTGTTCTTATAACAACCGTGATTGACTGATTGGTCTTCTTTTTCAGCAAGGTTCTCTCTGTCTTGTCGGTAATGAACTTTAACCAATTTCCTGCCATCCAGTGAGATTTTCTGAAATTTTTTATGTGAGAATTAGGTGTGAGCAATATATTGTTCTCCGCAGGCGAAAGTGGTGTAATTGTGGCAATTCATTACACGTATAATGCGGTTATTGCCAAATTCAACCAACCGCTGCGTGGCAAATTATTTTCTTGTGTGGGGCTCAAAAACATTAAAGGGCAGATTTAAGAGCCCTTAGCGCCACTGGAGCGTCACTTTTCGTGACGCTCAGGTGGCGCTAACCACTGCCTCATATTTACAAGGAAGTGTAACAGCACTTTTTGTGGCTTTATGTCTCCTTGTAAATATGGGCCCATCCAACTTACTTTTCTGTGTCTCCAAGGTGCTTCACCAGAATGAGCCCTGCACAAGAGTCTGCTCCTTGCTGCACTCCCTTGTGTGGTGTCAACAACTCTTCAAGCTCTTCACCAGCATGAGTGCTGCGCATGGGTGTGTTCACTGCAGCACTCTCTTGAGCGGAGTCACTGTTTCTCCAAGACAATTCACCAGGATGAGTGCTACTTAGGGCTGTGCTTGCTGTGGCACTCTCTTGAGCGGAGTTACAGTCTCTCTAAGGCACTTCACCAGGATGAGTGCTGCCATTTCTCTATTAGTAAACACATATACAGTAGTGAAAACTCAAAATTCTACAGATTTGTCAAATGCAGCACAATGTTGGAATTTAGAATAATTTTGAAACATTCTCCCTACATCATGCTTGCTACAGGGCATTTCTACCACAGAGGGCAATGTGGCCAAGCAGCTAATGAAGGACCATATCACAAAGGCTTCTATTCCTTTCCAGTAAGTAAAGACACACAATCTGGCACACATAAGAGAATATAAATGGCAAACCCAAGCACAATAAGGGAGGCAGACAAATGCTATTAAAACAAAGGGCATCATCTATTGCACTGTATTTTGTTCTGTAAAATAATTATTGCCGGGCCCAGAAGCCCGTGGCCGATGCTATCAAATGTCAAGTGGGCAGGAAAGGCTGAATATGTAGGCTGTACAGTCTTGATTAGACCTCATGCTTCTTTCATTACCCTCATTGAGGTCCTCCTCATCCCAGTCTATGCACAGTGAGGGAGCCCGCCCCAGGACAGGCAGACACGCTACACGCTAGTCCTCCCTCTATTTCATAGGTGTTTAAAGGCTTCTCCACCATTCCTGTATGTGACAAGTCAAAAAGAGAGGTGTAAAATCAACTCATGCCCTAAGGTAACTCTAACCTGCGTCCCCTCCATGGACAGTTTTTTTGGTAAAACTTTTTACTGCAAATATTAAATTGACATTATCAGTGATTTTATCAAAGATGTCATGCGTGCTGAAATTTGTGGGGTAATTAGCAGTGTATGGCGAGGGCACGAGTTATAGTTACTTTAAGGCACGAGCTATAGTTATTTGAGCTAACTCTTGCTATAACAGGTGAACTACTATGGTTTTGTACGTTTAAAATGTGAGCCTTACTATAACGTTAATTTCTGGTTTTGTTTTAAATTCTATTTCCTAACTGAAACATTCCTGTAACCTTTGTTTTTTTCATTGCATTTCTATGGTTTTCTAACTTAAATTAATTTTCATTACTATACATTAATCCAACCACTGCCGTGCATGTCTTTGGCAATGCATGGTGGCAGTTGGCTGCAGGGCCTGTCCTGTGGCCAGACCATGCGGCAAACCTCCCAAACCCCCAATCTAATGCTGCACATAGCCCTTTCTGGGTGTGAAAATACATGTGAGAGGGTGTATCTGGGGGTGAGTATGGCTATGAGGGTGTCTGGGTGTGCGAGTGTGTACATCAGTGTCTATGTGGGTGCATCAATGTCTGGGTCTGTGAGTGGGTGTGTGAGAGTTTCAGTGGGTCTGTGAGTGGGTGAGTGAGTGTCTATCTGGGTGTGTGAGTGGGTGCATCAGTGTCAGTGTGTGCATCAGTGTCTGTGTGGGTCTGTGAGTGGGTGCTTGAGGGTGTCAGAGGGTCTGTGACTGGGTGTGTGTATGAGTGGCTCTGTGAATGGGTGCAAAAGTGTCTGAGTGCGTCTGTGAGTGGGTGTGTGAGTGTCTGTGGGTTTGTGAGTGAGTGCATAAGTGTCTGAGTAGTTCTGTGAATGGGTACATGAGTCTCTGAGTATGTCTGTCAGTGAGTGCATGAGTTTCTGAGTGGGTCTGTGAGTGAGTGCATGAGCCTCTGAGTGGGTCTGTGAGTGGGTGTGTGAGCCTGAGCGGGTCTGTTAGTGAGTGCATGAGCCTCTGAGTGGGTCTGTGAGTGGGTGTGTGAGCCTGAGCGGGTCTGTTAGTGAGTGCATGAGCCTCTGAGTGGGTCTGTGAGTGGGTGAGAGAATGTCTAAGTGGATCTGTGAGTGGGTTCCTGAGTCTCTGAGTGGGTCTCTGAGTGAGTGCATGAGTGTCTGAGTGAGTGTCTGAGTGCTTCTGTGAGTGTCTGTGTGGGTGTGTCAGTAGTTGTGTGGGTGACTCTGCCACAAAGGAACCTCACCTGCCCTTTTATTCAACAAGAGTCTACAGCTTTGTACAAAATATCTACTGAAATTGAGTTCTACCTTCTTGGGTAAAGGTCCAGCATGTATTCTACACTGTAGCTGTGTAATGCAGCACAAGGAAATGTCACCAGTGACCTTGTGTGCGTTTTGGCAACTTGATTGTTCCTGTTAGCTCTTTCTCTAGAATTCTGTGATAACATGAATCCTGCTACAGAGAAGCCAACAAGACTACAAAGACGTAAATCTCTCCCAAACCAGGGTCCTTCCTGTCATCTACTTCTTTGTTTTATGGAGAAGTCTTCATGTTCCTCATATTCCTCAGCATCAAGAATGCGTAACCAAAATCGGCACTTGGGTGCCCTTTGGTAACCAGGTCCTCATCCTGGTAAAAGGGGGAAGCTCTTTTATTATTTATAGAAATGGGGGAGGGGCTACCTCCCCTGGCCAATTTTGGCCCATGAACCCCATCCCTAGGGGCCCACCAAATTCAGTGGAGGAGGGGGGATGTGCAGCCTCTCTCCTTGAGCCAAAATAGGTCCTGGGACCCAATTCCCCGGGACCCAGCCTTAAATATATTATCATTTATTGGGGAGGTAAATCACGTGGCCCATCCTGGGGCAGATTTGGCCCCGGGGACCCCATACCCCACGCCTGGTTATGTCACCTGAGTACCCACCAGGGCACCCAGTTAGCAGCATTGGGGACCACAGGGAGAGTCTGAATGCCTCCGCGGCCCCTGCCGGATCTGTGCCTCCTCTGGGAACCGGCATTGTTGTCAGAGACAGGGAGCTGATAAATGGCAAATTTCTGTCCTTCCCCCCATGCAATAGCACTGTTTTGGAAGCCGAGTGCCAATGCAGGCATCCTTGCACCATGGTGCAAAGGTGCCTGTGTTGTCAGCAGGATTGTTTATGTCAGAAAGGCACATGTAGAAAGAGGAAAAAAAACTGAAGAAATAAGTGATATTTCTCCTGGTTATTCCTGCCCTGGGAGGCGTAAGAATTTGACGCATTCCAAGAATTACCAGTCTTTGTAAATCTGAGAATGCATCAAACTCCATCGGAGTTACGTGGGAACACTTGTCTTGCACTGAGTAAGGTGAAACAGTGATTTACTCTGCATTGCCTTAATTAGATTTATGAGGCCATTCAAAGCCAGACAATGTGGCTTTGTATGGATTCATAAAGCTGACTCAGAGCCTTGCGTCACTCATGTAGCACTTTGCGTGGTGCAAATGTGACTCAAGGCGCTTTATAAGTATGCCCCATAGTGGCTACGTGAGTATGCCACAGCCCAGAGCTAGCTTTAGAGCTGGTGTTGCCCAGTGCAACTAACTTTTTTTGTGCCGCCTCCCCCCCCCCATGACCAGCTCCTCGGATTCCCTCACGACCACCCGGCAAAACTGCCCCTCATCTTCCCATAGCCTCTTTCACACAGATATTTGAGGTGCTGGTACAGGTTGGCTTTACTAATCCACTCAGCTATCCACATAAAATACAGATCTGTTCTTTGCAGCTGGCATAATAACCATCTGGACCACTTCATGGCGAGTCAAAACGGTCACTAGACAAAACACTGATCTCTCTCTTTAGCTGGAACATTAATCAAAGGAGTAATTTTGACATTTTAATTGCTGCCTGATAGCTGGATGCACAATGAACTCTGCGTCAGATGCTTATAAATTGTAAGTTCTTGCTAAACACAGTGCCCCCTCCCCCCATGGTCAGTGCCCGCCCCCTCCAGGTCAGCACCCAGTGCGTCGCCACTGGTCGCCCTGCCCTAAAGCCAGCCCTGCCACAGCCTCTCTCCTTGTGTCAGGAAGGTATATCCACAGTGCCATAATGCTCAATATATCCACAGAACAATCCCACAGGACATCAACAGTTCTGAGTGTGTTCCTACATTGTATCAACAAATCTGAGATCTCATGTCCACAGCATCTACCTGGTCTTACAAAATGCCCTGTGGATGCCCATGCTTCTAAGGGTACATGCCCACAATGCATATCAGGCCTTGCCGAGACTCTGGCTCAAATTAGGAGCCTCAAACTTTGAAAGGTAACTAGAATATACATCACGGTTCCAACTGAAATTGTACACAATGGGCCTGATTCTAACTTTGGAGGACGGTGTTAAACCGTCCCAAAAGTGGCGGATATACCACCTACCGTATTACGAGTCCATTATATCCTATGGAACTCGTAATACGGTAGGTGGTATATCCGCCACTTTTGGGACGGTTTAACACCGTCCTCCAAAGTTAGAATCAGGCCCAATGTGTATCCTCTCTCTTCTTCAGAATCAGAATCAGTCTTCACCGGGGAGTGCTTTGAGGGTGGCAATGGAAATGAGGTTTTGGAGACAATGTGGCTGCTTAGAAGTCACGCTGGTGAGAGAAATGACAACTGGAAAGCAACAAGGTCAGTTTTGATGGTGGTGCCTTTTCAATAAGAATCTCAAGTGTGTTTTCCATTATCAGATTTAGACTTAGATAAAGAGAGAGAAAGGTACAGAAAGAAGAAGGGACAACATGTTGGGAAAACAATGGAAAAGGAAGAAAGTAGGACATACAGGCACTGGCAAAACCAGTAGACCTAGCCTTTCTCATGGTTGCAGTGCTTCATGTCATTAATACATGTCCTCTTTGTAGGAGGCTGGCCTGGCTTATAGTGGGTACCTTGTGTTACTTACACCTTCTGCCAGGTCCAGTTATCCATTATTAGTAGAGTAGAGGTTTTCTAGCAGCTTAGGCTGATAGAGGTAGCTATAGCAGAGCAGCTTAGGCTGAACTAGGAGACATGCAAAGCTCCTACTATATCACTTATATCATATAGCACTATATCATAAGAAAACACAATACTCAGAGTTACTAAAAATAAAAGTACTTTTTTTTAGTGACAATATGCCAAAAGTATCTCAGAGGATATACTCCAATAGGAGGTAAGTAATATACACAAATTATATGTACACAACCAAAATCAGGTAAGAAAAGTAGTGCAAACAATGTAGAATCACAATAGTATGCAATAGGGAGAAATATGCATAGGGGCAACACAAACCTTATGCTCCAAAAGTGGAATGCAAACCACAAATGGACCCCAGGCCTAGTGTAGTGTGTAGAGGGTCACTGGAAGTGTAAGAAAACATTAAGGGTGTCCAAGATACCCTGTCCCAAGACCCTGAAAAGTAGGAGTAAAGTTACCCTACTACCCCAGAAAGACAATAAAGTCGAGATAGGGGATTCTACAAGGACAACAACTGACTACAAGGCACTGAAGACGGATTCCTGGACTTGAGGACCTGTAAAGGAAGGGGACCAAGTCCAAGAGTCACGCAAGTGTCCAGGCGGGGCAGGAGCCCACTAAACCCCGGATGAAGGTGCAAAAGGGCTGCCTCTGGCTGGAAGAAGCCGAAGATTCTGCAACAACGGAACATACCAGGAACTTCTCCTTTGGTCAGAAGATGACCCATGGCGTGCTGGAGTATGCAGAGTTCTTTCCACGCAGAAAGACCGCAAACAAGCCTTGCTAGCTGCAACAGACACGGTTGAGAATTCTGGGTGATGCCAGGGCCCAGGAAGGACCAGGTGGTCGCCCCTTGGAGGAGGAGACAGAGGAGGCGCTCAGCAACACAGAGAGCCCCCGCAAAAGCAGGCAGCACCCGCAGAAGCACCTGAACAGGCACTTAGAAGATCTGAGGACAGAGGTCGACTCATAGTCACAAAGGAGGGTCCCACGACATCGGAGTCCAACTCAGCGAGTTGGGCAATGCAGGACGGACTGCTTGGGACTTGGGCTAGGCTGTGCACGAAGGAAGTCTTGCAAGTGTGCACAGAAGCCCAAGCAGCTGCAGTTCACGCTGTACACAGGATTATTGCCTGGCATGGGAAGGCAAGGACTTACCTCCACCAAATTTGGACAGAAGGGCCGCTGGACTGCCAAAGACACTTGGACCCAGCTCCTGTGTTCCAGGGACCACGCTCGTCAGGATGAGAGGGGACCCAGAGGACCGGTGATGCAGAAGTTTGGTGTCTGCGTTAGCAGGGGAAAGATTCGATCGACCCACGGGAGATTTCTTCTTGGCTTCCAGTGCAAGGTGAAGGCTGACAGCCCTCAGAGCATGCACCACCAGGAAACAGTTGAGAAAGCCTGCAGGATGAGGCGCTACAATGTTGCTGGTAGTCTTCTTGCTACTTTGTTGCAGTTATGCAGGCGTCCTGGAGCAGTCAGCTGTCAATCCTTGGCAGAAGTCGAAGAGGGAAGTGCAGAGGACCTCTGGTGAGCTCTTGCATTCATTATCTGGTGAGATGCCCACAGGAGAGACCCTAAATAGCCCACAGAGGAGAATTGGCTACTGAGAAAGGTGAGCACCTATCAGGAGGGGTCTCTGGCGTCACCTGCTGGCACTGGTCACTCAGAGCTGTCCATTGTGCCCTCACACCTCTGCATCCAAGATGGCAGAGGTCTGACACACTGGAGGAGCTCTGGGCACCTCCCCTGGGAGGTGCTGGTTATGGGAGTGGTCACTACCCTTTCCTTTTTCCAGTTTCACGCCAGAGCAGGGCTGGGGGATCCCTGAACCGGTGTAGACTGGCTTATGCAGAGAGGGCACCATCTGTGCCCTTCAAAGCATTTCCAGAGGCCAGGAGAGGCTACTCTTCCCAGGCCCTTCACACCTATTTCCAAAGGGAGAGGGTGTAACACCCTCTCTCAGAGGAAATCCTTTGTTCTGCCTTCCTGGGACCAGGCTGCCCAGGCCCCAGGGGGGCAGAAACCTGTCTGAGGGGTTGGCAGCAGCAGTAGCTGCAGTGGAGACCCCGGAAAGTTATTTTGGCAGTACCCGGGCTCTATGCTGGAGACCCGGAGATGCATGGAATTGCCCTTCCAATAGCAGGATGGTATTGGGGTGACAATTCCATGATCCTAGACATGTTACATGGCCATGTTTGGAGTTACCATTGTGATGCTACATATAGGTATTGACCTACATGTAGGGCCCGCGTCTAATGGTGTCCCCGCACTCAGAAAGTCTGGGTAATTTGCCCTGAACAATGTGGGGGCACCTTGGCTAGTGCCAGGGTGCCCACACACTAAGTAATTTTGCACCCAACCTTCACCAAGTGAGGGTTAGACATATAGGTGACTTATAAGTTACTTATGTGCTGTTTAAAATGGCTGTGAAATAATGTGGGTGTTATTTCACTCAGGCTGCAGTGCCAGTCCTGTGTATGAATTGTCTGAGCTCCCTATGGGTGGCAAAAGAAATGCTGCAGCCCATAGGGATCTCCTGGAACCCCAATACCCTGGGTACCTAGGTACCATATACAAGGGAATTATAAGGGTGTTCCAGTGTGCCAATGAGAATTGGTAAAATTAGTCACCAGCCTGCAGTGACAATTTCAAAAGCAGAGAGAGCATAAACACTGAGGTTCTGGTTAGCAGAGCCTCAGTGATACAGTTAGGCACCACACAGGGAACACATACAGGGCATACTTTATGAGCACTGGGGTCCTGGTTAGCAGGATCCCAGTGACACACAGGCAAAAACAAACATACATACAGTAAAAATGGGGGTAACATGCCAGGCAAGATGGTACTTTCCTACACAACACCCCCCCCAAACGAGGGACAATAAGGCTAACCTTGCCCAGATGAGTCTTCATTGTCTAAGTGGAAATATCTGGAGAGTCCATCTTCATTGGAGTGGGTACTCCCAGGTCCATGTTCCACTGTATAGTCCATTCCCTGTAGGGATATGGACCACCTCAACAATTTAGGGTTTTCACCTTTCATTTGTTTTAACCAAAGTAGAGGTTTGTGGTCTGTCTGAACAATAAAGTGAGTACCAAACAGGTATGGTCTCAACTTTTTCAGTGCCCAGACTACAGCAAAGGCCTCCCTCCCTATGGCAGACCAACGCTTTTCTCTAGGGGTCAACCTCCTGCTGATAAAAGCAACAGGTTGATCCTGGCCCTCAGTATTCAGCTGTGATAGCACTGCCCCAACCCCTAATTCAGAAGCATCAATCTGTCCTATGAATTTCTTGGAGTAGCAAGGGCTTTTTAGGACAGGTGCAGAGCACATTGCCTGTTTGAGCTCATCAAAAGCTTTTTGACAGCTAGCTGTCCACAGTACCTTTTTAAGCATCTTTTTGCTAGTGAGATCATTAAGAGGGGCTGCTATTGAGCCATCATTCTTGATAAATCTCCTATCGTACACTGTGAGGCCTAAAAAGGCTCTCATCTGGGTTTGGGTTTTAGGGGGTGTCCATTCCATAATGGTCTGGGTCTTCCCCAGCAGTGGTGCAATCTGTTTCCCACTTACCAGGTGGCCCAGATAATCCACTTTCCCCTGCCCTATCTGGCACTTGGAGGCCTTGATAGTGAGGCCTGCCTTTTGCATGGCCTCCAAAACGTTCCATAGGTGGACCAGGTGATCCTCCCAGGTTGAGCTAAAGACAGCTATATCATCTAGATATGCTGCACTAAAAGCTTCCACCCCTTGCAGGACTGTGTTCACCAACTTTTGAAAAGTGGCAGGTGCATTTTTCAACCCAAAGGGCATTACTGTGAATTGATAGTGCCCTTCAGTGGTTGAAAATGCAGTCTTTGGTTTAGCATCTTCTGATAACCCAATCTGCCAATACCCTGCAGTTAGATCAAAAGTGCTTAGATACTTGGCGGAAGCCAGTGTATCTATGAGCTCATCTGCCCTAGGTATGGGGTGAGCATCTGTCTTGGTTACTTGGTTGAGCCCCCTACAGTCAACACAAAACCTCATCTCTCTTTTTCCATCTTTACTGTGAGGTTTAGGGACAAGCACCACTTGGCTAGCCCATGGGCTGTCTGAAGGCTCAATCACTCCTAAGTCTAGCATTTTCTAAACCTCTTGTTTGATGCAGTCCCTGACATGGTCAGACTACAAATAAATCTTACTTTTGACAGGTAAACTGCCTCCAGTATCAATTGTATGCTTTCACCAAGTACTGGTACCTGGTATCAGTGAGAAGAGTTCAGAAAACTGACTTAAAAGATTTATACAGTTATCTTTCTACTCTGCAGTAATACAATCTGCAAGTACTACTCCCTCCACTAAGCCATCAGCTTCAGTGGTGGAGAAGAGATCAGCGAGAGGATCACTCTCTGCTTCCTGTCCCTCATCAGTTGACATTAGCAGGGTGAGATTGGCCCTGTCATAGTAGGGTTTCAGGTGGTTGACATGGAGCACTCTAAGGGGACTCCTGGCAGTTACAAGGTCTACCAAATAGGTAACCTCACCCTTTTTCTCCACAATTAGATGGGGTCCACTCCATTTGTCCTGAGTGTTCTTGGGGCCACAAGCACCAATACCCACATCTTCTGTCCTGGGTGGTACTGAGTCAGGACAGCCTTCGGGTAATGCCATTGCTTTTGCAGCTCATGGCTGGTCTGAAGGTTTTTACTGCCCTTTTTCATATACTCATCTATTCTTGATCTTAGGCCAAGTACATAGTCCACAATGTCCTGTTTAGGAGCTTTTAAAGGTTGTTCCCAACCCTCCATAACAAGAGCAAGGAGACTTCTCACAGGGTGCCCACAGAGGAGTTCAAAGGGGCTAAAGCCCACTCCTTTTTGGGGTACCTCCATGTAAGCAAAATGGAGGCAAGGCAACAGGACATCCCATCTCCTTCTGAGTTTTTCAGGGAGTCCCATTATCATACCTTTGATAGTTTTATTAAACCTCTCAACCAGACCATTTGTTTGTGGATGGTAAGGGATGGTAAACTTGTAAGTTACACCACATTCCTTCCACATTGCTTTGAGGTATGCAGACATGAAGTTCCTACGTCTGTCTGACACCACTTCCTTAGGGAAACCCACTCTGGAAAAGATTCCCAAGAGGGCCTTTGCCCCTGCAGGAGCTGTAGTGGTCCTTAAAGGGGTGGCTTCAGGGTACCTAGTTGCATTTTCCACTATCACCAGGATAAATCTATTGCCTGAAACTGTTGGAGGGTCAAGGGGGCCAACTATGTCAACCCCTACCCTTTCAAAGGGCACCCCAACCACTGGAAGTGGGATTAAGGGGGCCTTGGGAGTGCCACCAGTCTTGCCACTGGCTTGGCCGGTCACACAAGAGCGACAAAACTCTTTAGTGTCCTCTGACATATGAGGCCAGTGAAACAGGGGAACAAGCCTGGGGGAACTAACCCCAATCTCTGTCTTTCCCTCTCTACATTCAGGGATTCCCTGTCTAAGGCCAGATGCTGCTGTTGATACTTCAGCCTGGCCTCTTCCAACCTCGGCTTTCTGAGTTCCCTTTCCATTAAGTTGTTCTCAGGGTGGGAGGCTTGGGAATGTTTAGATACAGAGGAGATTTGGGAATTGGCAGAGAGAGACCTGTCCCTAACTGGCTGGACCCTAGTAACCTGGCCTTTAGGAGTACAAGATACCCTACTAATATGTGACCCTCTCCCACTACCAGTGTCACTAGGTGGCCTGCTAGATGGCAGGTCTTTGTAAGAACCCTTCCCAATCTCTTCAGGGAACACCTCTGAGTCTGACTGGGTACCCTCCCCTCCTACTTCCTGTCCCTGAGATGGGCCAGACTGGTTCTGGTCACTTTTTAGGAGAAGGTTAAAGTGAGAGTATTTTGTAGGATTCTTATAAATGCTTAAACCTCTTTCTATGCAGAGACCCCTCATACTTTTAAAGTTTAAACTCTCATAGGTTGCTTGAACAATTTTGGGAGTGAGCTCTACTGCAGACATGATAGAAAAGGTTTACGACAGAGAGAGAAAAAGTTTTAGAACTTTTGAAAGCACAGAGAAAAACTTTTTCAAACTTTAAGAAAACTTTTAAACGTTTTCAGAACTTTTCAGAAACTTTGTAGAATGTTTTAGAGCAGAACAGTAAACTGTTTTGGTTCAATGTGTATATATTGAAATATTTGGTATATTTTTTTCTCATGAACAGTACCAATGACAAAGTGGTAAAGCAGTTACAAGCACTTATCCCACAGCTGCCACCAATGTAGGAGGCTGGCCTGGCTTATAGTGGGTACCTTGTGGTACTTACACCTTGTGCCAGGTCCAGTTATCCCTTATTAGTAGAGTAGAGGTGTTCTAGCAGCTTAGGCTGATAGAGGTAGCTATAGCAGAGCAGCTTTGGCTGAACTAGGAGACATGCAAAGATCCTACTATACAACTTATATAATGTATCACTATATCATAGGAAAACACAGTACTCAGAGTTACTAAAAATAAAGGTACTTTATTTTAGTGACAATATGCCAAAATTATCTCAGAGGATATGCTCTCTTAGGAGGTAAGTAATATACACAAATTATATGCACACAAACCAAAATCAGGTAAGTAACAGTAAGAAAAGTAGTGCAAACAATGTAGAATCACAATAGTATGCAATAGGGAGAAATAGGCCTAGCGGCAACACAAACCATATACTTCAAAAGTGGAATGTGAACCACGAATGGACCCCAGGCCTAGTGTAGTGTGTAGAGGGTAGCTGGGAGTGTAAGAAAACACTAAGGGTGTCCAAGATACCCCACCCCAAGACCCTGAAAAGTAGGAGTAAAGTTACCCTACTACCCCAGAAAGACAGTAAAGTCGAGATAGGGGATTCTGCAAGGAAAACAACTGACTGCAAAGCACTGAAGAAGGATTCCTGGACCTGAGGACCTGTAAAGGAAGGGGACCAAGTCCAAGAGTCACGCAAGTGTCTAGAGGGGGCAGGAGCCCACTAAACCCCGGATGAAGGTGCAAAAGGGCTGCCTCTGGGTGGAAGAAGCCAAAGATTCTGCAACAACGGAAGATGCCAGGAACTTCTGCTTTGGTCAGAAGATGTCCCACGGTGTGCTGGAGGATGCAGAGTTGTTTCCACGCAGAAAGACCACAAACAAGCCTTGTTGGCTGCAAGAGTCACGGTTTTGGGTGCTGCCAGGACCCAGGAAGGACCAGGAGATTGCCCTTGGGAGGAGGAGAAAGAGGGGGCACTCAGCAACACAAAGAGCCCATGCTGAAGCAGGCAGCAAGCACCCACAGAAGCACCTGAACAGGCACTTAGAAGATCTGAGGACAGCGGTCGACTCGAGTCACTAAGGAGGGTCCCAGGACCTCAGAGTCCAACTCAGCGAGTTGGGCAATGCAGGACGGAGTGCTGGGGACCTGGGCTAGGCTGTACACGAAGGAAGTCTTGCAAAAGTGCAAAGAAGCCCGAGCAGCTGCAGTTCACGCAGTACACAGGATTACTGTCTGGCGTGGGGAGGCAAGGACTTACCTTCACCAAATTTGGACAAAAGGGCCACTGAACTGTCAAAAACACTTGGACCCAGCTCCTGTGTTCCAGGGAGCACACTCATCAGGATGAGAGGGGACCCAGTGGACTGGTAATGCAGATGTTTGGTGCCTGCGTTAGCAGGGTGAAGATTCTGTCGACCCACAGGAGATTTCTTCTTGGCTTCCAGTGCAGGGTGAAGGCTGACAGCCCTCAGAGCATGCACCACCAGGAAACAGTTGAGAAAGCCTGCAGGATGAGGCGCTACAATGTTGCTAGTAGTCTTCTTGCTACTTTGTTGCAGTTATGCAGGCGTCCTGGAGCAGTCAGCTGTCGATCCTTGGCAGAAGTCGAAGAGGGAAGTGCAGAGGAACTCTGGTGAGCTCTTGCATTCATTATCTGGTGAGATGCCCACAGGAGAGACCCTAAATAGCCCACAGAGGAGAATTGGCTACTGAGAAAGGTGAGCACCTATCAGGAGGGGTCTCTGGCGTCACCTGCTGGCACTGGTCACTCAGAGCTGTCCATTGTGCCCTCACACCTCTGCATCCAAGATGGCAGAGGTCTGACACACTGGAGGAGCTCTGGGCACCTCCCCTGGGAGGTGCTGGTCAGGGGAGTGGTCACTCCCCTTTCCTTTGTCCAGTTTCGTGCCAGAGCATGGCTGGGGGATCCCTGAACTGGTGTAGACTGGCTGATGCAGAGAGGGCGCCATCTGTGCCCTTCAAAGCATTTCCAAAGGTCAGGAGAGGCTACTCCTCCCAGGCCCTTCACACCAATTTCCAAAGGGAGAGGGTGTAACACCCTCTCTCAGAGGAAATCCTTTGTTCTGCCTCCCTGAGACCACGCTGCTCAGGCCCCAGGGGGGGCAGAAACCTGTCTGAGGGGTTGGCAGGAGCAGTAGTGTTTTGAGGACGCGCGCCGGTGGGGTAGGTTCATTTACCTGCTGTCAGGAAACTCAAAATTTTAGTTTCTTACTCTGGCCAGCGATCCTATTGGGCTCTATCCTGAAATTGGGGATGGGCAACCTTTGAATTAACAAATAGGACGATGTAAGTGACTTTGTTCTTTTTACACATTATTGAGATTCATACCCTTTGGAGAAGGTTTTTGTCCTGATGAAGCGTCAATGGATCCGGCTGGACCGCTTAGACGCGAAACATGTAGACTTGTGTGAGGTACCATAGTTGGTTATATCCTCCCCTTTTTTTAAATGAGAGTAGGTGAGCATTATTAATCACCCATTACTCCTTATTTTGTTTTTAATCTTTGTTACCATCACATTTATTATTGATTAAAAACATGATTTACTGTTTGTTGATGGCAAACCAATTTTAACTTTTATTCTCTCCAACATTTGCTCGGGTACTTAAAATCGGGTATCCAAGTGAAAATGACCCCCCGTTTTTCCACAGCTACGATCTGAGCAAAGTGGTTAAGAGCACCCCATTCTGGGGAGCCCGTCAGGCATTGCAGCACCAGCCTGATGAGGAGCTTTCCCAATGATGATGCTAGTCATCCATTGTGATGCATGAGGGTTCTTGCTCCTGTTGAATTTGGTTCGCTCATGTGAATTTTTTATGTGTTTGGAACAGTGTACCTATTTTTGTATGGCTGCAGTGAAGACCGCAGAAAGTTAGTTTGGCAGTACCCGGGCTCTGTGCTGGAGACCCGGGCATTCATGGAATTGTCCCTCCAATACCAGAATGGTATTTGGGTGACAATTCCATGATCCTAGACATGTTACATGGCCATGTTCGGAGTTACCATTGTGACGCTACATATAGGTATTGACCTATATGTAGTGCACTCGTGTAATGGTGTCCCCGCACTCACAAAGTCCGGGGAATTTGCCCTGAACAATGTGGGGGCACCTTGGCTCGTGCCAGGGTGCCCACACACTAAGTAACTTTGCACCTAACCTTCACCAAGTGAGGGTTAGACATATAAGTGACTTATAAGTTACTTATGTAAAGTGTAAAATGGCTGTGAAATAACGTGGACGTTTTTTCACTCAGGCTGCAGTGGCAGTCCTGTGTAAGAATTGTCTGAGCTCCCTATGGGTGGCAAAAGAAATGCTGCAGCCCATAGGGATCTTCTGGAACCCCAATACCCTGGGTACCTAGGTACCATATACAAGGGAATTATAAGAGTGTTCCAGTGTGTAGGAAAGTACCATCTTGCCTGGCATGTTACCCCCATTTTTCACTGTATATATGTTGTTTTAGTTGTATGTGTCACTGGGACCCTGTTCTCCAGGGCCCCAGTGCTCATAAGTGTGCCTGAATGTGTTACCTGTGTAGTGACTAACTGTCTCACTGAGGCTCTGCTAATCAGAACCTCAGTGGTTATGCTCTCTCATTTCTTTCAAATTGTCACTAACAGGCTAATGACCAATTTTACCAATTTACATTGGCTTACTGGAATACCCTTATAATTCCCTAGTATATGGTACTGAGATACCCAGGAGATCCCTATGGGCTGCAGCATTTCTTTTGCCACCCATAGGGAGCTCTGACAATTCTTACAGACGTCCACGTTATTTCACAGCCATTTTACACTGCACTTAAGTAACTTATAAGTCACCTATATGTCTAAGCTTTACCTGGTAAAGGTTAGGTGCAAAGTTACTTAGTGTGAGGGCACCCTGGCACTAGCCAAGGTGCCCCCACATTGTTCAGGGCCAATTCCCTGAACTTTGTGAGTGCGGGGACACCATTACACGCGTGCACTACATATAGGTCACTACCTATATGTAGCTTCACAATGGTAACTCCGAATATAGCCATGTAACATGTCTAAGATCATGGAATCGCCCCCTCTATGCCATCCTGGCATTGTTGGCACAATTCCATGATCCCAGTGGTCTGTAGCACAGACCCTGGCACTGCCAAACTGCCTTTCCTGGGGTTTCACTGAAGCTGCTGCTGCTGCCAACCCCTCAGACAGGTTTCTGCCCTCCTGGGGTCAAGCCAGGCTTGTCCCAGGATGGCAGAACAAAGGTCTTCCTCTGAGAGAGGGTGTTACACCCTCTCCCTTTGGAAAATGGTGTGAAGGCAGGGGAGGAGTAGCCTCCCCCAGCCTCTGGAAATGCTTTCTTGGGCACAGATGTGCCCAATTCTGCATAAGCCAGTCTACACCGGTTCAGGGGACCCCTTAGCCCTGCTCTGGCGCGAAACTGGACAAAGGAAAGGGGAGTGACCACTCCCCTGACCTGCACCTCTCCTGGGAGGTGTCCAGAGCTACTCCAGTGTGCTCCAGACCTCTGCCATCTTGGAAACAGAGGTGCTGCTGGCACACTGGACTACTCTGAGTGGCCAGTGCCACCAGGTGACGTCAGAGTCTCCTTCTGATAGGCTCCTTCAGGTGTTAGTAGCCTATCCTCTCTCCTAGGTAGCCAAACCCTCTTTTCTGGCTATTTAGGGTCTCTGTCTCTGGGGAAACTTTAGATAACGAATGCAAGAGCTCATCAGAGTTCCTCTGCATCTCTCTCTTCACCTTCTGCCAAGGAATCGACTGCTGACCGCGCTGGAAGCCTGCAAAACTGCAACAAAGTAGCTAAGACGACTACTGCAACTCTGTAACGCTGATCCTGCCGCCTTCTCGACTGTTTTCCTGGTGGTGCATGCTGTGGGGGTAGTCTGCCTCCTCTCTGCACTAGAAGCTCCGAAGAAATCTTCCGTGGGTCGACGGAATCTTTCCCCTGCTACCGCAGGCACCAAAAAGCTGCATTACTGGTCCCTTGGGTCTCCTCTCAGCACAACGAGCGAGGTCCCTTGAATCCAGCAACTCTGTCCAAGTGACCCCCACAGTCCAGTGACTCTTCAGTCCAAGTTTGGTGGAGGTAAGTCCTTGCCTCCCCACACCAGACTGCATTGTTGGAAACCACGTCTTTTGCAACTACTCCGGCTTCCGTGCACTTCCGGCAGAAATCCTTTGTGCACCTCCAAGCCTGGGTCCACGGCACTCTAACCTGCATTGCACGACTTTCTAAGTTGGTCTCCGGCGACGTGGGACTCCTTTGTGCAACTTTGGCGAGCACCATTTCACACATCCTTGTAGTGCCTGTTTCTGGCACTTGTCTGGGTACTACCTGCTGCTGAGAGGGCTCTTTGTCTTGCTCGACGTCCCTTCTCTTGTCTGATCCAATTTGCGACCACCTGGTCCCTCCTGGACCACAGCAGCGTCCAAAAACGCTATCCGCACGATTTGCAGCTAGCAAGGCTTGTTGGCGTTTTTTCGGCGGGAAAACACTTTTGCACAACTCTCCATGGCAAGAGGGATCTGTCTACTAAAAGGGAAGTCTCTAGTCCTTTTCGTTCCTGCAGAAACCTCAGCTTCTTCTGTCCAGTAGAAGCTCCTTTGCACTCACAGCTGGCATTTCCTGGGCATCTGCCCATCTCCGACTTGCTTGTGACTTTTGGACTTGGTCCCCTTGTTCCACAGGTACCCTAGATTGGAAATCCACAGTTGTTGCATTGTTGGTTTGTGTCTTTCCTGCATTATTCCTCTATCACGACTTCTTTGTCTTTTGGGAAACTTCAGTGCACTTTGCACTCACTTTTCAGGGTCTTGGGGTGGGCTATTTTTCTAACCCTCACTATTTTCTAATAGTCCCAGCGACCCTCTACAAGGTCACATAGGTTTGGGGTCCATTCGTGGTTCACATTCCACTTTTGGAGTGTATGGTTTGTGTTGCCCCTATCCCTATGTGTCCCCATTGCATTCTATTGTAACTGTACATTGTTTGCACTGTTTTCTAAGACTATACTGCATATTTTTGGTATTGTGTACATATAACTTGTGTATATTTGCTATCCTCTTACTGAGGGTACACTCTAAGATACTTTGGCATATTGTCATAAAAATAAAGTACCTTTATTTTTAGTATAACTGTGTATTGTGTTTTCTTATGATATTGTGCAAGTGACACTTGTGGTACTGTAGTAGCTTCACACGTCTCCTAGTTCAGCCTAAGCTGCTCTGCTAAGCTACCATTATCTATCAGCCTAAGCTGCTAGACACCCTATACACTAATAAGGGATAACTGGGCCTGGTGCAAGGTGCAAGTACCCCTTGGTACCCACTACAAGCCAGTCCAGCCTCCTACATTGGTTGTGCAGCGGTGGGATAAGTGCTTTGAGACTACTTACCACTCTTGTCATTGTACTTTTCATAAGAGAAAAATATACAAAACAAGTTCAGTGTGTGTACACATTGCTAAAAAGTTTCTCATTCCTCTTTTCACTCTTTTCTAAGTGCTGAAAAGTGCATATAAACTTTCTAAAAAGTTCTAAAAAGTTTAAAAAGTTTTTTTCTGTCTTTCTAAAAGTTCTGAAAACTTTTTTCTCTTTTTCTATCACTTTAACTCTCTCTAAAAAATGTCTGGCACAGGCCAAAATGTTGACCTGTCCAAGATTGCATATGATCACCTTAGCTGGAAAGGAGCAAGGAGTCTCTGTGTAGAGAGAGGTTTGAGTGTAGGGAAGAATCCTTCTTTGGAATTGTTGCTTAATATGCTTAGAGAACAAGATAAGGCCTTAGGGGCCACATCTGTTGAAAAAGTAGCAAATGGTTCCCAATCTGATCCAGGGACTCCCCCAGGAAAAGATTCAGGAAAGAAACTTCCAAGCCTGCCCATTACTAGACAGTCTAGCATAGTTGGTACTGATGTTGAGTCACACCATACAGATAGTGTTGTCTCACATCATAGCAAGAGCATTCATTCTCATCACAGTAGAAATGATGTTTCTGTTAGCCAAGCTGTTAGGGTGGCTTCTGTAAGGGACAGGTCTCCTTCTGTCCATTCTCACCATACTTCTGTGTCTAGGAATGTCCCTCCCACCCACCCTGAAGACAGATTGTTAGAAAGGGAGCTCAATAGATTGAGAGTGGAACAAACCAGACTGAAGCTCAAGAAGCAGCAGCTGGATTTGGAAAGACAGACCTTAGAAGTAGAGAAGGAAAGACAGAAATTGGGTTTAGAAACCCATGGTGGCAGCAGCAGTATTCCCCATAGTCATCCTGCAAAAGAGCATGATTCCAGGAATCTGCATAAGATAGTTCCCCCTTATAAGGAGGGGGATGACATTAACAAGTGGTTTGCTGCACTTGAGAGGGCCTGTGTTGTACAGGATGTCCCTCAAAGGCAGTGGGCTGCTATCCTATGGCTATCATTTAGTGGAAAAGGTAGGGATAGGCTCCTTACTGTGAAAGAAAGTGATGCCAATAATTTTACAGTACTTAAGAATGCACTCCTGGTTGGTTATGGCTTAACCACTGAACAATACAGGATAAAGTTCAGAGAGACCAAAAAGGAGTCTTCAAAAGACTGGGTTGATTTCATTGACCATTCAGTGAAGGCCTTGGAGGGGTGGTTACATGGCAGTAAAGTTACTGATTATGACAGCCTGTATAACTTGATCCTGAGAGAGCATATTCTTAATAAATGTGTGTCTGATTTGTTGCACCAGTACTTGGTGGACTCGGATCTGACCTTTCCCCAAGAATTGAGAAAGAAGGCAGACAAATGGGTCAGAACAAGGGTGAATAGAAAAGTTCATACAGGGGGTGACAAAGTAGAAGGATGGTAAGTCTTCTGACAAGGGTGGGGACAAATCTAAAAATGAGTCTTCATCAGGCCCACAAAAGAACTCTGGTGGGGTTGGTGGGCCCAAATCCTCTTCTAATCAAAACAAGGAAAATAAACCATGGTGCTATTCATGTAAAATAAAAGGCCATTGGACAACAGATCCCAGTTGTCCAAAGAAAAGCACCAAGCATCCTACCACTACAACCCCTACTGCTACACCTAGTGTCCCTACTAATAGCAGTGGTGGTGGGAGCAAACCTACTAATAGCCAATCCAAGGGAGTAGCTGGGCTCACTATTGGTAACTTAGTTGGGGTTGGTCTTGTTAGGGAGACCACAGAGGCTGTGTTAGTCTCTGAGGGGGCTATTGATTTAGCCACCTTAGTTGCTTGTGCCCTTAATATGGATAAGTACAAGCAGCTACCCCTAATAAATGGTGTTGAGGTTCAGGCCTACAGGGACACTGGTGCCAGTGTGACTATGGTCATAGAGAAACTTGTCCACCCTGAACAACACCTACTTGGTTACCATTACCAAGTAACCGATGCTCACAACAACACACTTAGCCACCCCATGGCTGTTATAAATCTCAACTGGGGGGGGGGTCACTGGTCCAAAGAAAGTTGTGGTAGCCACAGATTTACCTGTAGACTGTCTACTAGGAAATGATTTGGAGACATCAGCTTGGTCAGATGTGGAGTTGGAGGCCCATGCAGCAATGCTGGGCATCCCAGGGCATATTTTTGCTTTGACAAGGGCTCAGGCCAAAAAGCAAAAAGGACAGGGAAGCTTGGATCCTGGAACAATGGACCAAGTGCTCCCTAAAGCTAGGGCTAGTAGAAGCAAACCACTTCCTACTATCCCTCCCTCTACAGTGGATTCAACTTCTGAAGAAGAAGAATTCCCTCACTGTGCAGAACCTACACCAGAGGAGCTTGAAGCAGACACTGCTGAGCTTTTGGGTGAAGGGGGACCTGCCAGGGAGGAGCTGAGTGTGGCACAGCAAACCTGTCCCACATTAGAGGGTCTGAGACAGCAAGCTGTCAAACAGGCTAATGGGGATGTCAGTGACTCTCACAGAGTTTACTGGGAGGACAACCTCTTGTACACTGAGGCAAGGGATCCTAAACCTGGAGCTGCCAGGAGATTAGTGATTCCTCAGGAGTACAGAAAGTTCCTCCTAACTCTTGCCCACGACATTCCCCTAGCTGGGCATCTGGGACAAATGAAAACTTGGGACAGGCTTGTTCCCTTGTTTCATTGGCCTAGAATGTCTGAGGACACAAAATATTTTTGTAAGTCCTGTGAAACCTGTCAAGCCAGAGGCAAGACAGGTGGCACCCCAAAGGCACCCCTTATTCCACTGCCTGTGGTTGGGGTTCCCTTTGAAAGGGTAGGGGTTGACATAGTTGGCTCCCTTGACCCTCCTACTGCTTCAGGCAATAGGTTTATCTTGGTGGTAGTGGACCATGCCACAAGATATCCTGAAGCAATTCCTTTAAGGACCACTACAGCACCTGCAGTGGCAAAGGCCCTCTTGGGAATATTTTCCAGGGTGGGCTTCCCAAAGGAAGTAGTATCAGACAGGGGAAGCAATTTCATGTCTGCATACTTAAAGGCCATGTGGAAGGAGTGTGGTGTGACTTACAAGTTCACCACACCCTATCATCCACAAACAAATGGACTGGTGGAGAGATTTAACAAAACTCTCAAAGGCATGATTATGGGTCTCCCTGAAAAACTCCGCAGGAGATGGGATATCCTTCTACCATGCCTCCTTTTTGCCTACAAGGAGGTACCCCAGAAAGGAGTGGGCTTCAGCCCCTTTGAACTTCTTTTTGGACACCCTGTTAGGGGTCCACTCACACTTGTCAAGGAGGGTTGGGAACAACCTTTAAAAGCTCCAAAACAAGATATTGTGGACTATGTACTTGGCCTCAGATCAAGGATGGCTGAGTATATGAAAAAGGCCAGTAAAAACCTTCAGGCCAGCCAAGAGCTCCAGAAGCAATGGCATGATCAGAAGGCTGTTTTGGTTCAGTACCAACCAGGGCAGAAAGTGTGGGTCTTGGAGCCTGTGGCCCCAAGAGCACTCCAAGATAAATGGAGTGGCCCCCACACAATTGTTGAGAAAAAGGGTGAAGTCACCTACTTGGTTGACTTAGGCACTGCCAGGAGTCCCCTTAGGGTGCTCCATGTCAACCGCCTGAAATCCTACTATGACAGGGCTGATCTCACCCTGCTCATGGCAACTAATGAGAGACAGGAAGAAGACAGTGATCCTCTACCTGATCTCTTCTCTTCCACAGAACAAGATGCTCTTGTGGAAGGTGTAGTTTTGGCTGATTGTCTTACTGCTGAGCAGAAGGACCATTGCATAAATCTCCTAGATCAATTCTCTGAACTCTTCTCTACTGTGCCAGGTACCACTTCTTGGTGTGAGCACACTATAGATACTGGAGACAGCTTGCCTGTCAAAAGTAAGATCTATAGGCAGCCTGACCATGTCAGGGACTGCATAATGCAAGAGGTCCAGAAAATGTTAGAACTAGGAGTGGTTGAGCACTCTGAAAGTCCATGGGCTTCTCCTGTGGTACTTGTACTAAAACCCCATTCCAAAGATGGAAAGAAGGAAATGCAGTTTTGTGTAGACTACAGAGGTCTCAACTTGGTAACCAAAACTGATGCTCACCCTATACCCACGGCAGATGAGCTCATAGATACACTGGCATCTGCCAAGTATCTAAGCACTTTTGACTTGACTGCAGGGTATTGGCAGATCAAATTGTCAGAAGATGCTAAACCTAAAATTGCATTTTCAACCATTGGAGGACATTACCAGTTCACTGTAATGCCTTTTGGATTGAAAAATGCACCTGAAACTTTTCAGAAGTTGGTGAACACAGCCCTGCAAGGGCTGGAAGCTTTCAGTGCAGCATATTTGGACGATATAGCTGTCTTTAGCTCCAGCTTGGATGATCACCTGGTCCACCTATGGAAAGTTTTGGAGGCCCTGCAAAAGGCAGGCCTCACTATCAAGGCTTCAAAGTGCCAGATAGGGCAGGGTAAGGTGGTTTATCTGGGACACCTTGTTGGTTGGGAACAGATTGCACCACTTCAGGGGAAAATATAAACAATTATTGATTGGGTTCCCCCTATTACACAGACTCAGGTGAGAGCCTTCCTAGGCTTCACTGGGTATTACAGAAGGTTCATTAAGAACTATGGCTCCATTGCAGCCCCTCTTAATGACCTCACATCCAAGAAAATGCCTAAAAAGGTATTATGGACAGCAAACTGTCAGAAAGCTTTTGAGGAGCTGAAGCAGGCCATGTGCTCTGCACCTGTCCTGAAAAGCCCTTGTTACTCTAAAAAATTCTATGTCCAAACTGATGCATCTGAATTAGGGGTAGGGGCAGTCCTATCACAACTTAATTCTGAGGGCCAGGATCAACCTGTTGCTTTTATTAGTAGGAGGTTGACCTCTAGAGAAAAGCATTGGTCTGCCATTGAGAGGGAGGCCTTTGCTGTGGTCTGGGCACTGAAGAAGTTGAGGCCATACCTGTTTGGCACTCACTTCATTGTTCAGACAGACCACAAACCTCTACTTTGGCTAAAACAAATGAAATGTGAAAATCCTAAATTGTTGAGGTGGTCCATATCTCTACAGGGAATGGACTATACAGTGGAACATAGACCTGGGAATAGCCACTCCAATGCAGATGGACTCTCCAGATATTTCCACTTAGACAATGAAGACTCATCAGGTCATGGCTAGTCTTATTGTCCTTCGTTTGGGGGGGGGTTGTGTAGGAAAGTACCATCTTGCCTGGCATGTTACCCCCATTTTTCACTGTATATATGTTGTTTTAGTTGTATGTGTCACTGGGACCCTGTTCTCCAGGGCCCCAGTGCTCATAAGTGTGCCTGAATGTGTTACCTGTGTAGTGACTAACTGTCTCACTGAGGCTCTGCTAATCAGAACCTCAGTGGTTATGCTCTCTCATTTCTTTCAAATTGTCACTAACAGGCTAGTGACCAATTTTACCAATTTACATTGGCTTACTGGAACACCCTTATAATTCCCTAGTATATGGTACTGAGGTACCCAGGGTATTGGGGTTCCAGGAGATCCCTATGGGCTGCAGCATTTCTTTTGCCACCCATAGGGAGCTCTGACAATTCTTACACAGGCCTGCCACTGCAGCCTGAGTGAAATAACGTCCACGTTATTTCACAGCCATTTACCACTGCACTTAAGTAACTTATAAGTCACCTATATGTCTAACCTTTACCTGGTAAAGGTTAGGTGCAAAGTTACTTAGTGTGAGGGCACCCTGGCACTAGCCAAGGTGCCCCCACATTGTTCAGGGCCAATTCCCTGAACTTTGTGAGTGCGGGGACACCATTACACGCGTGCACTACATATAGGTCACTACCTATATGTAGCTTCACAATGGTAACTCCGAATATGGCCATGTAACATGTCTAAGATCATGGAATTGCCCCCTCTATGCCATCCTGGCATTGTTGGCACAATTCCATGATCCCAGTGGTCTGTAGCACAGACCCTGGCACTGCCAAACTGCCTTTCCTGGGGTTTCACTGAAGCTGCTGCCAACCCCTCAGACAGGTTTCTGCCCTTCTGGGGTCAAGCCAGGCTTGTCCCAGGATGGCAGAACAAAGGACTTCCTCTGACAGAGGGTGTTACACCCTCTCCCTTTGGAAAATGGTGTGAAGGCAGGGGAGGAGTAGCCTCCCCCAGCCTCTGGAAATGCTTTCTTGGGCACAGATGTGCCCAATTCTGCATAAGCCAGTCTACACTGGTTCAGGGGACCCCTTAGCCCTGCTCTGGCGCGAAACTGGACAAAGGAAAGGGGAGTGACCACTCCCCTGACCTGCACCTCCCCTGGGAGGTGTCCAGAGCTCCTCCAGTGTGCTCCAGACCTCTGCCATCTTGGAAACAGAGGTGCTGCTGGCACACTGGACTGCTCTGAGTGGCCAGTGCCACCAGGTGACATCAGAGACTCCTTCTGATAGGCTCCTTCAGGTGTTAGTAGCCTATCCTCTCTCCTAGGTAGCCAAACCCTCTTTTCTGGCTATTTAGGGTCTCTGTCTCTGGGGAAACTTTAGATAACGAATGCAAGAGCTCATCAGAGTTCCTCTGCATCTCTCTCTTCACCTTCTGCCAAGGAATCGACTGCTGACCATGCTGGAAGACTGCAAAACTGCAACAAAGTAGCTAAGACGACTACTGCAACTCTGTAACGCCGATCCTGCCGCCTTCTCGACTGTTTTCCTGGTGGTGCATGCTGTGGGGGTTGTCTGTCTCCTCTCTGCACTAGAAGCTCCAAAGAAATCTCTCGTGGGTCGACGGAATCTTCCCCCTGCTACCGCAGGCACCAAAAAGCTGCATTACCGGTCCCTTGGATCTCCTCTCAGCACAACGAGCGAGGTCCCTTGAATCCAGCAACTCTGTCCAAGTGATTCCCACAGTCCAGTGACTCTTCAGTCCAAGTTTGGTGGAGGTAAGTCCTTGCCTCCCCACGCCAGACTGCATTGTTGGAAACCGCGTCTTTTGCAACTACTCCGGCTTCCGTGCACTTCCGGCGGAAATCCTTTGTGCACAGCCAAGCCTGTGTCCACTGCACTCTAACCTGCATTGCACGACTTTCTAAGTTGGTCTCCGGCGACGTGGGACTCCTTTGTTCAACTTCGGCATTCACTGTTTCACACATCCTCGTAGTGCCTGTTTCTGGTACTTTTCTGGGTGCTACCTGCTGCTGAGAGGGCTCCTTGTCTTGCTCGACGTCTCTTCTCTTTCCTGGTCCAATTTGCGACCTCCTGGTCCCTCCTGGGCTACAGCAGCATCCAAAAACGCTAACCGCACGATTTACAGCTAGCAAGGCTTGCTGGCGTTCTTTCGGCAGGAAAATACTTCTGCACAACTCTCCATGGCGAGAGAGATCGCTCCACCAAAGGGGAAGTCTCTATCCCTTTTCGTTCCTGCAGAAACCTCAGCTTCTTCTGTCCTGTAGAAGCTCCTTTGCACTCACAGCTGGCATTTCCTGGGCATCTGCCCATCTCCGACTTGCTTGTGACTTTTGGACTTGGTCCCCTTGTTCCACAGGTACCCTAGATTGGAAATCCACAGTTGTTGCATTGTTGGTTTGTGTCTTTCCTGCATTATTCCTCTATCACGACTTCTTTGTCTTTTGGGGAACTTCAGTGCACTTTGCACTCACTTTTCAGGGTCTTGGGGTGGGCTATTTTTCTAACCCTCACTATTTTCTAATAGTCCCAGCGACCCTCTACAAGGTCACATAGGTTTGGGGTCCATTCGTGGTTCACATTCCACTTTTGGAGTATATGGTTTGTGTTGCCCCTATCCCTATGTGTCCCCATTGCATCCTATTGTAACTATACATTGTTTGCACTGTTTTCTAAGACTATACTGCATATTTTTGGTATTGTGTACATATAACTTGTGTATATTTGCTATCCTCTTACTGACGGTACACTCTAAGATACTTTGGCATATTGTCATAAAAATAAAGTACCTTTATTTTTAGTATAACTGTGTATTGTGTTTTCTTATGATATTGTGCAAGTGACACTTGTGGTACTGTAGTAGCTTCACACGTCTCCTAGTTCAGCCTAAGCTGCTCTGCTAAGCTACCATTATCTATCAGCCTAAGCTGCTAGACACCCTATACACTAATAAGGGATAACTGGGCCTGGTGCAAGGTGCAAGTACCCCTTGGTACCCACTACAAGCCAGTCCAGCCTCCTACACAGTGTGCCGATGTGAATTGGTAAAATTAGTCACTAGCCTGCATTGACAATTTTAGAAGGCAGAGAGAGCATAAACACTGAGGTTCTGGTTAGCAGAGCCTCAGTGACACAGTTAGGCACCACACAGGGAACACATACAGGGCTCAGACTATGAGCACTGGGGTCCTGCCTGGCAGGATCCCAGTGGCACATAGGCAAAAACAAACATACATACAGTAAAAATGGGGGTAACATGCCAGGGAAGATGGTACTTTCCTACTCTCCTGAGGCAGAAATAGCAGCTTGCAGTCTTTAACAAGGCTGCAGTCCCTTAATATTTTGATAGAGGCCCCTTATGCCGTGCCTTAAGATGTTAGTAGATCTCCATTACAAGTAAGATGCAACTGCTTCAAATGTCTTTCCCAAAGCTTAGGAAGTGTGGCTCAATATAGAAATGTGCAGAACGACTTTTGATACTCTAATGAATTGTACTTGTTTTAAACAGGAAAAGTAAATATGCCAAAGCTTGTTTTTAATGAGTCAATGTTGCAACTTTTGATACATTTTGTATTGTGTTGACATCTTAGTATACATGGACACTAGCAATCATTGTTAAATTCAAGTGCCTTATGCTTTATTTTTAGTTAATTGGTTTTCGTGTGGCAGTATACATGTGTTGCTCTGTATTACAGATGCTTATAATAAAGTTAGCCGATGACTGAGTGGTGATGATCCTTCGCCCAATGATGTGTGTTGTGGTAGGAAGAAGCAAAATGTCAGTCAGCTGAGCAAACCAATAGATAGAGAAATTTGATTAAATCAGTCAATCAATCAGTATTTGTAAAGTGTAACATATCACCAGTAGGGCATCCAGGCGCTGGACTGCTGGGTTTTAGTCAAAAAGCCAGGTCCTGAGTCTCTTCCTAAAGTCCATTAATGAGGGTGAAGACGGGCGGTGGTGAGGGATGGCGGTCCAGGACTTGGTGGCAAGGTGGGAGAGGGAGCGGCTTCCACTGAGGCTGGGGCAGATAAGCAGAGTCTGAGCAAGAGCGAGGGAGGCAAAGCAAAGGTTTCTGGGTGGTTGCTGGAAGTTCAAGTGTTGGTTCATGTATGCTGGACCTTGGTCGTGTAGGGCTTTGTAGGCATGTGTCAATAGTTTGAATTGGCATCTTTTCTGGACAGCGAGCCAGTGAAGGTCCCTCCGGTGCTGGCCGATGTGGGTCCATTTAGGCAGTTTGAGGATCAGTCTGGCTGCTGAATTCTGTATCGCCTTTAGTCTTCTCATGAGTTTGGTGGTGGTTCCTACATACAGTGCATTGCCTTAGTCCAGGCTGCTGATTAGGACTTACATGACCTGCATAGTTTTTCGCATGCTGATCGGAAGCCATTTGAAGATTCTTCGGAGCGTGTATAGGGTGTGCAATCAGGCAGAGGGTAGTGGGTTGATCTGTCATTTCATAGTGAGTTTGCTGTCCAGGATGATGCCAAGGTTATGGGTATGGTCTGTCAGTGAGGAAGTGGGTCCGAGTTGAGCATGCCAGCATGAAAGGTACTTTAGGTATTTATGTATTTTTAGTACTCCAAGAGGCAAGCAACGCATTCACAAATCTGTAGTACCTTAAATTGCTACTGTATGTATTTATATATATATATGCAGTCCTTGATTAGTGGTCTGCTAACTATAACAACCTAGTTTTGGGGGTGATTCGTAAAGCAGGGGCTGAAAAAAAAGGGATACATCAACTCAATTTAAAAAAAACCAAAGGTTACATGGTACATTATGGTTCTGAATTTACTTGCACAAAACCATAGAAATTCAGCAGTTATAGTTAGAGTTATTTTAAGTAACTATAACTGGTGCCCTAAGGACTCATAGATTGTGGCCCCGCCATGCACAGTTTTTTGTTCAACAATTTGACTGCTAATGTTTCATTGCTATGTTTATGTATGTTATAAAAGTATTCATGAGTGCTGTAATATCTGGGGTAATTAGCAGTGCATGGTGAGATGTGAGTTATAGTTACCTTTGGTCGCAAGTGTGAGAAAGAACCTCTTTTGACATCTTAGACCTGCAATTTTTGCTTTAAAAATGATGTGGTTTCAAACTGTAAGTGCCCTGAGCCCCTGCTAACCAGGTTCCCATGTCCAGATCTCTTTCCCCAAAACTGTACAATGTTCAGCACTTCAGCCACCTTTGTAAGTCCCTAGTAAATGGTCCCTCTAAAACCTTGGGCATGGATACTAAAGAGGACCCCTCAGAGCTGCAGCACCAATTGCACCACTCTGAGATGCCCCACACGAACCTCATGCAGACTGCCATTTCAAGTGCATGACAAGGTGCATCTACAATGACACTCGCCCAGAGTGTCATGCCCACTAACACTGTGACTAGGTAGGTCACCCCTCTGGCTGGCCTTACAGCTCTAAGGCAGAGTGCTCTGTAATGCATTTCAGGGCATATGTATACATGAGCAAAAATGCCCCTACTGTGGACATTGATAAACTTTAAGATGTAGTAAGCGTACAGGGGAGCCATAGCAAATGCATGTGCTGGACACTGATCATTTTGAGTTCTTTAGCTACATGATGGCCTTTCTGAACCCTGGATTGTTTGGTGTCAAACAACTCAGAATAAGAAAAACCCACACATATGCCAGTGTTGGATGTGACCCTTTCCCGCAGGAAGTGGTCACTTTTGTGGGTGTAGCCACCCTAAGGTAATAGGCCCATTGGCCACTACAGTTACTTCCCCTTTCAACAACTAAATGCAGTATTTAGTGGGTATCCCTAGACCAACAGATCAGATTTAATGGACAAAAGAAGACCGCGAGTAAAGAACATGAGAGGCATGAGAACAGAAATCCTGCTGCACAAATAAAAAGGTGCCCAACCCTGCCTGATGCTCCCAGGACTCGACCATCACTGCTGAGGTGTCGCCTGGAAACCTGAAGGACTCTACAAAACCCCAGAGCACCTCCAGCCTTCAGAAAATCACCAAAACCCTCCCTCAGAGTAGACGTATCACTCCCCTGCACCCTGCAGTCAAAGAACCAGTGAAGTCCAGTTAACTGACCGGCTACTGACCAACAAACCGGACCCAGTAGCCTGACCAAATGCATCATAATGGACCCAAAGTTCAAAACCTACCAGTGTCCCAAGTTTGGTAGCACTGAAGCTTTCAGGGCCTGAGACATACCCTTGCCCAGGTGTAGGAAGTTGGCTCTGTATGCAATATTTCAAAGTAAGGAATAGTATGCACAGAGTCCAAGGGTTCCCCTTAGAGGTAAGATAGTGGCAAAAAGAAATAATTCTAATGCTCTATTTTGTGGTAGTGTGGTCGAGCAGTAGGCTTATCAGAGGAGTAGTGTTAAGCATTTGTTGTACACACACAGGCAATAAATGAGGAACACACACTCAGAGACAATTCCAGGCCAATAGGGTTTTGTATAGAAAAATATATTTTCTTAGTTTATTTTAAGAACCACAGGTTCAAGATTTACAAGTAATACTTCAAATGAAAGGTATTTTAGGTAGGTACTTTAGGAACTTTGAATTAGCAAAATAGCATATACAGTTTTCACACAAATGACATATAGCTATTTTAAAACTAGACACAGTGCAATTTTCAACAGTTCCTGGGGGAGGTAAGTGTTTGTTACGGGGTTCAAGTTTGGGTCCAAGGTAGCCCACCGTTGGGGGTTCAGATCAACCCCAAAGTTACCACACCAGCAGCTCAGGGCCGGTCAGGTGCAGAGGTCAAAGTGGTGCCCTAAACGCATTGGCTTCAATGGAGAAGGGGATGCCCCGGTTCCAGTCTTCCAGCAGGTAAGCACCCGCGTCTTCGGAGGGCAGACCAGGGGGGTTTTGTAGGGCACCGGGTGGGACACAAGTCCACACAGAAAGTACACCCTAAGCGTCACGGGGGCGGCCGGGTGCAGTGTGCAAACAAGCGTCGGGTTCGCAATAATAATCAATAGGAGACCAAGGGGTCTCTTCAGCGATGCAGGCAGGCAAGGGGGGCCTCCTCGGGGTAGCCACCATCTGGGCACGGGAGAGGGCCACCTGGGGGTCGCTCCGGCAATGGAGGTCAGATCCTTCAAGTCCTGGGGGCTGCGGATGCAGAGTCTTTACCAGGTGTCAGGTCTTTGAAGCAGCCAGTCGCGGTCAGGGGGAGCCTCGGGATTCCCTCTGCAGGCGTCGCTGTTGGGGCACAGAGTGGTCAACTCTGGCTACTCACGGTCTCGTAGTCGCCGGGGAGTCCTCCCTGTGGTGTTTGTTCTCCACAAGTCGAGCCGGGGGTGTCGGGTGCAGAGTGCAAAGTCTCACGCTTCTGGCGGGAAACGTGTGTTGTTTCAAAGTTGCTTCTTTGTTGCAAAGTTGCAGTCTTTGGGGAAGAGAGCCGCTGTCCTAGGGAGTTCTTGGTCCTTCTAGATGCAGGGTAGTCCTCTGAGGCTTCAGAGGTTGCTGGACCCTGGGAACGCGTCGCTAGAGCAGTGTCTTTAGAAGGGAGGAGACAGGCCGGTAGAGCTGGGGCCAAAGAAGTTGGTGTCTCCGTCTTCTCTGCAGGTTTTCAGTTCAGCAGTCCTCTTCTTAGGTTGCAGGAATCTGAGTTCCTAGGTTCTGGGGAGCCCCTAAATACTGAATTTAGGGGTGTGTTTAGGTCTGGGGGGTTAGTAGCCAATGGCTACTAGCCCTGAAGGTGGCTACACCCTCTTTGTGCCTCCTCCCTGAGGGGAGGGGGGCACATCCCTAATCCTATTTGGGGAATCCTCCATCTGCAAGATGGAGGATTTCTAAAAGTCAGAGTCACCTGAGCTCAGGACACCTTAGGGGCTGTTCTGACTGGCCAGTGACTCCTCCTTGTTTTTCTCATTATCTCCTCCAGCCTTGCCGCCAAAAGTGGGGCCGTGGCCGGAGGGGGCGGGCAACTCCACTAGCTGGAGTGTCCTGGGGTGCTGTAACAAAGGGGGTGAGCCTTTGAGGCTCACCGCCAGGTGTTACAGTTCCTGCAGGGGGAGGTGAGAAGCATCTCCACCCAGTACAGGCTTTGTTACTAGCCACAGAGTGACAAAGGCACTCTCCCCATGTGGCCAGCAACATGTCTGGAGTGTGGCAGGCTGCTAAAACCAGTCATCCTACACGGGTAGTCGGTAAAGGTTTCAGGTGGCACCTCTAATGTGCCCTCTGGGGTGTATGTTACAATAAAATGTACACTGGCATCAGTGTACATTTATTGTGCTGATAAGTTTGATACCAAACTTCACAGTTTTCAGTGTAGCCATTATGGTGCTGTGGAGTTCGTGCATGACAGACTCCCAGACCATATACTCTTATGGCTACCCTGCACTTACAATGTCTAAGGTTTTGTTTAGACACTGTAAGGGCAGAGTGCTCATGTACTTATGCCCTCACCTATGGTATAGTGCACCCTGCCTTAGGGCTGTAAGGCCTGCTAGAGGGGTGACTTATCTATACCAGTAGGCAGTGTGAGGTTGGCATGTCACCCTGAGGGGAGTGCCATGTCGACTTAGTTGTTTTATCCCCACTGGCACACACAAGCTGGCAAGCAGTGTGTCTGTGCTGAGTGAGGGGTCCCCAGGGTGGCATAAGATATGCTGCAGCCCTTAGAGACCTTGCCTGGCATCAGGGTCCTTGGTACCAGGGGTACCAGTTACAAGGGACTTACCTGGATGCCAGGGTGTGCCAATTGTGGAAACAAAAGTACAGGTTAGGGAAAGAACACTGGTGCTGGGGCCTGATTAGCAGGCCGCAGCACACTTTCAAATCAAAACTTAGCATCAGCAAACGCAAAAAGTCAGGGGGTAACCATGCCAAGGAGGCATTTCCTTACACAACCCCCCACCCAAATGAAAGAGGATGAGACTAACTGTTAGAAATGGGGTTTTTGGTTGGCAGTTAGGTTGCCCTCTGTCCAAGCAAGAACCCTCACTCTAGTCAGGGTAAGTCACACACAATCCAAAATCAGCCTGTGCTCACCCTCCGGTAGCTTGGCACGAGCAGTCAGGCTTAACTTAGAAGGCAATGTGTAAAGCATTTGTGCAATAAATCATACAACACCATAGTATAACACCACAAAAATACACCACACAGTGTTTAGAAAAATATAGAATATTTATCTGGGTAATTGTAGGTCAAAACGATCAAAGTTGCAATACGAATTTGTAAAGATATCACTGAAAAGTGATACTAAGAGTCTTTAAGTCTTTAAAAAGCAATAAAGTGTCTTTCAAGCACAGAGTACCTGGTTTCTGGTGGGAAATCTCCTCAGAGGGCCACAGGAGAAGAGATGCGTGGAAAAAGGGGTGTGTGCGTCGATTTCTCCTCAGCACACACAGACTTGCGTCGTTCTTTTCCACGCGGGGAAGTCGGGCGTCGTTTTCCGGCGCGCAGACAGTCTCTTTTTGTGGATCGCGGGGATTACCAGATGTCCCGGGTCTGTGCGTGGATTCTCCTGCTTATTTTCCGGCTGCGCGTCGTTCTGCGGGGCTGCGCGTCGAAGTTTCGATCTCACGGTAGGCGTCGCGTCGATTTCTCCTTGGAAGTCGGGCGGCGTTGTCCTTGCGAGGCCGTGCGTCGAAATTTTGGTCTCACGGCAGGCGTCGCGTCGATTTCTCCTTGGAAGTCGGGCGGCGTTGTCCTTGCGAGGCCGTGCGTCAAAGTTTCGCACTCACGGTAGGCGTCGCGTCGATTTCTCCTTGGAAGTCGGGCGGCTTTGTCCTTGCGAGGTTGTGCGTCGAAGTCTCGATCGTCCCGAGGGCGTCGCGTTGATCAGCGTCGGTGTGCGGCGTTTTTCTCGCCGCGAAACAAGCTGTGCGTCAAAATTTTCGCCGCACGGAGCGTCCACGTGAAAGGAAGAAGTCTTTTTGGTCCTGAGACTTCAAGGAACAGGAGGCAAGCTCTATCCAAGCCCTTGGAGAGCACTTTCACAGCCAGACAAGAGTTCAGCAAGGCAGCAGGGCAACAGCAAGACAGCAGTCCTTTGGAGAAAGCAGACAGGTGAGTCCTTTGAGCAGCCAGGCAGTTCTTCTTGGCAGGATGTAGTTTCTGGTTCAGGTTTCTTCTCCAGCAAGTGTCTGATGAGGTAGGGCAGAGGCCCTGTTTTATACTAAGTTGTGCCTTTGAAGTGGGGGTGACTTCAAAGAGTCTCTAAGAAATGCACCAAGTTCCCTTTCAGTTCAATCCTGTCTGCCAGAGTCCCAGTAGGGGGTGTGGCAGTCCTTTGTGTGAGGGCAGGCCCTCCACCCTCCCAGCCCAGGAAGACCCATTCAAAATGCAGATGTATGCAAGTGAGGCTGAGTACCCTGTGTTTGGGGTGTGTCTGAGTGAATGCACAAGGAGCTGTCAACTAAACCTAGCCAGACGTGGATTGAAGGGCACAACAAGTTTTTAGTGCAAAGAAATGCTCACTTTCTAAAAGTGGCATTTCTAGAATAGTAATATTAAATCCGACTTCACCAGTCAGCAGGATTTTATATTACCATTTTGGCCATACCAAATATGACCTTCCTGCTCCTTTCAGATCAGCAGCTGCCACTTCAACAGTGTATGAGGGCAGCCCCAATGTTAGCCTATGAAGGGAGCAGGCCTCACAGTAGTGTAAAAACGAATTTAGGAGTTTTACACTACCAGGACATATAACTACACCGGTACATGTCCTGCCTTTTACCTACACAGCACCCTGCTCTAGGGGTTACCTAGGGCACACATTAGGGATGACTTATATGTAGAAAAAGGGGAGTTCTAGGCTTGGCAAGTACTTTTAAATGCCAAGTCGAAGTGGCAGTGAAACTGCACACACAGGCCTTGCAATGGCAGGCCTGAGACAAGGTTAAGGGGCTACTGAGGTGGGTGGCACAACCAGTGCTGCAGGCCCACTAGTAGCATTTAATCTACATGCCCTAGGCACATGTAGTGCACTCTAATAGGGACTTACAGGTAAATTAAATAGTCAATCCTGGATAAACCAATGAATAGTACAATTTACACAGAGAGCATATGCACTTTAGCACTGGTTAGCAGTGGTAAAGTGCTCAGAGGTCAAAAGCCAACAACAACAGGTCAGAAAAAAGAGGAGGAAGGAGGCAAAAAGTTTGGGGATGTCCCTGTCAAAAAAGCCAGGTCCAACATGACCCCCCACCAGCCTAAAGCCAGGGGAGAACAATCACTATCCTGATGTACTTCCCTGTTTGAGGCGACAGAACAAGGACCCAGGCCCACAACAGCAGGGGCATGCTCCAGTTCTTCGCCTTCCTGACTCCCATTGGATCCCTCTGTCCATACTCTCAGGGCCCACTAAGCCCATCCATGGGGAACCTTTCTCCTTTCCTGCGGATCCCATCTGTGCAGCACCTAACCTTACTTTGCTCACAGATGTATCCCAGGAGCAGGATAGTACCCCCATGACCAACATAGTGGTGTTGCCCACTCTACCCCTGGGGTGTGACACTTGTCCCCTCCCCAGGGATAACTCTGTCCACCCGGACAGCAAGCCACAGTGATTACTGACAGCTGCCAGGGATGAGAGCCAGGCCCCAGGCCTCTCAAAGCTCTCCAACCACTGTGGCTGTGGAGAGTGGGGGGCGGTAGCCCCAGGTGCTGGGCACCCTTTAACCACTCTCCCTTCCACCAGGTCAGGGATGACAGCCTGAACCTGGTCCTCCCCTCTGGAGCTTTGTACCCTCCCTCCTGGAGCGGTACCCCCAGAGTCCAACATGGCCAGGGGGCTTACAGAAGTCGCCCTGTACCATTCCTCCACCAGTGCAGGGCTGTTAACCTGCCACTGGCCCTCCAACCTGGGGTCTGTACCTTCAGGTTGGACTAGGGCCCGGGGTGAGGCTTCCCTCCCCCTGCCCTCCCTTCTGGGGTCCAGCACCCTCCAACTAGGAGTGGCCTCCTCAGAAGACAACATGGTAGGGGCACTGTTATCAGTAGCCCCTCCCTCCAGGTCCGGGGGGACACCCTGAACCTGGTCTTCCAGCCCAGGGTCTGTACCCTCAGACTGGATCACCGCCTGGCAAACCAGGACTTCCTGGGAGGCACACCTACCCCCCACCAGGTCAGAGTTTAACCTCTGCACCTGCCCATTCAACTCAGAGTCACCACCCTGAAGTTGAACAATTGCCTGGCACGCCAGGACTTCCTGGAGGGCACACTGACCCTCCACCAGGTCAGAGCTTAACCTCTGCACCTGACCATTCAACTCAGAGTCACCACCCTGAAGTTGAACAATTGCCTGGCACACCCGGACTTCCTGGAGGGCACACTGACCCTCCACCAGGTCAGAGTTTAACCTCTGCACCTGACCATTCAACTCAGAGTCACCACCCTGAAGTTGAACAATTGCCTGGCGCACCAGGACTTCCTGGGAGGCACACCTACCTCCCACCAGGTCAGAGTTTAACCTCTGCGCCTGGTTCCCCAACCCAGGGTCACCACCCTGAGGTTGGGCAATTGCCTGGCACGCCAGGGCTTCTTGGGAGGCACACCTACCTCCCACCAGGTCAGAGTTTAACCTCTGAACCTGGGTATCCAACCCAGAGTCAGCACTCTGAGGTTGAACAATTGCCTGGCACGCCAGGACTTTCTGGAGGGCACACTGACCCTCCACCAGGTCAGAGTTTAACCTCTGAACTGGGCCATTCAACTCAGAGTTACCACCCTGAAGTAGAACAATCGCCTGGCACGCCAGGACTTCCTGGAGGGCACACTGACCCTCCACCAGGTCAGAGTTTAACCTCGGAACCTGGTTCTCCAACCTAGGGTCACCATCCTGAGGTTGGACAACTGCCTGGTACACCAGGCCTTTCTGGGGGGCACACCTACCCCCCACCAGGTCAGAGGTTAACCTCTGAACCTGGATATCCAACCCAGAGTCACCACCCTGAGGTTGAACCATTGCCTGGCAGGCCAGGACTTTCAGGGAGGCACACCTACCTCCCACCAGGTCAGAGTTTAACCTCTGAGCCTGGTTCTCCAACCCAGGGTCACCACCCTGAGGTTGAACCATTGCCTGGTATACCAGGACTTTCTGGGAGGCACACCTACCTCCCACCAGGTCAGAGTTTAACCTCTGAACCTGGCCATCCAACCCAGAGTCGACACCCTGAGGTTGGACAACTGCCTGGCACGCCAGGACTTTCTGGGGGGCACACCTACCCCCCACCAGGTCAGAGTTTGACCTCTTCACCTGGTAAGCCAACCCAGAGTCACCACCCTGAGGTTGAGCCATTGCCTGGCATCCCAGGACTTTCTGGGGGGCACATCTACCCCCCACCAGGTCAAAGTTTAACCTCTGAACCCGGTTATCCAACCCAGAGTCACCACCCTGAGGTTGAATCTTTGCCTGGCATGCCAGGACTTCCTGGGGGGCACTCTCACCCCCCACAAGGGACACGCCGTCCCCAAGGGCCACACAAGAGTCTGGTTGGCGCAGGTCTCCCGACCTCTGCCCATCCGGCAGAGTCTGGGTTTCCCCCAAACCAGAAACGGTCTCACCTGGGTCATTCCTGGGGGGCTCTGCTCTCAGAGCTGACCCCTGACTTTCAAGATCCTCCACTGGGGTCTGCCACCCCCTCTCAACCCTATGTCTGGACTTCTGCACCCCCCCACTAGGAGTGGTACTGCCAGACACCAGAACTGTTGGGATGCTGTCTACAGTCATCCCCCCAAGTTCTTCTGACACTGCGGGGCTTCCCTCAAAAGGTGGCCCTACGGTACAGGTTAGGCTCTGAGACCTACCTGGGACACTACAAACCTCTCCCACCTCACTTGGTCGGGAATCACCTAGACCACTCCCTTCAGGAGCACCCCCAAATGCCTCTTCAGACTCTCTGGTACTCACCCAAAAGTCTGCCTCCACTGTAAGTTCCCTGGGGTCAGAGAACTCACACTCCACCTGGTGTTGGCGTAGCTCTGGAAAATAAGGACCAGACATATGCTCTCCAGCAATTACATCACTCTGCCCTTCACATGTATTAACCACAGTACCCTTCACCCAACCACCTAGTAACTCAGCCTTGGAAAAGCACTCTATATCACCCTCTTGAGACTGGTGAGACAGTTTCTGTCTGTCCCTGACACTCAACCCAAACTCTTCTGGGATGTCTCGACACTCTATATCCAGGACGTCCACCAGGGGGGAACCCTTTTCTCTGTCACTCTCTGCTAGAGTCAGTAAAGTGTCCCTCCCCCAGTAGGAATATGACTCCCTGTGCCAGTTCCCCAATTCTTCTCAGGGACCCTGTGCATAACGGGAACTACCTCATACCCTTGAACTGCCTGGGGTGTGTCAACTCCCTTCTTCAAGTTGGGCACCACATCTCTGGGCTTGTGCCCTTCTTCAGCAGTACTAGATGCAAGATTTTTGCTGCCACCATCTGAACTGGACTCAGCCCTTCCGGCCTCCAGTTTCAGCTCTTTACAGCTCAGCTCTTGAGCTGCAATCTTTTCTTCTTTCAGGGCTAAGAGACTTGCTGCCTCAGCCCTTTCCAGCTGCTCATCTAGCTCTTCAAGACACCGCTCTAGAGCCATGAGCCATTCTTTTTTCACTGGGTCTCTTTCCTCATCTGAGTCGTCCTCCTCCTCCTCTGAGGGGTACTTAGTCATTTGGTTTCTTGCTGCCTCTCTCTCTGCCCATCTGTCTTCCTCCCAGACTATGTAGGCATGTAGCATCTCTGCTTTAGTAGATCTCTTTGCTACAGGAAGGCCACATTCTCTGCAAAGCTTCCTTAGGTCAGCCTTAGTGAGGTGGTCAGTAGGCAAAAAGAAGTAGGTAAGCGATCCCATTCTGATAGGATCCTACCAGCAAAAACCAAAATCCAAAGTCCAAAATATCAATAGTATATCCAGGAGGACATCAGAGACCAAAAGTCAAAAAAAGATAAAAAAATCAAGTTGACCTTCAACTGTGGGTAGGTAGTGAAATACTTAGCTACTGTATGTCACTGCACAAACACAAGTCCTATCCTCACCGCTGATCACCAATGTTAGAAATGGGGTTTTTGGTTGGCAGTTAGGTTGCCCTCTGTCCAAGCAAGAACCCTCACTCTAGTCAGGGTAAGTCACACACAATCCAAAATCAGCCTGTGCTCACCCTCCGGTAGCTTGGCACGAGCAGTCAGGCTTAACTTAGAAGGCAATGTGTAAAGCATTTGTGCAATAAATCATACAACACCATAGTATAACACCACAAAAATACACCACACAGTGTTTAGAAAAATATAGAATATTTATCTGGGTAATTGTAGGTCAAAACGATCAAAGTTGCAATACGAATTTGTAAAGATATCACTGAAAAGTGATATTAAGAGTCTTTAAGTCTTTAAAAAGCAATAAAGTGTCTTTCAAGCACAGAGTACCTGGTTTCTGGTGGGAAATCTCCTCAGAGGGCCACAGGAGAAGAGATGCGTGGAAAAAGGGGTGTGTGCGTCGATTTCTCCTCAGCACACACAGACTTGCGTCGTTCTTTTCCACGCGGGGAAGTCGGGCGTCGTTTTCCGGCGCGCAGACAGTCTCTTTTTGTGGATCGCGGGGATTACCAGATGTCCCGGGTCTGTGCGTGGATTCTCCTGCTTATTTTCCGGCTGCGCATCGTTCTGCGGGGCTGCGCGTCGAAGTTTCGATCTCACGGTAGGCGTCGCGTCGATTTCTCCTTGGAAGTCGGGCGGCGTTGTCCTTGCGAGGCCGTGCGTCGAAATTTTGGTCTCACGGCAGGCGTCGCGTCGATTTCTCCTTGGAAGTCGGGCGGCGTTGTCCTTGCGAGGCCGTGCGTCAAAGTTTCGCACTCACGGTAGGCGTCGCGTCGATTTCTCCTTGGAAGTCGGGCGGCTTTGTCCTTGCGAGGTTGTGCGTCGAAGTCTCGATCGTCCCGAGGGCGTCGCGTTGATCAGCGTCGGTGTGCGGCGTTTTTCTCGCCGCGAAACAAGCTGTGCGTCAAAATTTTCGGCGCACGGAGCGTCCACGTGAAAGGAAGAAGTCTTTTTGGTCCTGAGACTTCAAGGAACAGGAGGCAAGCTCTATCCAAGCCCTTGGAGAGCACTTTCACAGCCAGACAAGAGTTCAGCAAGGCAGCAGGGCAACAGCAAGACAGCAGTCCTTTGGAGAAAGCAGACAGGTGAGTCCTTTGAGCAGCCAGGCAGTTCTTCTTGGCAGGATGTAGTTTCTGGTTCAGGTTTCTTCTCCAGCAAGTGTCTGATGAGGTAGGGCAGAGGCCCTGTTTTATACTAAGTTGTGCCTTTGAAGTGGGGGTGACTTCAAAGAGTCTCTAAGAAATGCACCAAGTTCCCTTTCAGTTCAATCCTGTCTGCCAGAGTCCCAGTAGGGGGTGTGGCAGTCCTTTGTGTGAGGGCAGGCCCTCCACCCTCCCAGCCCAGGAAGACCCATTCAAAATGCAGATGTATGCAAGTGAGGCTGAGTACCCTGTGTTTGGGGTGTGTCTGAGTGAATGCACAAGGAGCTGTCAACTAAACCTAGCCAGACGTGGATTGAAGGGCACAACAAGTTTTTAGTGCAAAGAAATGCTCACTTTCTAAAAGTGGCATTTCTAGAATAGTAATATTAAATCCGACTTCACCAGTCAGCAGGATTTTATATTACCATTCTGGCCATACCAAATATGACCTTCCTGCTCCTTTCAGATCAGCAGCTGCCACTTCAACAGTGTATGAGGGCAGCCCCAATGTTAGCCTATGAAGGGAGCAGGCCTCACAGTAGTGTAAAAACGAATTTAGGAGTTTTACACTACCAGGACATATAACTACACCGGTACATGTCCTGCCTTTTACCTACACAGCACCCTGCTCTAGGGGTTACCTAGGGCACACATTAGGGATGACTTATATGTAGAAAAAGGGGAGTTCTAGGCTTGGCAAGTACTTTTAAATGCCAAGTCGAAGTGGCAGTGAAACTGCACACACAGGCCTTGCAATGGCAGGCCTGAGACAAGGTTAAGGGGCTACTGAGGTGGGTGGCACAACCAGTGCTGCAGGCCCACTAGTAGCATTTAATCTACATGCCCTAGGCACATGTAGTGCACTCTAATAGGGACTTACAGGTAAATTAAATAGTCAATCCTGGATAAACCAATGAATAGTACAATTTACACAGAGAGCATATGCACTTTAGCACTGGTTAGCAGTGGTAAAGTGCTCAGAGGTCAAAAGCCAACAACAACAGGTCAGAAAAAATAGGAGGAAGGAGGCAAAAAGTTTGGGGATGTCCCTGTCAAAAAAGCCAGGTCCAACACTAACCTTTCCCAAGAGAGTCTTCATTTTCTAAGTGGAAGAACCTGGAAAGGCCATCTGCATTGGCATGGGCAGTCCCAGGTCTGTGTTCCACTATAAAGTCCATTCCCTGTAGGGAGATGGACCTCCTCAACAGTTTGGGATTTTCACCTTTCATTTGCATCAGCCATCTGAGAGGTCTGTGGTCAGTCTGAACTACAAAGTGAGTACCAAAGAGATATGGTCTCAGCTTCTTCAGGGACAAAACCACAGCAAAGGCCTCCCTCTCAATGGCACTCCAGCGCTGCTCCCTGGGGAGTAACCTCCTGCTAATGAAAGCAACAGGCTGGTCGAGGCCATCATCATTTGTTTGGGACAAAACTGCCCCTATCCCATGTACAGAGGCATCTGTCTGCACAATGAACTGCTTGGAGTAATCTGGAGCTTTGAGAACTGGTGCTGTGCACATTGCTTGTTTCAGGGTGTCAAAGGCCTTTTGGCATTCTACAGTCCAGTTTACCTTCTTGGGTATTTTCTTGGAGGTAAGTTCTGTGAGGGCTGTCACTATGGATCCATATCCCTTCACAAACCTCCTGTAGTACCCAGTCCAGCCAAGGAATGCCCTGACTTGAGTCTGGGTTTTTGGAGCTGCCCAGTCCAGAATAGTCTGGATCTTAGGCTGGAGTGGCTGAACTTGGCCTCCACCTACAAGGTTGACCCACATAAACCACAGTTTCCTGCCCTATCTGGCATTTGGATGCCTTGATAGAGAGGCCTGCTGCTTGCAGAGCCTTCAAAACCTTCTTCAGGTGGACCAGGTGATCCTGCCAGCTGGAGCTAAAGACAGCAATATCGTCAAGATAAGCTGCACTAAAGGACTCCAAGCCAGCAAGGACTTGATTCACCACCCTTTGGAAGGTGGCAGGGGCATTCTTTAAACCAAAGGGCATAACATTAAACTGATAATGCCCATCAGGTGTGGGTGGAGAATGCTGTCTTTTCTTTTGCTCCTGGTGTCATTTTGATTTGCCAGTACCCTGCTGTTAAGTCAAAGGTACTTAAGAACTTGGCAGCACCTAGTTTGTCAATCAGTTCATCTGCCCTTGGGATGGGATGGACATCTGTCTTGGTGACAGAATTAAGTCCTCTGTAGTCCACACAAAACCTCATCTCTCTCTTTCCATCTTTGGTGTGAGGTTTGGGGACTAAGACCACTGGGCTAGCCCAGGGGCTGTCAGAGTGCTCAATGACTCCCAATTCCAGCATCTTGTGGACTTCCACCTTGATGCTTTCCTTAACTTGGTCAGACTGTCTGAATATTTTGTTTTTGACAGGCATGCTGTCTCCTGTGTCCACATCATGGGTACACAGGTGTGTCTGACCAGGAGTTAGGGAAAATAGCTCAGCAAACTGTTGCAGGACCTTCCTGCAGTCAGATTGCTGTTGGCCAGAGAGGGTGTCTGAGTAGATCACTCCATCAACTGAGCCATCTTTAGGGTCTGTGGAGAGGAGATCAGGGAGAGATTCACTCTCAGCTTCCTGGTCCTCATCTGTTACCATCAACAGATTCACATCTGCCCTGTCATGGAAGAGCTTGAGGCGGTTCACATGGATCACCCTTTTGGGGGTCCTGCTAGTGCCTATGTCTACCAGGTAGGTGACCTGACTCTTCTTTTCTAGCACTGGGTAAGGTGGGTAAGGGCCACTCCATCTGTCCTGAAGTGCCCTGGGAGCCACAGGCTCCAGAACCCAGACTTTCTGCCCTGGCTGAAATTCAACCATAGCAGCCTTTTGGTCATACCAAAACTTCTGGAGCTGTTGGCTGTCCTCAAGGTTTTTACTTGCCTTTTCCATATACTCTGCCATCCTTGAACGTAGGCCTAGTACATAGTCCACTATATCTTGCTTAGGCTCATGAAGAGGTCTCTCCCAGCCTTCTTTCACAAGAGCTATTGGTCCCCTTACAGGATGGCCAAACAGAAGTTCAAAGGGGGAAAACCCTACTCCCTTCTGAGGCACCTCTCTGTAGGCGAAAAGCAGACATGGCAAGAGGACATCCCATCTCCTTTTGAGTTTTTCAGGGAGCCCCATGATCATGCCTTTCAATGTCTTGTTAAACCTTTCAACAAGACATTGGTTTGTGGATGGTATGGTGTGGTGAATTTGTAAGTCACTTCACACTCATTCCACATGTGTTTCAGGTATGTTGACATAAAGTTGGTACCTCTGCCAGACACCACCTCCTTAGGAAAACCCACTCTGGTAAAAATACCAATGAGTGCTTTGGCTACTGCAGGGGCAGTAGTTGACCTAAGGGGAATTGCTTCAGGGTATCTAGTAGCATGATCCACTACTACTAGTATGTATTGGTTCCCTGAGGCTGTGGGAGGTTCCCTGAGGCTGTGGGAGGTTCAAGTGGACCCACTATGTCCACACCCACTCTTTCAAAGGGGACCCCCACCACTGGAAGTGGAATGAGGGGGGCCTTTGGGTGTCCACCTGTCTTACCACTGGCTTGACAGGTGGCACAGGAGACACAAAACTCCTTGACCTTCTGGGACATGTTGGGCCAATAGAAGTGGTTGACTAATCTCTCCCACGTCTTGGTCTGTCCCAAATGCCCAGCAAGAGGAATATCATGAGCTAAGGTCAGAATGAACTCCCTAAACTCCTGAGGCACTACCACTCTCCTAGTGGCACCAGGTTTGGGATCTCTTGCCTCAGTGTAAAGGAGTCCATCTTCCCAATAGACTCTATGTGTTCCTGTTATCTTTCCATTGGGCTCTTCAGCAGCTTGCTGCCTAAGGCCTTCAAGAGAGGGACAGGTTTCTTGCCCCTTACACAACTGTTCCCTTGAGGGTCCCCCTGGGCCTAGGAGCTCGACCTGATAAGGTTCTAACTCCGGGGGCTCAGTTCCCTCAGAGGGCAGAACTTCTTCCTGGGAAGAGAGGTTCTCTTTTTCTTGTTGTGTGGAAGCTGGTTCCTCAGTCTTCTTTCCTTTTCTCTTGGTGGGTTGGGCCCTTTTTCCAGGCTCCAACACCACATTTTCACCCTGAGCCTTGCACTGTGCCCTTGTCTTGACACACACCAGTTCAGGGATACCCAGCATGGCTGCATGGGTCTTCAGTTCTACCTCAGCCCATGCTGAGGACTCCAGGTCATTTCCAAGCAAACAGTCTACAGGGATATTTGAGGAGACCACCACCTGTTTCAGGCCATGGACCCCTCCCCACTCTAAAGTTACCATAACCATGGGAAGTACTTTAGTCTGATTGCCAGCGTTGGTGACTGGATAAGTTTGTCCAGCCAGGTATTGACCAGGGGAAACCAGTTTCTCTGTCACCATGGTGACACTGGCACCTGTATCCCTCAGGCCTTCTACACTTTGCCCATTAATTAAGAGTTGCTGCCTGTATTTTTGCATATTAGGGGGCCAGGCAGCCAGTGTGGCTAAATCTACCCCACCCTCAGAGACTAGTGTAGCTTCAGGGTGAACCCTGATTTGCTCTGGGCACACTGTTAATCCCACTTGGAGACTGGCCATTCCAGTGTTAGCTGGAGTAGAGTTAGAAGTGGAACATTTCTTGGGACAGGCCTTTTCTCCAGTTTGGTATCTAGGATGATTAAAGCTACGACACCAGGCCATTTTGGGATCAAAGTTTTACCCTTGTACCCAAAATTGGATTGTGAAGAAGCTCTGGGCTTACCCTCCTGATCAGGTTTTTGGGGGCCTGTAGAAGACTCTTTACTATTTTTCCCTTTGGTTGTCTCAACACTCTTCCCCTGGGGAGGCTTTGTGACCCCTTTCTTTTGGTCACCCCCTGTGGAAGTCGTGGTCACCCTAGTCTTGACCCAATGGTCCTCCTTCTTTCCCAATTCTTGGGGAGAAATTGGTCCTAGGTCTACCAGATGCTGATGCAGTTTATCATTGAAACAATTACTTAACAGGTGTTCTTTCACAAATAAATTGTACAGCCCATCATAATCATTTACACCACTGCCTTGAATCCAACCATCCAGTGTTTTCACTGAGTAGTAAAAAAAATCAACACAGGTCTGGCTCGAGGATTTTTTAGCCCCCCTGAACCTAATTCTATACTCCTCAGTGGAGAATCCAAAGCCCTCAATCAGGGTAGCCTTCATGAGGTCATAGGATTCTGCATCTTTTCCAGAGAGTGTGAGGAGTCTATCCATACACTTTCCAGTGAACATTTCCCAAAGGAGAGCACCCCAGTGAGATCTGTTTACTTTTCTGGTTGCACAAGCCCTCTCAAAAGCTGTGATCCATTTGGTGATGTTATCACCATCTTCATTTTTAGCTACAATCCCTTTAGGGATTTTCAACATGTCAGGATAATCTCTGACCCTAGTTATGTTGCTGCCACCATGGATGGGACCAAAACCCATCTCTTGTCTTTCCATTTCTATGGCTAGGGGCTGTCTCTCTAAAGCCAATATTTTGACCATCCTGGCTAACAGTAGGTCATCTTCACTGAGGCTGTCCTCAGTGATTCCAGTGTTGCTGGACCCTCCCGTGAGAGCACCAGTATCTCTGACTATCACATTTGGAATCAGGGTTTGAGGAGCCCTGTTTTCCCTAACTAGGACTGGAGGTGGGACGTCCTCCACATCACTAGTTTCCTCCTCTGGGAGGTCATCCTCAGAGGGGTTGTTTTTGGCAAACTCTGCCAAGAGCTCCTGGAGCTGTAATTTGGTAGGGTTTGAACCAGTTTTAATACTTTTTAATTTGCAGAGAGACCTTAACTCTCTCATCCTAAGATGGAGGTAAGGGGTGATGTCGAGTTTCATCACATTCTCCTCTGCATTAGACATTGGGGCATATTTATACTCTGTTTGTGCCGGATTTGCGTCGTTTTTTTTTACGCAAATCCGACACAAAGCTAACTCCATATTTATACTTTGACGTTAGACCCGTCTAGCGCCAAAGATCTTGGAGTTTGCGTCATTTTTTAGCGTGGACACCTACCTTGCGTTAATTATATGCAAGGTAGGCGTTCCCTTCTAAAAAATGACTCTAAGGCATGTGCGCCTTATTTAAACTCCCGTGCAAAAATGACGCACGGGAGTGGGCGGGCCTTAAAAAATGACGTCCAGCCACTTTTGCGTCATTTTTTAACGCCTGGTCAGGGCAGGCGTTAAGGGACCTGTGTGCTCGGAAGGAGCCCAGAGGTGCCCTCCCCTGCCCCCAGGGACACCCCCTGCCACCCTTGCCCACCCCAGGAGGATGCCCAAGGATGGAGGGACCCATCCCAGGGAACTTAAGGTAAGTTCAGGTAACTATTTGTTTCATACTTTTTTTGTGGCATAGGGGGGCCTGATTTGTGCCCCCATACATGCCACTATGCCCAATGACCATGCCCAGGGGACACAAGTCCCCTGGGCATGGCCATTGGGCAAGGGGGCATGACTCCTGTCTTTGCTAAGACAGGAGTCATTTCAATGGGGGTTGGGTGTCAAAAAAAATGGCGCAAATCGGGTTGAGGCAAGATTTTTGCCTCAGACCTGACTTGCCCCATTTTTTGACGCCCAAGCTCCATTTTCCCCTACGCCGCCGCCGCCTGGTGAGAGTCTTTTTTTTTGACGCACACCAGTCAGCTGCGCCGGCTAACGTCATTCAATAAATAAGGTGCCCGCATGGCGCTTTGGAATGGCGTTAGCCGGCGTTCAAATTTTTGACGCACAACTGCGTTGGCGCAGTTGTGCGTCAAAAAGTATAAATATGGCCCTATGTTTCTAAAAGTTGGAATACTTTTTAAGAATCTAAAACTATCTCTAGAACTTAATTCAAACTTTCACAAAACGTTTAAACTCTAAAAGAAATGCTAACAGGGACTAAAACAAGGCCCTAGCAGGACTTTTAAAAATTTAGAAAAATAGCTCAAATTTCAAAAATCTGTTTCTAATGACAATTTTTGGAATTTAGTCGTGTGATCAGGTATTGGCTGAGTAGTCCAGCAAATGCAAAGTCTTGTACCCCACTTGTACCCCACCGCTGATCCACCAATGTAGGAAGTTGGCTCTGTATGCACTATTTCAAAGTAAGGAATAGTATGCACAGAGTCAAAGGTTTCCCCTTAGAGGTAAGATAGTGGCAAAAAGAGATAATTCTAATGCTCTATTTTGTGGTAGTGTGGTCGAGCAGTAGGCTTATCAGAGGAGTAGTGTTAAGCATTTGTTGTACACACACAGGCAATAAATGAGGAACACACACTCAGAGACAATTCCAGGCCAATAGGTTTTTGTATAGAAAAATATATTTTCTTATTTTATTTTAAGAACCACAGATTCAGGATTTACAAGTAATACTTCAAATGAAAGGTATTTCAGGTAGGTACTTTGGGAACTTTGAATTAGCAAAATAGCATATACAGTTTTCACACAAATGACATACAGCTATTTTAAAACTAGACACAGTGCAATTTTCAACAGTTCCTGGGGGAGGTAAGTGTTTGTTAGTTTTTGCAGGTAAGTAAACCACCTACGAGGTTCAAGTTTGGGTCCAAGGTAGCCCAGCATTGGGGGTTCAGATCAACCCCAAAGTTACCACACCAGCAGCTCAGGGCCGGTCAGGTGCAGAGGTCAAAGTGGTGCCCAAAACGATTTGGCTTCAATGGAGACGGGGGTGCCCCGGTTCCAGTCTGCCAGCAGGTAAGTACCCGCGTCTTCGGAGGGCAGACCAGGGGCGTGTTGTAGGGCACCGGGGGGGACACAAGTCCACACAGAAAGTACACCCTCAGAGGCACGGGGGCGGCCGGGTACAGTGTGCAAACAAGCGTCGGGTTCGCCATAGCAATCAAAGGGAGACCAAGGGGTCTCTTCAGCGATGCAGGCAGGCAAGGGGGAGCTCCTCGGGGTAGCCACCACCTGGGCACGGGAGAGGGCCACCTGGGGGTCGCTTCTGAAACTGAGGTCGGATCCTTCAGGTCCTGGGGGCTGCGGATGCAGAGTCTTTACCAGGTGTCAGGTCTTTGAAGCAGGCAGTCGCGGTCAGGGGGAGCCTCGGGATTCCCTCTGCAGGCGTCGCTGTTTGGGGCTCAGGGGGGTCAACTCTGGCTACTCACGGTCTCGTAGTCGCCCGGGAGTCCTCCCTGTGGTGTTTGTTCTCCACAAGTCGAGCTGGGGGCGTCGGGTGCAGAGTGCAAAGTCTCACGCTTCCGGCGGAAACGTGTGTTGTTTCAAAGTTGCTTATCTGTTGCAAAGTTGCAGTCTTTGGGGAACAGAGCCGCTGTCCTCGGGAGTTCTTGGTCCTTCTAGATGCAGGGTAGTCCTCTGAGGCTTCAGAGGTTGCTGGACCCTGGGAACACGTCGCTGGAGCAGTGTCTTTAGAAGGGGGGAGACAGGCCGGTAGAGCTGGGGCCAAAGCAGTTGGTGTCTCCGTCTTCTCTGCAGGTTTTCAGTTCAGCAGTCCTCTTCTTCTTAGGATGCAGGAATCTCAGTTCCTAGGTTCTGGGGAGCCCCTAAATACTGAATTTAGGGGTGTGTTTAGGTCTGGGGGTTAGTAGCCAATGGCTACTAGCCCTGAGGGTGGCTACACCCTCTTTGTGCCTCCTCCCTGAGGGGAGGGGGGCACATCCCTAATCCTATTGGGGGAATCCTCCATCTGCAAGATGGAGGATTTCTAAATGTCAGAGTCACCTGAGCTCAGGACACCTTAGGGGCTGTCCTGACTGGCCAGTGACTCCTCCCTGTTTTTCTCATTATCTCCTCCGGCCTTGCCGCCAAAAGTGGGGCCGTGGCCGGAGGGGGCGGGCAACTCCACTAGCTGGAGTGTCCTGGGGTGCTGTAACAAAGGGGGTGAGCCTTTGAGGCTCACCCCCAGGTGTTACAGTTCCTGCAGGGGGAGGTGAGAAGGATCTCCACCCAGTACAGGCTTTGTTACTAGCCACAGAGTGACAAAGGCACTCTCCCCATGTGGCCAGCAACATGTCTGGAGTGTGGCAGGCTGCTAAAACCAGTCAGCCTACACGGGTAGTCGGTTAATGTTTCAGTGGGCACCTCTAAGGTGCCCTCTGGGGTGTATGTTACAATAAAATGTACACTGGCATCAGTGTGCATTTATTGTGCTGAGAAGTTTGATACCAAACTTCACAGTTTTCAGTGTAGCCATTATGGTGCTGTGGAGTTCGTGCATGACAGACTCCCAGACCATATACTCTTATGGCTACCCTGCACTTACAATGTCTAAGGTTTTGTTTAGACACTGTAGGGGCATAGTGTAGGAAAGTACCATCTTGCCTGGCATGTTACCCCCATAATTCACTGTATATATGTTGTTTTAGTTGTATGTGTCACTGGGACCCTGCCAACCAGGGCCCCAGTGCTCATAAGTGTGCCATGTATGTGTTACCTGTGTTATGACTAACTGTCTCACTGAGGCTCTGCTATCCAGAACCTCAGTGGTTATGCTCTCTCATTTCTTTCCAAATTGTCACTAACAGGCTAGTGACCAATTTCACCAATTTACATTGGCATACTGGAACACCCTTATAATTCCCTAGTATATGGTACTGAGGTACCCAGGGTATTGGGGTTCCAGGAGATCCCTATGGGCTGCAGCATTTCTTTTGCCACCCATAGGGAGCTCTGACAATTCTTACACAGGCCTGCCATTGCAGCCTGAGTGAAATAACGTCCACGTTATTTCACAGCCATTTACCACTGCACTTAAGTAACTTATAAGTCACCTATATGTCTAACCTTTACTTGATGAAGGATGGGTGCTAAGTTACTTAGTGTGTGGGCACCCTGGCACTAGCCAAGGTGCCCCCACATTGTTCAGGGCAAATTCCCCGGACTTTGTGAGTGCGGGGACACCATTACACGCGTGCACTATACATAGGTCACTACCTATGTATAGCTTCACAATGGTGACTCCGAATATGGCCATGTAACATGTCTATGATCATGGAATTGCCCCCTCAATGCCATCCTGGCATTGTTGGCACAATCCCATGATCCCACGGGTCTCTAGCACAGACCCGGGTACTGCCAAACTGCCTTTCCCGGGGTTTCACTGCAGCTGCTGCTGCTGCCAACCCCTCAGACAGGTTTCTGCCCTCCTGGGGTCCAGCCAGGCTTGGCCCAGGAGGGCAGAACAAAGGACTTCCTCAGAGAGAGGGTGTTACACCCTCTCCCTTTGGAAAAAGGTGTTAGGGCTTGGGAGGAGTAGCCTCCCCCGGCCTCTGGAAATGCTTTCATGGGCACAGATGGTGCCCATTTCTGCATCAGCCAGTCTACACCGGTTCAGGGATCCCCCAGCCCTGCTCTGGCGCAAAACTGGACAAAGGAAAGGGGAGTGACCACTCCCCTGACCTGCACCTCCCCTGGGAGGTGCCCAGAGCTCCTCCAGTGTGCTCCAGACCTCTGCCATCTTGGAAACAGAGGTGCTGCTGGCACACTGGACTGCTCTGAGTGGCCAGTGCCAGCAGGTGACGTCAGAGACTCCTTCTGATAGGCTCCTTCAGGTGTTGCTAGCCTATCCTCTCTCCTAAGTAGCCAAACCCTCTTTTCGGGCTATTTAGGGTCTCTGCTTTTGGGAATTCCTTAGATAACGAATGCAAGAGCTCATCAGAGTTCCTCTGCATCTCTCTCTTCACCTTCTGCAAAGGAATCGACTGCTGACCACGCTGGAAGCCTGCAAAACTGCAACAAAGTAGCAAAGACGACTACTGCGACCTTGAAACGCTGATCCTGCCGCCTTCTCGACTGTTTTCCTGGTGGTGCATGCTGTGGGGGTAGTCTGCCTCCTCTCTGCACTAGAAGCTCCGAAGAAATCTCCTGTGGGTCGACGGAATCTTCCCCCTGCAACTGCAGGCACCAAAGAACTGCATCACCCGTCCTCTGGGTCTCCTCTCAGCACGACGAGCGAGGTCCCTTGAACTCAGCAACTCTGTCCAAGTGACTCCCATAGTCCAGTGACTCTTCAGTACAAGTTTGGTGGAGGTAAGTCCTTGCCTCCTCATGCCAGACTGCATTGCTGAGAACCGCGTGTTTTGCAGTTACTCCGGCTCCTTTGCACTTTTCCAGGATTTCCTTTGTGCACAGCCAAGCCTTTGTTCCACGGCACTCTAACCTGCATTGCACGACCACCTGAGTTGTCCTCCTGCGGCGTGGGACTCTCTTGTGCAACTTCGGGTGAGCACCGTTTCACTCCACTTCTTAGTGCCTGTTCTGGCACTTCTCCGGGTGCTGCTTGCTTTTGAGTGGGCTCCTTGTCTTGCTGGATGCCCCCTCTGTCTCCTCACGCAATTGGCGACATCCTGGTCCCTCCTGGGCCACAGCAGCATCCAAAAACCCTACCATGAGCTTTGCAGCTAGCACGGCTTGTTTGCAGTCTTTCTGCGGGAAAACACTTCTGCACGACTCTTCACGACATGGGACATCCATCCTCCAAAGGGGAAGTTTCTAGCCCTTGTCGTTCTTGCAGAATCCTCAGCTTCTACCGTCCGGTGGCAGCTTCTTTGCACCCACAGCTGGCATTTCCTGGGCATCTGCCCACTCCCAACTTGATCTTGACTTTTGGACTTGGTCCCCTTGTTCCACAGGTACTCTCGTCTGGAAATCCATCATTGTTGCATTGCTGGTGTTGGTCTTTCCTGCAGAATTCCCCTATCACGACTTCTGTGCTCTTTGGGGAACTTCAGTGAATTCACTTTTCAGGGTCTGGGGTGGGCTATTTTTCTAACCCTCACTGTTTTCTTACAGTCCCAGCGACCCTCTACAAGGTCACAGAGGTTTGGGGTCCATTCGTGGTTCGCATTCCACTTCTAAAGTATATGGTTTGTGTTGCCCCTATTCCTATGTGCCCCTATTGCATCCTACTGTGACTATACATTGTTTGCACTGTTTTCTATTGCTATTACTGCATATTTGTGTGTTGTGTACATATATCTTGTGTACATTTGCTATCCTCATACTGAGGGTACTCACTGAGATACTTTGGCATATTGTCATAAAAATAAAGTACCTTTATTTTTAGTATATCTGTGTATTGTGTTTTCTTATGATATTGTGCAAGTGACACTAGTGGTATTGTAGGAGCTTCACTCGTCTCCTAGTTCAGCCTAAGCTGCTCTGCTAAGCTACCTTTTCTATCAGACTAAGCTGCTAGACACCCCTCTACACTAATAAGGGATACCTGGGCCTGGTGCAAGGTGTAAGTACCCCTTGGTACTCACTACAAGCCTCCAGCCTCCTACACATAGTGCTCATGCACTTATGCCCTCACCTATGGTATAGTGCACCCTGCCTTAGGGCTGTAAGGCCTGCTAGAACTAAAGAGGGGTGACTTATCTATACCAGTAGGCAGTGTGAGGTTGGCATGTCACCCTGAGGGGAGTGCCATGTCGACTTAGTTGTTTTATCCCCACTAGCACACACAAGCTGGCAAGCAGTGTGTCTGTGCTGAGTGAGGGGTCCCCAGGGTGGCATAAGATATGCTGCAGCCCTTAGAGACCTTGCCTGGCATCAGGGTCCTTGGTACCAGGGGTACCAGTTACAAGGGACTTACCTGGATGCCAGGGTGTGCCAATTGTGGAAACAAAAGTACAGGTTAGGGAAAGAACACTGGTGCTGGGGCCTGATTAGCAGGCCGCAGCACACTTTCAAATCAAAACTTAGCATCAGCAAACGCAAAAAGTCAGGGGGTAACCATGCCAAGGAGGCATTTCCTTACACAACCCCCCACCCAAACGAAAGAGGATGAGACTAACCTTTCCCAAGAGAGTCTTCATTTTCTAAGTGGAAGAACCTGGAAAGGCCATCTGCATTGGCATGGGCAGTCCCAGGTCTGTGTTCCACTATAAAGTCCATTCCCTGTAGGGAGATGGACCTCCTCAACAGTTTGGGATTTTCACCTTTCATTTGCATCAGCCATCTGAGAGGTCTGTGGTCAGTCTGAACTACAAAGTGAGTACCAAAGAGATATGGTCTCAGCTTCTTCAGGGACAAAACCACAGCAAAGGCCTCCCTCTCAATGGCACTCCAGCGCTGCTCCCTGGGGAGTAACCTCCTGCTAATGAAAGCAACAGGCTGGTCGAGGCCATCATCATTTGTTTGGGACAAAACTGCCCCTATCCCATGTACAGAGGCATCTGTCTGCACAATGAACTGCTTGGAGTAATCTGGAGCTTTGAGAACTGGTGCTGTGCACATTGCTTGTTTCAGGGTGTCAAAGGCCTTTTGGCATTCTACAGTCCAGTTTACCTTCTTGGGTATTTTCTTGGAGGTAAGTTCTGTGAGGGCTGTCACTATGGATCCATATCCCTTCACAAACCTCCTGTAGTACCCAGTCAAGCCAAGGAATGCCCTGACTTGAGTCTGGGTTTTTGGAGCTGCCCAGTCCAGAATAGTCTGGATCTTAGGCTGGAGTGGCTGAACTTGGCCTCCACCTACAAGGTTGACCCAAATAAACCACAGTTTCCTGCCCTATCTGGCATTTGGATGCCTTGATAGAGAGGCCTGCTGCTTGCAGAGCCTTCAAAACCTTCTTCAGGTGGACCAGGTGATCCTGCCAGCTGGAGCTAAAGACAGCAATATCGTCAAGATAAGCTGCACTAAAGGACTCCAAGCCAGCAAGGACTTGATTCACCACCCTTTGGAAGGTGGCAGGGGCATTCTTTAAACCAAAGGGCATAACAGTAAACTGATAATGCCCATCAGGTGTGGGTGGAGAATGCTGTCTTTTCTTTTGCTCCTGGTGTCATTTTGATTTGCCAGTACCCTGCTGTTAAGTCAAAGGTACTTAAGAACTTGGCAGCACCTAGTTTGTCAATCAGTTCATCTGCCCTTGGGATGGGATGGACATCTGTCTTGGTGACAGAATTAAGTCCTCTGTAGTCCACACAAAACCTCATCTCTCTCTTTCCATCTTTGGTGTGAGGTTTGGGGACTAAGACCACTGGGCTAGCCCAGGGGCTGTCAGTGTGCTCAATGACTCCCAATTCCAGCAGCTTGTGGACTTCCACCTTGATGCTTTCCTTAACTTGGTCAGACTGTCTGAATATTTTGTTTTTGACAGGCATGCTGTCTCCTGTGTCCACATCATGGGTACACAGGTGTGTCTGACCAGGAGTTAGGGAAAAGAGCTCAGCAAACTGTTGCAGGACCTTCCTGCAGTCAGATTGCTGTTGGCCAGAGAGGGTGTCTGAGTAGATCACTCCATCAACTGAGCCATCTTTAGGGTCTGTGGAGAGGAGATCAGGGAGAGATTCACTCTCAGCTTCCTGGTCCTCATCTGTTACCATCAACAGATTCACATCTGCCCTGTCATGGAAGAGCTTGAGGCGGTTCACATGGATCACCCTTTTGGGGGTCCTGCTAGTGCCTATGTCTACCAGGTAGGTGACCTGACTCTTCTTTTCTAGCACTGGGTAAGGTGGGTAAGGGCCACTCCATCTGTCCTGAAGTGCCCTGGGAGCCACAGGCTCCAGAACCCAGACTTTCTGCCCTGGATGAAATTCAACCATAGCAGCCTTTTGGTCATACCAAAACTTCTGGAGCTGTTGGCTGTCCTCAAGGTTTTTACTTGCCTTTTCCATATACTCTGCCATCCTTGAACGTAGGCCTAGTACATACTGTAGTCCACTATATCTTGCTTAGGCTCATGAAGAGGTCTCTCCCAGCCTTCTTTCACAAGAGCTATTGGTCCCCTTACAAGATGGTCAAACAGAAGTTCAAAGGGGGAAAACCCTACTCCCTTCTGAGGCACCTCTCTGTAGGCGAAAAGCAGACATGGCAAGAGGACATCCCATCTACTTTTGAGTTTTTCAGGGAGCCCCATGATCATGCCTTTCAATGTCTTGTTAAACCTTTCAACAAGACCATTGGTTTGTGGATGGTATGGTGTGGTGAATTTGTAAGTCACTTCACACTCATTCCACATGTGTTTCAGGTATGTTGACATAAAGTTGGTACCTCTGTCAGACACCACCTCCTTAGGAAAACCCACTCTGGTAAAAATACCAATGAGTGCTTTGGCTACTGCAGGGGCAGTAGTTGACCTAAGGGGAATTGCTTCAGGGTATCTAGTAGCATGATCCACTACTACTAGTATGTATTGGTTCCCTGAGGCTGTGGGAGGTTCCCTGAGGCTGTGGGAGGTTCAAGTGGACCCACTATGTCCACACCCACTCTTTCAAAGGGGACCCCCACCACTGGAAGTGGAATGAGGGGGGCCTTTGGGTGTCCACCTGTCTTACCACTGGCTTGACAGGTGGCACAGGAGACACAAAACTCCTTGACCTTCTGGGACATGTTGGGCCAATAGAAGTGGTTGACTAATCTCTCCCACGTCTTGGTCTGTCCCAAATGCCCAGCAAGAGGAATATCATGAGCTAAGGTCAGAATGAACTCCCTAAACTCCTGAGGCACTACCACTCTCCTAGTGGCACCAGGTTTGGGATCTCTTGCCTCAGTGTAAAGGAGTCCATCTTCCCAATAGACTCTATGTGTTCCTGTTATCTTTCCATTGGGCTCTTCAGCAGCTTGCTGCCTAAGGCCTTCAAGAGAGGGACAGGTTTCTTGCCCCTTACACAACTGTTCCCTTGAGGGTCCCCCTGGGCCTAGGAGCTCGACCTGATAAGGTTCTAACTCCAGGGGCTCAGTTCCCTCAGAGGGCAGAACTTCTTCCTGGGAAGAGAGGTTCTCTTTTTCTTGTTGTGTGGAAGCTGGTTCCTCAGTCTTCTTTCCTTTTCTCTTGGTGGGTTGGGCCCTTTTTCCAGGCTCCAACACCACATTTTCACCCTGAGCCTTGCACTGTGCCCTTGTCTTGACACACACCAGTTCAGGGATACCCAGCATGGCTGCATGGGTCTTCAGTTCTACCTCAGCCCATGCTGAGTGTAGGAGGCTGGACTGGCTTGTAGTGAGTACCAAGGGGTACTTGCACCTTGCACCAGGCCCAGTTATCCCTTATTAGTGTATAGGGTGTCTAGCAGCTTAGGCTGATAGATAATGGTAGCTTAGCAGAGCAGCTTAGGCTGAACTAGGAGACGTGTGAAGCCACTACAGTACCACTTAGTGTCATATGCACAATATCATAAGAAAACACAATACACAGTTATACTAAAAATAAAGGTACTTTATTTTTATGACAATATGCCAAAGTATCTTAGAGTGTACCCTCAGTGAGAGGATAGGAAATATACACAAGATATATATACACAATAGCAAAAATATGCAGTATAGTCTTAGAAACAGTGCAAACAATGTATAGTTACAATAGGATGCAATGGGGAAACATAGGGATAGGGGCAACACAAACCATATACTCCAAAAGTGGAATGCGAACCACGAATGGACCCCAAACCTATGTGACCTTGTAGAGGGTCGCTGGGACTATTAGAAAATAGTGAGAGTTAGAAAAATAACCCTCCCCAAGACCCTGAAAAGTGAGTGCAAAGTGCACTAAAGTTCCCCTAAGGACAAAATAGTCGTGTTAGAGGAATAATGCAGGAAAGACACAAACCAGCAATGCAACAACTGTGGATTTCCAATCTAGGGTACCTGTGGAACAAGGGGACCGAGTCCAAAAGTCACAAGCAAGTCGGAGATGGGCAGATGCCCAGGAAATGCCAGCTGCGGGTGCAAAGAAGCTTTGACTGTACAGAAGAAGCTGAGGTTTCTGCAGGAACGAAAAGGGCTAGAGACTTCCCCTTTGGTGGACGGATCCCACTTGCCTTGGAGAGTCGTGCAGAAGTACTTTCCCGCCGGAAGAACGCCAACAAGCCTTGCTACACGCAAATCGTGCGTTTGGCATTTTTGGACGCTGCTGGGGCCCAGGAGGGACCAGAAGGTCGCAAATTGGACCTGAAGAGAGAAGGGACGTCGAGCAAGACAAAGAGCTCTCACTGAAGCAGGTAGCACCCGGAGAAGTGCCAGAAACAGGCACTACGAGGATGCGTGAAACGGTGCTCGCTGAAGTTGCACAAAGGAGTCCCACATCGCCGGAGACCAACTTAGAAAGTCGTGCAATGCAGGTTAGAGTGCCGTGGAACCAGGCTTGGCTGTGCACAAAGGATTTCCACCGAAAGTGCACAGGGGCCGGAGTAGCTGCAAAGTCGCGGTTCCCAGCAATGCAGCCCAGCGAGGTGAGGCAAGGACTTACCTCCACCAAACTTGGGCTGAAGAGTCACTGGACTGTGGGGGTCACTTGGACAGAGTCGCTGGATTCGAGGGACCTCGCTCGTCGTGCTGAGAGGAGACCCAAGGGACCGGTAATGCAGCTTTTTGGTGCCTGCGGTTGCAGGGGGAAGATTCCGTCGACCCACGGGAGATTTCTTCGGAGCTTCTGGTGCAGAGAGGAGGCAGGCTACCCCCACAGCATGCACAAGCAGGAAAACAGTCGAGAAGGCGGCAGGATCAGCGTTACAGAGTTGCAGTAGTCGTCTTTGCTACTATGTTGCAGGTTTGCAGGCTTCCAGCGCGGTCAGCGGTCGTTTCCTTATCAGAAGGTGAAGAGAGAGATGCAGAGGAACTCGGCTGAGCTCATGCATTCGTTATCTAAAGTTTCCCCAGAGACAGAGACCCTAAATAGCCAGAAAAGAGGGTTTGGCTACCTAGGAGAGAGGATAGGCTACTAACACCTGAAGGAGCCTATCAGCAGGAGTCTCTGACGTCACCTGGTGGCACTGGCCACTCAGAGCAGTCCAGTGTGCCAGCAGCACCTCTGTTTCCAAGATGGCAGAGGTCTGGAGCACACTGGAGGAGCTCTGGACACCTCCCAGGGGAGGTGCAGGTCAGGGGAGTGGTCACTCCCCTTTCCTTTGTCCAGTTTCGCGCCAGAGCAGGGGCTAAGGGGTCCCTGAACCGGTGTAGACTGGCTTATGCAGAATTGGGCACATCTGTGCCCAACAAAGCATTTCCAGAGGCTGGGGGAGGCTACTCCTCCCCTGCCTTCACACCATTTTCCAAAGGGAGAGGGTGTCACACCCTCTCTCAGAGGAAGTTCTTTGTTCTGCCATCCTGGGCCAGGCCTGGCTGGACCCCAGGAGGGCAGCTGCCTGTCTGAGGGGTTGGCAGCAGCAGCAGCTGCAGTGAAACCCCAGGAAGGGCAGTTTGGCAGTACCAGGGTCTGTGCTACAGACCACTGGGATCATGGGATTGTGCCAACTATGCCAGGATGGTATAGAGGGGGCAATTCCATGATCATAGACATGTTACATGGCCATATTCGGAGTTACCATGGTGAAGCTACATATAGGTAGTGACCTATATGTAGTGCACGCGTGTAATGGTGTCCCCGCACTCACAAAGTTCAGGGAATTGGCTCTGAACAATGTGGGGGCACCTTGGCTAGTGCCAGGGTGCCCTCACACTAAGTAACTTTGCACCTAACCTTTACCAGGTAAAGGTTAGACATATAGGTGACTTATAAGTTACTTAAGTGCAGTGTAAAATGGCTGTGAAATAACGTGGACGTTATTTCACTCAGGCTGCAGTGGCAGGCCTGTGTAAGAATTGTCAGAGCTCCCTATGGGTGTGAGAAGGTAGCCTCTTTCTAGCCTTGTTACCCCCACTTTTGGCCTGTTTGTGAGTGTATGTCAGGGTGTTTGTCACTGTTTTCACTGTCTCACTGGGATCCTGATAGCCAGGCCTCAGTGCTCATAGTGAAAACACTATGTTTTCAGTATGGTTGTTATGTGTCACTGGGATCCTGCTGGTCAGGACCCCAGTGCTCATAGGTTTGTGGCCTATATGTATGTGTCACTGGGACCCTGTCACACAGGGCCCCAGTGCTCATAGGTGTGCATGTATATGTTCCCTGTGTGGTGCCTAACTGTCTCACTGAGGCTCTGCTAACCAGAACCTCAGTGGTTATGCTCTCTCATTACTTTCAAATTGTCACTAACAGGCTAGTGACCAATTTTACCAATTTACATTGGCTTACTGGAACACCCTTATAATTCCCTAGTATATGGTACTGAGGTACCCAGGGTATTGGGGTTCCAGGAGATCCCTATGGGCTGCAGCGTTTCTTTTGCCACCCATAGGGAGCTCTGACAATTCTTACACAGGCCTGCCACTGCAGCCTGAGTGAAATAACGTCCACGTTATTTCACAGCCATTTTACACTGCACTTAAGTAACTTATAAGTCACCTATATGTCTAACCTTTACCTGGTAAAGGTTAGGTGCAAAGTTACTTAGTGTGAGGGCACCCTGGCACTAGCCAAGGTGCCCCCACATTGTTCAGAGCCAATTCACTGAACTTTGTGAGTGCGGGGACACCATTACACGCGTGCACTACATATAGGTCACTACCTATATGTAGCTTCACCATGGTAACTCCGAATATGGCCATGTAACATGTCTATGATCATGGAATTGCCCCCTCTATGCCATCCTGGCATTGTTGGTACAATTCCATGATCCTAGTGGTCTGTAGCACAGACCCTGGTACTGCCAGACTGCCCTTCCTGGGGTTTCACTGCAGCTGCTGCTGCTACCAACCCCTCAGACAGGCAGCTGCCCTCCTGGGGTCCAGCCAGGCCTGGCCCAGGATGGCAGAACAAAGAACTTCCTCTGAGAGAGGGTGTGACACCCTCTCCCTTTGGAAAATGGTGTGAAGGCAGGGGAGGAGTAGCCTCCCCCAGCCTCTGGAAATGCTTTGTTGTGCACAGATGTGCCCAATTCTGCATAAGCCAGTCTACACCGGTTCAGGGACCCCTTAGCCCCTGCTCTGGCGCGAAACTGGACAAAGGAAAGGGGAGTGACCACTCCCCTGACCTGCACCTCCCCTGGGAGGTGTCCAGAGCTCCTCCAGTGTGCTCCAGACCTCTGCCATCTTGGAAACAGAGGTGCTGCTGGCACACTGGACTGCTCTGAGTGGCCAGTGCCACCAGGTGACGTCAGAGACTCCTTGTGATAGGCTCCTTCAGGTGTTAGTAGCCTTTCCTCTCTCCTAGGTAGCCAAACCCTCTTTTCTGGCTATTTAGGGTCTCTGTCTCTGGGGAAACTTCAGATAACGAATGCATGAGCTCAGCCGAGTTCCTCTGCATCTCCCTCTTCACCTTCTGATAAGGAATCGACCGCTGACCGCGCTGGAAGCCTGCAAACCTGCAACATAGTAGCAAAGACGACTACTGCAACTCTGTAACGCTGATCCTGCCGCCTTCTCGACTGTTTTCCTGCTTGTGCATGCTGTGGGGGTAGTCTGCCTCCTCTCTGCACCAGAAGCTCAGAAGAAATCTCCCGTGGGTCGACGGAATCTTCCCCCTGCAACCGCAGGCACCAAAAAGCTGCATTACCGGTCCCTTGGGTCTCCTCTCAGCACGACGAGCGAGGTCCCTCGAATCCAGCGACACCGTCCAAGTGACTCCCACAGTCCAGTGACTCTTCAGCCCAAGTTTGGTGGAGGTAAGTCCTTGCCTCACCTCGCTGGGCTGCATTGCTGGGAACCGCGACTTTGCAAGCTTCTCCGGCCCCTGTGCACTTCCGGCGGAAATCCTGTGTGCACAGCCAAGCCTGGGTCCACGGCACTCTAACCTGCATTGCACGACTTTCTAAGTTGGTCTCCGGCGACGTGGGACTCCTTTGTGCAACTTCGGCGAGCACCATTTCACGCATCCTCGTAGTGCCTGTTTCTGGCACTTCTCCGGGTGCTACCTGCTTCAGTGAGGGCTCTTTGTCTTGCTCGACGTCCCTTCTCCCTGCAGGTCCATTTTGCGACCTTCTGGTCCCTCCTGGGCCCCAGCAGCGTCCAAAAACGCCACACGCACGATTTGCGTGTAGCAAGGCTTGTTGGCGTCCATCTGGCGGGAAAACACTTCTGCACGACTCTCCTAGGCGTGGGGGATCCATCCTCCAAAGGGGAAGTCTCTAGCCCTTGTCGTTCCTGCAGTATTCACAGTTCTTCAGCATAGTAAGAGCTTCTTTGCACCAACCGCTGGCATTTCTTGGGCATCTGCCCATCTCCGAGCTGCTTGTGACTTTTGGACTTGGTCCCCTTGTTCCACAGGTACCCTCAGTCAGGAATCCATCGTTGTTGCATTGCTGATTTGTGTTTTCCTTGCATTTTCCCTCTAACACGACTATTTTGTCCTTAGGGGAACTTTGGTGCACTTTGCACTCACTTTTCAGGGTCTTGGGGAGGGTTATTTTTCTAACTCTCACTATTTTCTAATAGTCCCAGCGACCCTCTACAAGGTCACATAGGTTTGGGGTCCATTCGTGGTTCGCATTCCACTTCTGGAGTATATGGTTTGTGTTGCCCCTATCCCTATGTTTCCCCATTGCATCCTATTGTAACTATACATTGTTTGCACTGTTTTCTAAGACTATACTGCATATTTTTGCTATTGTGTATATATATCTTGTGTATATTTCCTATCCTCTCACTGAGGGTACACTCTAAGATACTTTGGCATATTGTCATAAAAATAAAGTACCTTTATTTTTAGTATAACTGTGTATTGTGTTTTCTTATGATATTGTGCATATGACACTAAGTGGTACTGTAGTAGCTTCACACGTCTCCTAGTTCAGCCTAAGCTGCTCTGCTAAGCTACCATTATCTATCAGCCTAAGCTGCTAGACACCCTATACACTAATAAGGGATAACTGGGCCTGGTGCAAGGTGCAAGTACCCCTTGGTACTCACTACAAGCCAGTCCAGCCTCCTACATTGGTTGTGCAGTGGTGGGATAAGTGCTTGAGACTGCTTACCACTCTTGTCATTGTACTTTTCATAAGAGAAAAATATACAAAACAAGGTCAGTGTATATACACATAGCCAAAAAGTTTTGCATTTCCTCTTTTCACTCTTTTCTAAGTGCTGAAAAGTACTTCTAAACTTTCAAAAAGTTCTTAAAAGTTTAAAAAGTTTTTTTTTTCTGTCTTTCCAAAAAGTTCTAAAAACTTTTTTCTCTTTTTCTATCACTTTAACTCTCTCTAAAAATGTCTGGCACAGGCCAAAATGTTGATCTGTCCAAACTTGCATATGATCACCTTAGCTGGAAAGGAGCAAGGAGTCTCTGCATAGAGAGAGGTTTGAGTGTAGGGAAGAATCCTTCCTTAGAACTGTTAATTAACATGCTTAGAGTACAGGATAAGGCCATAAGTGCCCAATCTGTTGAAAAAGTAGCTAATGGTTCTCAATCTGATCAGGGACTCCCCCAGGAAAAGATTCAGGAAAGAAACTTCTCAGCCTGCCCATTACTAGACAGTCTAGCATAGTTGGTACAGAGGTTGAATCACACCATACTGATGGTGTGCTCTCACATTATACTGTTAGCCAAGCTGTTAGGGAGCCCTCTGTAAGGGACAGGTCTCCTTCTGTTCATTCCCATCATACCTCTGTATCTAGAAATGTCCCTCCCACCCACCATGATGACAGATTGTTAGAAATGGAGCTCAATAGATTGAGAGTGGAACAAACCAGACTGAAGCTCAAGAAGCAACAGCTGGATTTGGATAGACAGTCTTTAGAATTAGAGAAGGAAAGACAGAAGTTGGGTTTAGATACCCATGGTGGCAGCAGCAGTATTCCCCATAGTCATCCTGCAAAAGAGCATGATTCCTGGAATCTGCACAAGATAGTTCCCCCTTATAAGGAGGGGATGACATTAACAAGTGGTTTGCTGCACTTGAGAGGGCCTGTGCTGTACAGGATGTCCCTCAAAGGCAGTGGGCTGCTATCCTATGGCTATCATTTAGTGGAAAGGGTAGGGATAGACTCCTTACTGTGAAAGAAAGTGATGCCAATAATTTTACAGTTCTTAAGAATGCACTCCTGGATGGTTATGGCTTAACCACTGAACAGTACAGGATAAAGTTCAGAGAGACCAAAAAGGAGTCTTCACAAGACTGGGTTGATTTCATTGACCATTCAGTGAAGGCCTTGGAGGGGTGGTTACATGGCAGTAAAGTTACTGATTATGAAAGCCTGTATAACACAATCCTGAGAGAGCATATACTTAATAATTGTGTGTCTGATTTGTTGCACCAGTACCTGGTAGACTCTGATCTGACCTCTCCCCAAGAATTGGGAAAGAAGGCAGACAAATGGGTCAGAACAAGGGTGAACAGAAAAGTTCATAAAGGGGGTGACAAAGATGGCAATAAGAAGAAAGATGGTGAAAAATCTCAAGATAAGCATGGGGATAAGGGTAAAACCAAAGATCCCACTTCAAGTCTTAAACACTCTTCAGAGGGTGGGGATAAAACAAATTCTTCCTCTTCTTCCCAACCTGCACACATTAAAAAGCCTTGGTGCTTTGTGTGTAAAAACAGAGGCCATAGGCCAGGGGATAAGTCCTGTCCAGGTAAACCCCCTGAGCCTACCACCACTAATACATCAAGCTCTAGTGCCCCTAGCAGTAGTGGTACTAGTGGTGGGACTGCTGGCAACAGTCAAGCAAAGGGTGTAGTTGGGTTCACTTATGGGTCCATAGTGGAAACTGATGTAATCAGTCCCAAGACAGTTTCTGTCACACCTAGTGGCATTGGCCTTGCCACACTGGCTGCTTGTCCCCTTACAATGGATAAGTACAGGCAGACAGTTTCAATAAATGGTGTTGAGGCCTTGGCCTACAGGGACACAGGTGCCAGTTTCACTTTGGTGACTGAAAACCTAGTGCCTCCTGAACAACACATCATTGGACAACAGTATAAGATTATTGATGTCCATAACTCCACTAAGTTTCTTCCCTTAGCTATAATTCAGTTTAGTTGGGGTGGAGTTACTGGCCCTAAGCAGGTGGTGGTATCACCTAGCTTACCTGTAGACTGTCTCTTAGGTAATGACCTAGAGGCCTCAGGTTGGGCTGATGTAGAGTTTTATGCCCATGCAGCCATGCTGGGCATCCCTGAGGAATTGTTCCCTCTCATTTCAAGTGAAATGAAAAAGCAAAGGAGAGAAGGCCTGAAAACTCAGGATCCCTCTCCATCAACAAGTAAAAAGGGTATCACAGTATCCCCTAACCACCCTACCATTCAGGATACCATTCCTGTGGTGGGAGAAACCTCTCCTGGGGTGGCACCTGTTCCAAGGGAATCATCAGCTGGCATAGCTGGACTCCCTGAGGTAGAAGTACCTCTCTGTGGGATAACTAACATTGGTGAGAAAAAGAGCACCATTTTAGTTAACATGGAGCATCCCTCCAACCCTCCCAGAGAAACTTTAGTGCAGAAACTCTGCACTGCCTCACAACACTTAGGACAGCATCCCTGCCCTAGTGTGGAGCTGATAAGACAGCATCCCTGCCCTGCTCCAACTCAAGAGAAACAGCATCCCTTTTCTCTCTTCCAGCCAAATGGACAAAGTTTTTGTCCAGCTATGGCTTTACTGAGACAGCATCCCTGTCTGGCATTTCCATCACTACAAATAGGTTCAGTGGATAATTCCCACTGCTCTAAACTAAAACTTACTGATAGAAACTCTGAAAATACATCTTCACATTGTTGGTTAGCTAAAAAACTTCAAACAGGGTGGTTTACATCCCCACAGGGAAGTAACCATATAGTGGATGATAAAGGGAGTAACCAGTCTATTGCAGAGCTACTCTCTACTTATCACCACTTAGACAATAAAGTCTCAACTGGCCAAGGTTAGCCTTATTGTCCTTCGTTTGGGGGGGGTTGTGTGAGAAGGTAGCCTCTTTCTAGCCTTGTTACCCCCACTTTTGGCCTGTTTGTGAGTGTATGTCAGGGTGTTTGTCACTGTTTTCACTGTCTCACTGGGATCCTGATAGCCAGGCCTCAGTGCTCATAGTGAAAACACTATGTTTTCAGTATGGTTGTTATGTGTCACTGGGATCCTGCTGGTCAGGACCCCAGTGCTCATAGGTTTGTGGCCTATATGTATGTGTCACTGGGACCCTGTCACACAGGGCCCCAGTGCTCATAGGTGTGCATGTATATGTTCCCTGTGTGGTGCCTAACTGTCTCACTGAGGCTCTGCTAACCAGAACCTCAGTGGTTATGCTCTCTCATTACTTTCAAATTGTCACTAACAGGCTAGTGACCAATTTTACCAATTTACATTGGCTTACTGGAACACCCTTATAATTCCCTAGTATATGGTACTGAGGTACCCAGGGTATTGGGGTTCCAGGAGATCCCTATGGGCTGCAGCGTTTCTTTTGCCACCCATAGGGAGCTCTGACAATTCTTACACAGGCCTGCCACTGCAGCCTGAGTGAAATAACGTCCACGTTATTTCACAGCCATTTTACACTGCACTTAAGTAACTTATAAGTCACCTATATGTCTAACCTTTACCTGGTAAAGGTTAGGTGCAAAGTTACTTAGTGTGAGGGCACCCTGGCACTAGCCAAGGTGCCCCCACATTGTTCAGAGCCAATTCACTGAACTTTGTGAGTGCGGGGACACCATTACACGCGTGCACTACATATAGGTCACTACCTATATGTAGCTTCACCATGGTAACTCCGAATATGGCCATGTAACATGTCTATGATCATGGAATTGCCCCCTCTATGCCATCCTGGCATTGTTGGTACAATTCCATGATCCTAGTGGTCTGTAGCACAGACCCTGGTACTGCCAGACTGCCCTTCCTGGGGTTTCACTGCAGCTGCTGCTGCTACCAACCCCTCAGACAGGCAGCTGCCCTCCTGGGGTCCAGCCAGGCCTGGCCCAGGATGGCAGAACAAAGAACTTCCTCTGAGAGAGGGTGTGACACCCTCTCCCTTTGGAAAATGGTGTGAAGGCAGGGGAGGAGTAGCCTCCCCCAGCCTCTGGAAATGCTTTGTTGGGCACAGATGTGCCCAATTCTGCATAAGCCAGTCTACACCGGTTCAGGGACCCCTTAGCCCCTACTCTGGCGCGAAACTGGACAAAGGAAAGGGGAGTGACCACTCCCCTGACCTGCACCTCCCCTGGGAGGTGTCCAGAGCTCCTCCAGTGTGCTCCAGACCTCTGCCATCTTGGAAACAGAGGTGCTGCTGGCACACTGGACTGCTCTGAGTGGCCAGTGCCACCAGGTGACGTCAGAGACTCCTTGTGATAGGCTCCTTCAGGTGTTAGTAGCCTTTCCTCTCTCCTAGGTAGCCAAACCCTCTTTTCTGGCTATTTAGGGTCTCTGTCTCTGGGGAAACTTCAGATAACGAATGCATGAGCTCAGCCGAGTTCCTCTGCATCTCCCTCTTCACCTTCTGATAAGGAATCGACCGCTGACCGCGCTGGAAGCCTGCAAACCTGCAACATAGTAGCAAAGACGACTACTGCAACTCTGTAACGCTGATCCTGCCGCCTTCTCGACTGTTTTCCTGCTTGTGCATGCTGTGGGGGTAGTCTGCCTCCTCTCTGCACCAGAAGCTCAGAAGAAATCTCCCGTGGGTCGACGGAATCTTCCCCCTGCAACCGCAGGCACCAAAAAGCTGCATTACCGGTCCCTTGGGTCTCCTCTCAGCACGACGAGCGAGGTCCCTCGAATCCAGCGACACCGTCCAAGTGACTCCCACAGTCCAGTGACTCTTCAGCCCAAGTTTGGTGGAGGTAAGTCCTTGCCTCACCTCGCTGGGCTGCATTGCTGGGAACCGCGACTTTGCAAGCTTCTCCGGCCCCTGTGCACTTCCGGCGGAAATCCTGTGTGCACAGCCAAGCCTGGGTCCACGGCACTCTAACCTGCATTGCACGACTTTCTAAGTTGGTCTCCGGCGACGTGGGACTCCTTTGTGCAACTTCGGCGAGCACCGTTTCACGCATCCTCGTAGTGCCTGTTTCTGGCACTTCTCCGGGTGCTACCTGCTTCAGTGAGGGCTCTTTGTCTTGCTCGACGGCCCCTCTCCCTGCAGGTCCAATTTGCGACCTTCTGGTCCCTCCTGGGCCCCAGCAGCGTCCAAAAACGCAACACGCACGATTTGCGTGTAGCAAGGCTTGTTGGCGTCCATCCGGCGGGAAAACACTTCTGCACGACTCTCCAAGGCGTGGGGGATCCATCCTCCAAAGGGGAAGTCTCTAGCCCTTGTCGTTCCTGCAGTATTCACAGTTCTTCAGCATAGTAAGAGCTTCTTTGCACCAACCGCTGGCATTTCTTGGGCATCTGCCCATCTCCGAGCTGCTTGTGACTTTTGGACTTGGTCCCCTTGTTCCACAGGTACCCTCAGTCAGGAATCCATCGTTGTTGCATTGCTGATTTGTGTTTTCCTTGCATTTTCCCTCTAACACGACTATTTTGTCCTTAGGGGAACTTTGGTGCACTTTGCACTCACTTTTCAGGGTCTTGGGGAGGGTTATTTTTCTAACTCTCACTATTTTCTAATAGTCCCAGCGACCCTCTACAAGGTTACATAGGTTTGGGGTCCATTCGTGGTTCGCATTCCACTTCTGGAGTATATGGTTTGTGTTGCCCCTATCCCTATGTTTCCCCATTGCATCCTATTGTAACTATACATTGTTTGCACTGTTTTCTAAGACTATACTGCATATTTTTGCTATTGTGTATATATATCTTGTGTATATTTCCTATCCTCTCACTGAGGGTACACTCTAAGATACTTTGGCATATTGTCATAAAAATAAAGTACCTTTATTTTTAGTATAACTGTGTATTGTGTTTTCTTATGATATTGTGCATATGACACTAAGTGGTACTGTAGTAGCTTCACACGTCTCCTAGTTCAGCCTAAGCTGCTCTGCTAAGCTACCATTATCTATCAGCCTAAGCTGCTAGACACCCTATACACTAATAAGGGATAACTGGGCCTGGTGCAAGGTGCAAGTACCCCTTGGTACTCACTACAAGCCAGTCCAGCCTCCTACAATGGGTGGCAAAAGAAATGCTGCAGCCCATAGGGATCTCCTGGAACCCCAATACCCTGGGTACCTCAGTACCATATACTATGGAATTATAAGGGTGTTCCAGTAAGCCAATGTAAATTGGTAAAATTGGTCACTAGCCTGTTAGTGACAATTTGAAAGTAATGAGAGAGCATAACCACTGAGGTTCTGGTTAGCAGAGCCTCAGTGAGACAGTTAGGCACCACACAGGGAACATATACATGCACACCTATGAGCACTGGGGCCCTGTGTGACAGGGTCCCAGTGACACATACATATAGGCCACAAACCTATGAGCACTGGGGTCCTGACCAGCAGGATCCCAGTGACACATAACAAACATACTGAAAACATAGTGTTTTCACTATGAGCACTGAGGCCTGGCTATCAGGATCCCAGCGAGACAGTGAAAACAGTGACAAACACGCTGACATACACTCACAAACAGGCCAAAAGTGGGGGTAACAAGGCTAGAAAGAGGCTACCTTCTCACACAACCCCCCCCCAAACGAAGGACAATAAGGCTAACCTTGGCCAGTTGAGACTTTATTGTCTAAGTGGTGATAAGTAGAGAGTAGCTCTGCAATAGACTGGTTACTCCCTTTATCATCTACTATATGGTTACTTCCCTGTGGGGATGTAAACCACCCTGTTTGAAGTTTTTTAGCTAAGCAACAATGTGAAGATGTATTTTCAGAGTTTCTATCAGTAAGTTTTAGTTTAGAGCAGTGGGAATTGTCCACTGAACCTATTTGTAGTGATGGAAATGCCAGACAGGGATGCTGTCTCAGAAAAGCCATAGCTGGGCAAAAACTTTGTCCATCTGGCTGGAAGAGAGAACAGGGATGCTGTTTCTCTTGAGTTGGAGCAGGGCAGGGATGCTGTCCTATGAGCTCCACACTAGGGCAGGGATGCTGTCCTAAGTGTTGTGAGGTAGTGCAGGGTTTCTGCACTAAAGTTTCTCTGGGAGGGTTGGAGGGATGCTCCATGTTAACTAAAATGGTGCTCTTTTTCTCACCAATGTTGGTTATCCCACAGAGAGGTACTTCCACCTCAGGGAGTCCAGCTTTGCCAGCTGATGATTCCCTTGGAACAGGTGCCCCCCCAGGAGAGGTTTCTCCCACCACAGGAATAGTATCCTGAATGGTAGGGTGGTTAGGGGATACTGTGATACCCTTTTTACCTGTTGATGGAGAGGGATCCTGAGTTTTCAGGCCTTCTCTCCTTTGCTTTTTCATTTCACTTGGAATGAGAGGGAACAATTCCTCAGGGATGCCCAGCATGGCTGCATGGGCATAAAACTCTACATCAGCCCAACCTGAGGCCTCTAGGTCATTACCTAAGAGACAGTCTACAGGTAAGCTAGGTGATACCACCACCTGCTTAGGGCCAGTAACTCCACCCCAACTAAACTGAATTATAGCTAAGGGAAGAAACTTAGTGGAGTTATGGACATCAATAATCTTATACTGTTGTCCAATGATGTGTTGATCAGGGTGCACTAGGTTTTCAGTCACCAAAGTGAAACTGGCACCTGTGTCCCTGTAGGCCAAGGCCTCAACACTATTTATTGAAACTGTCTGCCTGTACTTATCCATTGTAAGGGGACAAGCAGCCAGTGTTGCAAGGCCAATGCCACTAGGTGTGACAGAAACTGTCTTGGGACTGATTACATCAGTTTCCACTATGGACCCATAAGTGAACCCAACTACACCCTTTGCTTGACTGTTGCCAGCAGTCCCACCACTAGTACCACTACTGCTAGGGGCACTAGAGCTTGATGTATTAGTGGTGGTAGGCTCAGGAGGTTTACCTGGACAGGACTTATCCCCTGGCCTATGGCCTCTATTTTTACACACAAAGCACCAAGGCTTTTTAATGTGTGCAGGTTGGGAAGAAGAGGAAGAATTTGTTTTATCCCCACCCTCTGAAGAGTGTTTAAGATTTGAAGTGGGATCTTTGGTTTTATCCTTATCCCCATGCTTATCTTGAGATTTTTCACCATCTTTCTTCTTATTGCCATCTTTGTCACCCCCTTTATGAACTTTTCTGTTCACCCTTGTTCTGACCCATTTGTCTGCCTTCTTTCCCAATTCTTGGGGAGAGGTCAGATCAGAGTCTACCAGGTACTGGTGCAACAAATCAGACACACAATTATTAAGTATATGCTCTCTCAGGATCAAGTTATACAGGCTTTCATAATCAGTAACTTTACTGCCATGTAACCACCCCTCCAAGGCCTTCACTGAATGGTCAATGAAATTAACCCAGTCTTGTGAAGACTCCTTTTTGGTCTCTCTGAACTTTATCCTGTACTGTTCAGTGGTTAAGCCATAACCATCCAGGAGTGCATTCTTAAGAACTGTAAAATTATTGGCATCACTTTCTTTCACAGTAAGGAGTCTATCCCTACCCTTTCCACTAAATGATAGCCATAGGATAGCAGCCCACTGCCTTTGAGGGACATCCTGTACAACACAGGCCCTCTCAAGTGCAGCAAACCACTTGTTAATGTCATCCCCCTCCTTATAAGGGGGAACTATCTTGTGCAGATTCCTGGAATCATGCTCTTTTGCAGGATGACTATGGGGAATACTGCTGCTGCCACCATGGGTATCTAAACCCAACTTCTGTCTTTCCTTCTCTAATTCAAAAGACTGTCTATCCAAATCCAGCTGTTGCTTTTTAAGCTTCAGTCTGGTTTGTTCCACCCTCAACTTATTGAGTTCCCTCTCTAACATTCTGTCATCAGGGTTGGTGGGAGGGACATTTCTAGAAACAGAGCTATGATGGGAATGAACAGAAGGAGACCTGTCCCTTACAGAAGCCAACTTAACAGCTTGGTTTACAGAAACATTACTACCAGTATGGTGAGAATAAATGCTTTTGCTATGATGTGAGACAACACTATTTATTTGGTGTGGCTCATCATCATTACCATCTATGCTAGATTGTCTAGTAATGGGCAGGCTATGAAGTTTCTTTCCTGAATCTTTTCCTGGGGGAGTCCCTGAATCAGATTGGGAACTATTAGGTACTTTTTCAACAGATGGGGCACCTATGGCCTTATCTTGTTCTCTAAGCATGTTAATTAACAGTTCCAAGGTAGGATTCTTCCCTACACTCAAACCTCTCTCTATACAGAGACTCCTTGCTCTTTTCCAGCTAAGGTTGTCATATGCAAGTTTGGACAGATCAACACTTTGGCCTGTGCCAGACATTTTTTAGAGAGAGTTAAAGTGATAGAGAAAGAGACAAAAGTTTTCAGAACTTTTTGGAAAGACAGAAAAAAACTTTTTAAACTTTTAAGAACTTTTTGAAAGTTTAGGAGTACTTTTCAGCACTTTAGAAAAGAGTGAAAAGAGGAAATGCAAAACTTTTTGGCTATGTGTATATACACTGACCTTGTTTTGTATATTTTTCTCTTATGAAAAGTACAATGACAAGAGTGGTAAGTAGTCTCAAGCACTTATCCCACCACTGCACAACCAATGTAGGAGGCTGGACTGGCTTGTAGTGAGTACCAAGGGGTACTTGCACCTTGCACCAGGCCCAGTTATCCCTTATTAGTGTATAGGGTGTCTAGCAGCTTAGGCTGATAGATAATGGTAGCTTAGCAGAGCAGCTTAGGCTGAACTAGGAGACGTGTGAAGCCAGTACAGTACCACTTAGTGTCATATGCACAATATCATAAGAAAACACAATACACAGTTATACTAAAAATAAAGGTACTTTATTTTTATGACAATATGCCAAAGTATCTTAGAGTGTACCCTCAGTGAGAGGATAGGAAATATACACAAGATATATATACACAATAGCAAAAATATGCAGTATAGTCTTAGAAAACAGTGCAAACAATGTATAGTTACAATAGGATGCAATGGGGAAACATAGGGATAGGGGCAACACAAACCATATACTCCAAAAGTGGAATGCGAACCACGAATGGACCCCAAACCTATGTGACCTGGTAGAGGGTCGCTGGGACTATTAGAAAATAGTGAGAGTTAGAAAAATAACCCTCCCCAAGACCCTGAAAAGTGAGTGCAAAGTGCACTAAAGTTCCCCTAAGGACAAAATAGTCGTGTTAGAGGAATAATGCAGGAAAGACACAAACCAGCAATGCAACAACTGTGGATTTCCAATCTAGGGTACCTGTGGAACAAGGGGACCGAGTCCAAAAGTCACAAGCAAGTCGGAGATGGGCAGATGCCCAGGAAATGCCAGCTGCGGGTGCAAAGAAGCTTCGACTGGACAGAAGAAGCTGAGGTTTCTGCAGGAACGAAAAGGGCTAGAGACTTCCCCTTTGGTGGACGGATCCCACTTGCCTTGGAGAGTCGTGCAGAAGTACTTTCCCGCCGGAAGAACGCTAACAAGCCTTGCTACACGCAAATCGTGCGTTTGGCATTTTTGGACGCTGCTGGGGCCCAGGAGGGACCAGGAGGTCGCAAATTGGACCTGAAGAGAGAAGGGACGTCGAGCAAGACAAAGAGCTCTCACTGAAGCAGGTAGCACCCGGAGAAGTGCCAGAAACAGGCACTACGAGGATGCGTGAAACGGTGCTCGCTGAAGTTGCACAAAGGAGTCCCACATCGCCGGAGACCAACTTAGAAAGTCGTGCAATGCAGGTTAGAGTGCCGTGGACCCAGGCTTGGCTGTGCACAAAGGATTTCCACCGGAAGTGCACAGGGGCCGGAGTAGCTGCAAAGTCGCGGTTCCCAGCAATGCAGCCCAGCGAGGTGAGGCAAGGACTTACCTCCACCAAACTTGGGCTGAAGAGTCACTGGACTGTGGGGGTCACTTGGACAGAGTCGCTGGATTCGAGGGACCTCGCTCGTCGTGCTGAGAGGAGACCCAAGGGACCGGTAATGCAGCTTTTTGGTGCCTGCGGTTGCAGGGGGAAGATTCCGTCGACCCACGGGAGATTTCTTCGGAGCTTCTGGTGCAGAGAGGAGGCAGGCTACCCCCACAGCATGCACAAGCAGGAAAACAGTCGAGAAGGCGGCAGGATCAGCGTTACAGAGTTGCAGTAGTCGTCTTTGCTACTATGTTGCAGGTTTGCAGGCTTCCAGCGCGGTCAGCGGTCGTTTCCTTATCAGAAGGTGAAGAGAGAGATGCAGAGGAACTCGGCTGAGCTCATGCATTCGTTATCTAAAGTTTCCCCAGAGACAGAGACCCTAAATAGCCAGAAAAGAGGGTTTGGCTACCTAGGAGAGAGGATAGGCTACTAACACCTGAAGGAGCCTATCAGCAGGAGTCTCTGACGTCACCTGGTGGCACTGGCCACTCAGAGCAGTCCAGTGTGCCAGCAGCACCTCTGTTTCCAAGATGGCAGAGGTCTGGAGCACACTGGAGGAGCTCTGGACACCTCCCAGGGGAGGTGCAGGTCAGGGGAGTGGTCACTCCCCTTTCCTTTGTCCAGTTTCGCGCCAGAGCAGGGGCTAAGGGGTCCCTGAACCGGTGTAGACTGGCTTATGCAGAATTGGGCACCTCTGTGCCCAACAAAGCATTTCCAGAGGCTGGGGGAGGCTACTCCTCCCCTGCCTTCACACCATTTTCCAAAGGGAGAGGGTGTCACACCCTCTCTCAGAGGAAGTTCTTTGTTCTGCCATCCTGGGCCAGGCCTGGCTGGACCCCAGGAGGGCAGCTGCCTGTCTGAGGGGTTGGCAGCAGCAGCAGCTGCAGTGAAACCCCAGGAAGGGCAGTTTGGCAGTACAAGGGTCTGTGCTACAGACCACTGGGATCATGGGATTGTGCCAACTATGCCAGGATGGTATAGAGGGGGCAATTCCATGATCATAGACATGTTACATGGCCATATTCGGAGTTACCATGGTGAAGCTACATATAGGTAGTGACCTATATGTAGTGCACACGTGTAATGGTGTCCCCGCACTCACAAAGTTCAGGGAATTGGCTCTGAACAATGTGGGGGCACCTTGGCTAGTGCCAGGGTGCCCTCACACTAAGGAACTTTGCACCTAACCTTTACCAGGTAAAGGTTAGACATATAGGTGACTTATAAGTTACTTAAGTGCAGTGTAAAATGGCTGTGAAATAACGTGGACGTTATTTCACTCAGGCTGCAGTGGCAGGCCTGTGTAAGAATTGTCAGAGCTCCCTATGGGTGGCAAAAGAAATGCTGCAGCCCATAGGGATCTCCTGGAACCCCAATACCCTGGGTACCTCAGTACCATATACTAGGGAATTATAAGGGTGTTCCAGTAAGCCAATGTAAATTGGTAAAATTGGTCACTTGCCTGTTAGTGACAATTTGAAAGTAATGAGAGAGCATAACCACTGAGGTTCTGGTTAGCAGAGCCTCAGTGAGACAGTTAGGCACCACACAGGGAACATATACATGCACACCTATGAGCACTGGGGCCCTGTGTGACAGGGTCCCAGTGACACATACATATAGGCCACAAACCTATGAGCACTGGGATCCTGACCAGCAGGATCCCAGTGACACATAACAAACATACTGAAAACATAGTGTTTTCACTATGAGCACTGAGGCCTGGCTATCAGGATCCCAGTGAGACAGTGAAAACAGTGACAAACACCCTGACATACACTCACAAACAGGCCAAAAGTGGGGGTAACAAGGCTAGAAAGAGGCTACCTTCTCACACTGAGGACTCCAGGTTATTTCCAAGCAAACAGTCTACAGGGATATTTGAGGAGAACACCACCTGTTTCAGGCCATGGACCCCTCCCCACTCTAAAGTTACCATAACCATGGGAAGTACTTTAGTCTGATTGCCAGCGTTGGTGACTGGATAAGTTTGTCCAGCCAGGTATTGACCAGGGGAAACCAGTTTCTCTGTCACCATGGTGACACTGGCACCTGTATCCCTCAGGCCTTCTACACTTTGCCCATTAATTAAGAGTTGCTGCCTGTATTTTTGCATATTAGGGGGCCAGGCAGCCAGTGTGGCTAAATCTATCCCACCCTCAGAGACTAGTGTAGCTTCAGTGTGAACCCTGATTTGCTCTGGGCACACTGTTAATCCCACTTGGAGACTGGCCATTCCAGTGTTAGCTGGAGTAGAGTTAGAAGTGGAACATTTCTTGGGACAGGCCTTGTCTCCAGTTTGGTATCTAGGCTGATTAAAGCTACGACACCAGGCCTTTTTGGGATCAAAGTTTTACCCTTGTACCCAAAATTGGATTGTGAAGAAGCTCGGGGCTTACCCTCCTGATCAGGTTTTTGGGGGCCTGTAGAAGACTCTTTACTATTTTTCCCTTTGGTTGTCTCAACACTCTTCCCCTGGGAGGCTTTGTGACCCCTTTCTTTTGGTCACCCCCTGTGGAAGTCGTGGTCACCCTAGTCTTGACCCAATGGTCCTCCTTCTTTCCCAATTCTTGGGGAGAAATTGGTCCTAGGTCTACCAGATGCTGATGCAGTTTATCATTGAAACAATTACTTAACAGGTGTTCTTTCACAAATAAATTGTACAGCCCATCATAATCATTTACACCACTGCCTTGAATCCAACCATCCAGTGTTTTCACTGAGTAGTCAACAAAATCAACACAGGTCTGGCTCGAGGATTTTTGAGCCCCCCTGAACCTAATTCTATACTCCTCAGTGGAGAATCCAAAGCCCTCAATCAGGGTAGCCTTCATGAAGTCATAGGATTCTGCATCTTTTCCAGAGAGTGTGAGGAGTCTATCCATACACTTTCCAGTGAACATTTCCCAAAGGAGAGCACCCCAGTGAGATCTGTTTACTTTTCTGGTTGCACAAGCCCTCTCAAAAGCTGTGAACCATTTGGTGATGTTATCACCATCTTCATTTTTAGCTACAATCCCTTTAGGGATTTTCAACATGTCAGGAGAATCTCTGACCCTAGTTATGTTGCTGCCACCATGGATGGGACCAAAACCCATCTCTTGTCTTTCCATTTCTATGGCTAGGGGCTGTCTCTCTAAAGCCAATATTTTGACCATCCTGGCTAACAGTAGGTCATCTTCACTGAGGCTGTCCTCAGTGATTCCAGTGTTGCTGGACCCTCCCGTGAGAGCACCAGTATCTCTGACTATCACATTTGGAATCAGGGTTTGAGGAGCCCTGTTTTCCCTAACTAGGACTGGCGGTGGGACGTCCTCCACATCACTAGTTTCCTCCTCTGGGAGGTCATCCTCAGAGGGGTTGTTTTTGGCAAACTCTGCTAAGAGCTCCTGGAGCTGTAATTTGGTAGGGTTTGAACCAGTTTTAATACTTTTTAATTTGCAGAGAGACCTTAACTCTCTCATCCTAAGATGGAGGTAAGGGGTGATGTCGAGTTCCATCACATTCTCCTCTGCATTAGACATTGGGGCATATTTATACTCTGTTTGTGCCGGATTTGTGTCGTTTTTTTTTTACGCAAATCCGACACAAAGCTAACTCCATATTTATACTTTGGCGTTAGACCCGTCTAGCGCCAAAGATCTTGGAGTTTGCGTCATTTTTTAGCGTGGACACCTACCTTGCGTTAATTATATGCAAGGTAGGCGTTCCCTTCTAAAAAATGACTCTAAGGCATGTGCGCCTTATTTATACTCCCGTGCAAAAATGACGCACAGGAGTGGGCGGGCCTTAAAAAATGACGTCCAGCCGCTTTTGCGTCATTTTTTAACGCCTGGTCAGGGCAGGCGTTAAGGGACCTGTGTGCTCGGAAGGAGCCCAGAGGTGCCCTCCCCTGCCCCCAGGGACACCCCCTGCCACCCTTGCCCACCCCAGGAGGACGCCCAAGGATGGAGGGACCCATCCCAGGGAACTTAAGGTAAGTTCAGGTAACTATTTGTTTCGTATTTTTTTTGTGGCATAGGGGGGCCTGATTTGTGCCCCCATACATGCCACTATGCCCAATGACCATGCCCAGGGGACACAAGTCCCCTGGGCATGGCCATTGGGCAAGGGGGCATGATTCCTGTCTTTGCTAAGACAGGAGTCATTTCAATGGGGGTTGGGCGTAAAAAAAAATGGCGCAAATCGGGTTGAGGCAAGATTTTTGCCTCAGACCTGACTTGCCCCATTTTTTGACGCCCAAGCTCCATTTTCCCCTACGCCGGCGCCGCCTGGTGAGAGTCTTTTTTTTTTACGCACACCAGTCAGCTGCGCCGGCTAACGTCATTCAATAAATAAGGTGCCCGCATGGCGCTTTGGAATGGCGTTAGCCGGCGTTCACATTTTTGACGCACAACTGCGTATAAAAAGTATAAATATGGCCCTATTCTAAAAGTTGGAATACTTTTTAAGAATCTAAAACTATCTCTAGAACTTAATTCAAACTTTCACAAAACGTTTAAACTCTAAAAGAAATGCTAACAGGGACTAACACAAGGCCCTAGCAGGACTTTTAAAAATTTAGAAAAATAGCTCAAATTTCAAAAATCAGTTTCTAATGACAATTTTTGGAATTTAGTCGTGTGATCAGGTATTGGCTGAGTAGTCCAGCAAATGCAAAGTCTTGTACCCCACTTGTACCCCACAGCTGATCCACCAATGTAGGAAGTTGGCTCTGTATGCACTATTTCAAAGTAAGGAATAGTATGCACAGAGTCAAAGGTTTCCCCTTAGAGGTGAGATAGTGGCAAAAAGAGATAATTCTAATGCTCTATTTTGTGGTAGTGTGGTCGAGCAGTAGGCTTATCAGAGGAGTAGTGTTAAGCATTTGTTGTACACACACAGGCAATAAATGAGGAACACACACTCAGAGACAATTCCAGGCCAATAGGTTTTTGTATAGAAAAATATATTTTCTTAGTTTATTTTAAGAACCACAGGTTCAAGATTTACAAGTAATACTTCAAATGAAAGGTATTTCAGGTAGGTACTTTGGGAACTTTGAATTAGCAAAATAGCATATACAGTTTTCACACAAATGACATACAGCTATTTTAAAACTAGACACAGTGCAATTTTCAACAGTTCCTGGGGGAGGTAAGTGTTTGTTAGTTTTTGCAGGTAAGTAAACCACCTACGAGGTTCAAGTTTGGGTCCAAGGTAGCCCAGCATTGGGGGTTCAGATCAACCCCAAAGTTACCACACCAGCAGCTCAGGGCCGGTCAGGTGCAGAGGTCAAAGTGGTGCCCAAAACGATTTGGCTTCAATGGAGACGGGGGTGCCCCGGTTCCAGTCTGCCAGCAGGTAAGTACCCACGTCTTCGGAGGGCAGACCAGGGGCGTGTTGTAGGGCACCGGGGGGGACACAAGTCCACCCAGAAAGTACACCCTCAGCGGCACGGGGCGGCCGGGTACAGTGTGCAAACAAGCGTCGGGTTCGCCATAGCAATCAATGGGAGACCAAGGGGTCTCTTCAGCGATGCAGGCAGGCAAGGGGGGGCTCCTCGGGGTAGCCACCACCTGGGCACGGGAGAGGGCCACCTGGGGGTCGCTTCTGAAACTGAGGTCGGATCCTTCAGGTTCTGGGGGCTGCGGATGCAGAGCCTTTACCAGGTGTCAGGTCTTTGAAGCAGGCAGTCGCGGTCAGGGGGAGCCTCGGGATTCCCTCTGCAGGCGTCGCTGTTTGGGGCTCAGGGGGGTCAACTCTGGCTACTCACGGTCTCGTAGTCGCCCGGGAGTCCTCCCTGTGGTGTTTGTTCTCCACAAGTCGAGCTGGGGGCGTCGGGTGCAGAGTGCAAAGTCTCACGCTTCCGGCGGAAACGTGTGTTGTTTCAAAGTTGCTTCTCTGTTGCAAAGTTGCAGTCTTTGGGGAACAGAGCCGCTGTCCTCGGGAGTTCTTGGTCCTTCTAGATGCAGGGTAGTCCTTTGAGGCTTCAGAGGTTGCTGGACCCTGGAAACACGTCGCTGGAGCAGTGTCTTTAGAAGGGGGGAGACAGGCCGGTAGAGCTGGGGCCAAAGCAGTTGGTGTCTCCGTCTTCTCTGCAGGTTTTCAGTTCAGCAGTCCTCTTCTTCTTAGGATGCAGGAATCTCAGTTCCTAGGTTCTGGGGAGCCCCTAAATACTGAATTTAGGGGTGTGTTTAGGTCTGGGGGGTTAGTAGCCAATGGCTACTAGCCCTGAGGGTGGCTACACCCTCTTTGTGCCTCCTCCCTGAGGGGAGGGGGGCACATCCCTAATCCTATTGGGGGAATCCTCCATCTGCAAGATGGAGGATCTCTAAATGTCAGAGTCACCTGAGCTCAGGACACCTTAGGGGCTGTCCTGACTGGCCAGTGACTCCTCCCTGTTTTTCTCATTATCTCCTCCGGCCTTGCCGCCAAAAGTGGGGCCGTGGCCGGAGGGGGCGGGCAACTCCACTAGCTGGAGTGTCCTGGGGTGCTGTAACAAAGGGGGTGAGCCTTTGAGGCTCACCCCCAGGTGTTACAGTTCCTGCAGGGGGAGGTGAGAAGGATCTCCACCCAGTACAGGCTTTGTTTCTAGCCACAGAGTGACAAAGGCACTCTCCCCATGTGGCCAGCAACATGTCTGGAGTGTGGCAGGCTGCTAAAACCAGTCAGCCTACACGGGTAGTCGGTTAATGTTTCAGTGGGCACCTCTAAGGTGCCCTCTGGGGTGTATGTTACAATAAAATGTACACTGGCATCAGTGTGCATTTATTGTGCTGAGAAGTTTGATACCAAACTTCACAGTTTTCAGTGTAGCCATTATGGTGCTGTGGAGTTCGTGCATGACAGACTCCCAGACCATATACTCTTATGGCTACCCTGCACTTACAATGTCTAAGGTTTTGTTTAGACACTGTAGGGGCATAGTGTAGGAAAGTACCATCTTGCCTGGCATGTTACCCCCATAATTCACTGTATATATGTTGTTTTAGTTGTATGTGTCACTGGGACCCTGCCAACCAGGGCCCCAGTGCTCATAAGTGTGCCATGTATGTGTTACCTGTGTTATGACTAACTGTCTCACTGAGGCTCTGCTATCCAGAACCTCAGTGGTTATGCTCTCTCATTTCTTTCCAAATTGTCACTAACAGGCTAGTGACCAATTTCACCAATTTACATTGGCATACTGGAACACCCTTATAATTCCCTAGTATATGGTACTGAGGTACCCAGGGTATTGGGGTTCCAGGAGATCCCTATGGGCTGCAGCATTTCTTTTGCCACCCATAGGGAGCTCTGACAATTCTTACACAGGCCTGCCATTGCAGCCTGAGTGAAATAACGTCCACGTTATTTCACAGCCATTTACCACTGCACTTAAGTAACTTATAAGTCACCTATATGTCTAACCTTTACTTGGTGAAGGATGGGTGCTAAGTTACTTAGTGTGTGGGCACCCTGGCACTAGCCAAGGTGCCCCCACATTGTTCAGGGCAAATTCTCCGGACTTTGTGAGTGCGGGGACACCATTACATGTGTGCACTATACATAGGTCACTACCTATGTATAGCTTCACAATGGTAATTCCGAATATGGCCATGTAACATGTCTATGATCATGGAATTGCCCCCTAAATGCCATCCTGGCATTGTTGGCACAATCCCATGATCCCACGGGTCTCTAGCATAGACCCGGGTACTGCCAAACTGCCTTTCCCCGGGTTTTACTGCAGCTGCTGCTGCTTTCAACCCCTCAGACAGGTTTCTGCCCTCCTGGGGTCCAGCCAGGCTTGGCCCAGGAGGGCAGAACAAAGGACTTCCTCAGAGAGAGGGTGTTACACCCTCTCCCTTTGGAAAAAGGTGTTAGGGCTTGGGAGGAGTAGCCTCCCCCAGCCTCTGGAAATGCTTTCATGGGCACAGATGGTGCCCATTTCTGCATAAGCCAGTCTACACCGGTTCAGGGATCCCCCAGCCCTGCTCTGGCACGAAACTGGACAAAGGAAAGGGGAGTGACCACTCCCCTGACCTGCACCTCCCTTGGGAGGTGCCCAGAGCTCCTCCAGTGAGCTCCAGACCTCTGCCATCTTGGAAACAGAGGTGCTGCTGGCACACTGGACTGCTCTGAGTGGCCAGTGCCAGCAGGTGACGTCAGAGACTCCTTCTGATAGGCTCCTTCAGGTGTTGCTAGCCTATCCTCTCTCCTAAGTAGCCAAACCCTCTTTTCTGGCTATTTAGGGTCTCTGCTTTTGGGAATTCCTTAGATAAGGAATGCAAGAGCTCATCAGAGTTCCTCTGCATCTCTCTCATCACCTTCTGCCAAGGAATTGACTGCTGACCACGCTGGAAGCCTGCAAAACTGCAACAAAGTAGCAAAGACGACTACTGCGACCTTGTAACGCTGATCCTGCCACCTTCTCAACTGTTTTCCTGGTGGTGCATGCTGTGGGGGTAGTCTGCCTCCTCTCTGCACTAGAAGCTCCGAAGAAATCTCCGTGGGTCGACGGAATCTTCCCCCTGCAACCGCAGGCACCAAAGAACTGCATCACCGGTCCTCTGGGTCTCCTCTCAGCACAACGAGCGAGGTCCCTTGAACTCAGCAACTCTGTCCAAGTGACTCCCACAGTCCAGTGACTCTTCAGTCCAAGTTTGGTGGAGGTAAGTCCTTGCCTCCCCACGCCAGACTGCAGTGATGAGAACCGCGTGTTTTGCAGCTACCCCGGCTCCTGTGCACTTTTCCAGGATTTCCTTTGTGCACATCCAAGCCTGGGTCCACGGCACTCTAACCTGCATTGCACGACCTCCTGAGTTGTCTTCCGGTGGCGTGGGACTCTCTTGTGCAACTTCAGGTGAGCACCATTTCACTCCACTTTGTAGTGCCTGTTCCGGCACTTCTCCGGCTGCTGCTTGCTTCTGAGTGGGCTCCTTGTCTTGCTGGACGCCCCCTTTGTCTCCTCATGCAATTGGCGACATCCTGGTCCCTCCTGGGCCACAGCAGCATCCAAAACCCCTAACCACAAGCTTTGCAGCTAGCAAGGCTTGTTTGGAGTCTTTCTGCTGGAAAACACTTCTGCACGACTCCTCACAACGTGCGACATCCATCCTCCAAAGGGGAAGTTTCTAGCCCTTGTCGTTCTTGCAGAATCCTCAGCTTCTACCGTCCAGTGGCAGCTTCTTTGCACCCACAGCTGGCATTTCCTGGGCATCTGCCCACTCCCGACTTGATTGTGACTTTTGGACTTGGTCCCCTTGTTCCACAGGTACTCTCGTCTGGAAATCCATCGTTGTTGCATTGCTGTTGTTGGTCTTTCCTGCAGAATTCCCCTATCACGACTTCTGTGCTCTTTGGGGAACTGCAGTGCACTTTGCACTCACTTTTCAGGGTCTTGGGTGGGCTATTTTTCTAACCCTCACTGTTTTCTTACAGTCTCAGCGACCCTCTACAAGGTCACATAGGTTTGGGGTCCATTCGTGGTTCGCATTCCACTTCTAGAGTATATGGTTTGTGTTGCCCCTATTCCTATGCGCCCCTATTGCATCCTATTGTGACTATACATTGTTTGCACTGTTTTCTATTGCTATTACTGCATATTTTTGTGTTGTGTACATATATCTTGTGTATATGTGCTATCCTCATACAGAGGGTATTCACTGAGATACTTTGGCATATTGTCATACAAATAAACTACTTTTATTTTTAGTATATCTGTGTATTGTGTTTTCTTATGATATTGTGCAAGTGACACTAGTGGTACTGTAGGAGCTTCACTCGTCTCCTAGTTCAGCCTAAGCTGCTCTGCTAAGCTACCTTTTCTATCAGCCTAAGCTGCTAGACACCCCTCTACACTACTAAGGGATACCTGGGCCTGGTGCAAGGTGTAAGTACCCCTTGGTACGCACTACAAGCCAGTCCAGCCTCCTACACATAGTGCTCATGCACTTATGCCCTCACCTATGGTATAGTGCACCCTGCCTTAGGGCTGTAAGGCCTGCTAGAGGGGTGACTTATCTTTACCGGTAGGCAGTGTGAGGTTGGCATGGCACCCTGAGGGGAGTGCCATGTCGACTTAGTTGTTTTATCCCCACTAGCACACACAAGCTATCAAGCAGTGTGTCTGTGCTGAGTGAGGGGTCCCCAGGGTGGCATAAGATATGTTGCAGCCCTTAAAGACCTTCCCTGGCATCAGGGCCCCTGGTGCCAGGGGTACCAGTTACAAGGGACTTACCTGGATGCCAGTGTGTGCCAATTGTGGAAACAAAAGTACAGGTTAGGGAAAGAACACTGGTGCTGGGGCCTGATTAGCAGGCCTCAGCACACTTTCAAATCAAAACTTAGCATCAGCAAAGGCAAAAAGTCAGGGGGTAACCATGCCAAGGAGGCATTTCCTTACACCAGGGTACTGGACCCCCAATGTAGGACACCAAGAAGGGAAGTCCATTCCGGACTCTCAAAAGCCCAGAAGCAAGCACTAGTTGAGAGGCTTCAGGACAAACAAGAACAACCTCACAGAATAGCCCTGCTGACAATCAGTCTATCCCTTCAAGTGACCTGCCATTGGCTCCAAGGACTCCAAGATGCACAACGCCTGACTGATCAGTCTGCATTGTTCCCGGCCTCCCTGGCCCCTGCATTGGCAAATGAGCTGTGCTCTAGAGGTTTCTACTTCCTTGTGACCTCCACCCTCCAAAGGGACATACCGGACTTACCTTTAAGTCCATCTGTACATTGTGTTTTCAAGTGCCCCCCCCCCTCTCCGTTATGCACCAATTCCAAGACTTTCACCCACTGCCCTAGCTTAAACTGGGAACTGCCTGAAATTCTCCAGCTGGCCCACAGGACATCTTGACAACCTTGACCTACAAATAGAAGGTGACACTTGTAAAAGCTTTGCCTGATTTTATATTTATTTTTAAAGATTTTCCCATTCATTCCAAAGGTGCATATTAATGTACAAAAGCAGAACATTATCTAAACTTTGAAAAATCATACCTAAAACAGTACTTTCCTTAAACTGATGATCTCAGTCTTAAAAAATTAATACAAATCTGAAGTATTTTTGTAAATTGGTCTCAAGTTGTTATTTTGAGTGTGTGTCCATGTTTAATGATACTGTGAGTACAACAAATGCTTAGCACATCTCCAAGATAAGCCTAACTGCTTGACAACAGTATCAAAAAGACAGATCATTAGGTAGTCTGTGTTTTACCTCTTGATACCAAGGTAGGGTTGCTTGTACGTTCTGCACAGTGCACGTCTTTTTTTTGTATACAATATAGAGAGCCAGCCTCCCACTGCTGAATTTATATGGCTTTGTGCAAGTAAATGCAGAGGCTATCTATAATGTTTCTGTAAACTTTGGTTTGAAATTGAATTCTGTTTTTTAAATTGTATTTCCTAACTATAACATCCCTGTAAAATCTTTTTTTTTCAGTGAATGTTTATGTGTTTTTTTAATGTAAAGTAATTTTATTTACTATATGTTAATCCAACCACTGCCATGCACAGCCTTTGGCTGTGTGCTGTGGGGGTAGGATACAGAGACTGGCATGTGGCCAGCCCTTGCGGCCAACCCCCTTTAACCACCCAATCCCACACTGCACGTGGCCTTTGGCTACGCGCAGCGGGGGCTGGCTGCAGGGCCTGCAACCAACCTATATAACCACCCAATCCCTCTCTGTGTATGGCCTTCAGCTGTGCAGGATAGGGGTTGCCCATAGGGCCTGTCTCCCTGGATGTGCGAATAGGTGTGAGAGGGTGTCTCTGGTTGTGAGAATGGGTATGACAGTGTGAGTCTGGGTGTGAAAGTAGGTGTGAAAGGGAGTCTGTGAGTGTGAGAGTAAGTGTGAGAATGTCTCTGTCAGTCGGTGTGTGAGTGGCTGTGTGGCTCTGTGAGTGGGTGTGTGAGAGTCTGAGTGTGTGTGAATAGGTGTGGGAATGTCTGAGTGGATCTGAGTGGATCTGTGAGTGAGTACATGAGTGTCAAAGTGGGTCTGTGAGTGAGTGTGTGAGTCTCTGAGTCGGTCCATGAGTGGGTGCATGATTGTCTAAGTGGGTCTGTGAGTAGGTGTGTGAGCCTCTGAGTGGGTCTGTAAGTGAGTGTGTGAGTCTCTGAGTGGGTCTGTGAGTGGGTGTGAGTCAGTCTGTGAGTGGGTGCATGTGCCTCTGAGTGGGTCTGTGAGTGGGTGCATGAGTGTCTGGGTGAGTGTCTGAGTGCGTCTCTGAGTGGGAGATTGTGTCAGAAGCTGTGCGAGTGACTCAAAGGAACCTCACTTGCCCTATTATCCAACAACAGTCCACAGTTTAGCACAAAATAACTATCCAAGTGGAGTTCTTTCTGCCTCCTTGGCTAAATGTCCAGTACGTGTTCTACACTACACCTGCGTAATGGAGCACAAGGGAATGTTACCAGTGACCAGTGACCGTGTGTGTGTTTTTGCAATTTGATTGTGCCTGGTGTTTCCTTATCTAGAAATATGTGATAACATTAATACTCCTAAAGAAAGGCCAACAAGACTACAAAGACATAAATCTCCACCAAACCAGGATTCTTCCTCTTATTTATAGGATGTAAGTGCTTCTTTGTTTGGAGGAGATGTCCTCATATTCCTCCGCATCAAGAACGTGCCACCAAAATCAGCTGCAAGCGCACTGGGTGGCCCATTGCTAAGCTGTCCATCACCCTGGAAAAATGCAGAAAGACCTTTACTTACTAAAAAGGTATGGGGCTAAGCAGGCGGAGCTTCCAGGTGATTTGCAAATTTGCATAGTTGCAGCAATTTAAAGGGAGAACTATGGACTCTAGCGGAGGGGCCGATCTATTAATCTATTTGTCTATCTATCTATCTATCTATCTATCTATCTATCTATCTATCTATCTATCTATCTATCTATCTATCTGTCTGTCTTAGACATACAGCCAACCCCCTTCACACGGAAGCCTGCAATCTCTTTATAAAAGTCGGTCTCTAACTCCCTCTTTGCAGAAGGCTTCTGATATCTCTAATTGCCTCTGATAAATAAAGGATGTAGTTGTTCATTACTAGTATCATATTACAGTTGAGATCTGATGTCACAGTGCCTTCTGCCGAAGCCAGCAGTGGAGAGAAAAGTCAGATCAACGAGCATAATTAAATCTGCAGTTAAAATAAGTAAATACAAAACATGGCTCTTTCTTCTCCTCTGAATTTCTAGCTGAACAGTGAGAAGCGGAAAGGATATATTTATAGCAACATGGTTTTCCACTTTTAGGTAATTACAGATAAGAGAGAAGCATCTGCATGTTTCTATGCATTCTGAGTTTTTTTTTTAATTTTCATTGAATATAACTGATTCTAATACCCTTTTGCAACAAACGTTTACCCGCATTTTGGCCCTGATTTATACTTTTTTTGCGCCACATTACCATCATTTTTTTATACAAAAGTGGTGCAAATTTACAAAATACAATTGTATTTTGTAAGTTTGTGTCGCTTTTGTGTCACAAATTGATGAAAATGTTGTGCTAAAAAAGTATAAATATGGGCCTTTGTGTGTTTAACTTTACACTAGAGAATGTCCTTTTATTCTTCTTGGTTACAAACATCCTATCTCTTTAATATGAAGGAGCAGCAAACTAAGGGGCACATTTACTATTTTTTCAAGCAACACAGCTTAGCTCTTAGAACAATGTAATGCCTCATGTTAAGTAAGGCAGACCTACTGGCTGTGCCAAATACAAAAAGTGATGGGCTTATTGGCTTTATTATGGGATTAGCACATCAACACATATAGAGCAGACCCTTACTCTTTGTCAAAAAGATACCAATAGCTATAAATCTGGGTATAATTTAAAAGTTCACACATTGCAAAGTTATTGTCATAAAATATTTTTACTAAAGCATTAAAAAACTGTCTGCGTCTTTTTAACATTTTTAGGCCGGAAAGTGCAACCACAGACCCAACCACAAAGGGAGCCCTGCACTCCAGCTAAAGAGCATGTTCTATTTTACTGTTGCTAGGGGGCTGCTGCACTCACTGAAGCCACACAGCATCAAATAAAAGGTTGGTGGTGCTCATTCCCCTTCTAGGTGTGCCCTGAGGAAGACAACATATTATTTTAAAAAGCCCTATGGCATTACGGGGTGCTGCCAGCTGAACATGAAATCAGCGGCTCCCCTGATCAATTCACATTTGCTTTGTTTTTGTTTTTATATATGGCAAGGGGGACATTCAGTCCCTGTATTCAAGCCTTTTATAGGGACACCAGCTCCTGGGGCTGATGTTTATGCTTGGAGGGAGGAGGACATGTGTTCCCCCAAGCCTCTCATAGGCCCTAGGGACCACATCCCCTGGGGGGAGTTTCCTACTTTTTTTTTTTTTAAAGGGTGAGCGAGGCTTAGGGCTCCCTTCGCCAAGCTACTTAAGGGCCCTGAAGGGAACCTATACACTTGGGCCCATTTTCCTGTTTTGGAGAGGGGAGCATGTGGCCCCACTTCTCGATCCTCTCAGGGCCCCTTCGGGCCACATCTCCCTGTGCTGTTTTATTGATTTTGGGGACGGGGAATTGAGCCCCAATCTCCAAGCTTACTATGGGACCTGGGGACCTCATCCCGAGGGTCTATGCATTTTTGGGAGGAGGGTGTGTGAGCCCCCCTCCCCTTGACAACCACTGCACTCAAGGACCCTACCTCCTGGAGAAAATTGCAGCAGTGTCACAAGAACCCCAACCTCCAGGACACTCAGGTGGTCATTCCGAGTTTGGCAGTAACCGGACCGCCACCCTGGCGGTGCTGGTGAGACCGCCACCAGTGTCGGTGCAGACCACCTTATAATGAGTAAGACGGTAACACAAACACAAACAGCTTTCAGCCAGTACTCCCACCCGCCGACAAGCAGCAGACGGCAGCAGTAGGCAACTTCAGGCTGGCAGGAACCAATTTTCCACCCACCACAGTCACCACACCACCAGAATATCCGGTACGGGCTGACCGCGAGGAAAATCTTGGCGGAAACAGAAAGTACAAAAGGAGACACTCACCCCCAGGTACAGAGACGTGTCCGCCATGGCATACAATTGCATTTTGTAAGTTTGTGCCATTTTCGTGTCAAAAAGCGGCGCAAATGTGGCGCTAAAAAAGTATAATTATGGCCAAAGTACCCAATATAACACATAGAGCCAAGCAGATACGTGCCAAAGACACAGAACAACGCACACAAACACCACTAACACAGTCATACACATCCATACACAACACCCCATAATCACACAATGACAACTAGACCTCAAACACTTCAACGCAGTCATAGACAGGCACGTAGTGAAACACCACACACACAAAAACTGTATGTAGCAATGACACACAATCAATAGCAGTGAACACACATCCGAACAATGACACAGGTGACACATCATGTGCAACCAACTAACAAAGAAATGCACAGATGCAGCACAATACATACGGAAGCACGCAACACCCTATACAATCCCACAAGCAAGCAGTCAGACACATAACAACATACACAAGGCACAACCCATCTACCCAGCACATGCAACAAAACAGACACACGCCATACACAGACCTCACACACTGTTGCACACAGATGTCACACCACTATGTAGAAGGAAACCAGGACAAGCATCTCAGCTTGCCAACCACAGCAATGTGGGCAGATGTAATGTAAAAATAATAATACATTTGAACTATATACAGGGGGTGCCACATGGCAAGTCCAACGTGTAGAACTGCATGACACATAGTCCACATATTGTGGCTCCAACTTGACTCCTGACAGCAAATAGGCTTCTATGTCATAGGGGCATCAATTCGACATGCAGGCACCTCAGTGGTTTGGGGGTGGTGGGATGGCTTGGATTTGGAAGATGGTGTCTCTCTTTGGGCTTGGGAGGTGGGACTTTGGCTCTGGGAGGGGCGGAGGGGGCACTAGAGGAATGGGAGGTGGAAGGGTCTGGGAGGGGCACGGGGACATGATGCTTAGGAGCAACAGTCAGTGGGACAGGAGTAGTGAAGAGGTCAAGGGTGGCAAGGAAGACTTTTTTTAGGTGCACAGGGCGGTCACATGAATGAGGGATGGTAGTGGAGGTAGAGGGAGTGCTTGTGTGACATGTTGTGTGCTGTACGTGGATACTGGTGTGTGCAATGTGTGCCTGTGTGTGGTGGGTGTATGTTGAGTGGGTGCATGTGTATATCTTGGGAGGAGATGGGTAGAGATGCATGGAGAGGGAATGGAAGACGTGTGAGTGAATGTTGGGGAGGTGTGTGCAAGTGAGTTGGATTTGCTGCAGGTGGCAGAGAAGGTGGTCGTGGTGAGTGTGGATGTGGTGTGTGGGGTGGGTGTCTGTGAGTCTGCTGTTGTGGTGACTGAGGGTATGACAGGAATGCTAGCAGGATCAGTGTGGGATGATGCAGTGCTGGCAGGTGTGAGTGGCGATGTGACTGTAAGGGAGGCAGTGTGGGAAGTGTCTGTTGTTGTGTATGCAGATGTGTGTTGTTGGTGTGCATGCCTGTGGGTTGGTTTGTGGTGCTTATGTTTGCCTTTGCGCACTTTGTCTGTTGTAGTGAATGACCCCCCAAGTCAGCGTCTGCTGCCCTCCCCAGCTCCTCTGGCTGCTGCTGCCTCTGCTTTTGCTGGGACGAACTGAGAGTCTCCTGACTACTAGTTTGAGGCCGTCCTCCACCTGCAGGTTCGTCTCTGCACCTTATCCCTGTTGGTCTAGTGGCCATCACAAGTAAGTATTTCTTTCTCTCTGTCGCTCTTTCACTCTTGCTTTTTCTGCCTTTTTCTCTATCTTCTCTCGTTTTTCCTCTGTTCATTTTTCCTTTCTCCCCTCTTTCCTCTGCCTACCTCCCCCGGTGAAGCACCTTTTCCACCCTCCCGCCTCCCAGCTGACTGCGCCCCTCACCCCCTCCCCTTCTTCATGGTGGCCAAAGCGCGGGCACACCACTAGCGAGCCAAAGGCAATCCCATATGTGCCTGTCCACGCCAGGACAGTGCCCAGCGCCAGGAACCCTGGATCTCCGTTAAACCACCCCCCCCCCCCCTGGACGGCCTCCGTTACAATTCCAAAACCTTCCTCCTCCTTAACACCGGAAGTCTCAGCAACTGCTGCACCATCTCCCCCGAGGACACCCATGGATCTTTAACCTGCAGGAGCTGCAACTTCAGCACCAGCCTCAACAAGCCGAAGGTACTGTCCACACACAAAAATACCAACAACCTCTACAACCCCATCAACTGTCTGTTCCTGAACATCCACACCCTCCACAAACACACACTGAACTCTGGGACTTGATCAACACAGCCCGACTGGACATCGCCTTCCTTACCAAGACCGAGACCAACCCCCACCTCTGGTCCAGACATCACTATCACCATCGCCATTCCTGATGGTTACAGCATCCTAAGAATGGACCAGCCCTCCCGCCCAGGTGCAGGACTGGTCATCGTACACAAGTCCTCACTACGTCTCAAGGCCGTCCCAGAAGAACACTGCATCATCATAGAACACCTTCATTTCCACAACTCCTCCATCCGTGACATCCTGGTGTACAGGCTACCCGGCCCTTGCCCAGCTTTCATAGAAGACATCGTAGACATTGCTAGCTTCCAAGCTCTGGAGTCAGTCGACTACCTCCTCCTCCACAACCTGAATTTCCACCTCAAGGACCTCACAGACCCAAACACCACCGTCCTACTCAACAACCTCACCATCCTTGGCCTCAAACAACTGGTCTCCGCACCCACACACTTCACAGGACACACACTGGACCCCATCTTCACCTCAAGCAACCAGATCACCATCAAGACCATCTGCACCCCAGACTGGACCGACCACCGCTACACACACTCCACAACCAATGCACCAAGCAGCCGCACCCGCACCTCCAGGACCCCCACAGGAAATGGAACAAAATCACCAATGAGCAACTCACGTGATCGCTCGCCAAATCCCTCCCTCCGACGATGCCAACACAGCCACACACAATCTCAACGCATGCATCACTGAATGCGCTGACACTCTAGCCCCTCTCCGGCTAACATCGGCTAAACGCGTACCTAAGGAAGCCAGCTGGTTCACCCCCGAACTCCAACAATCAAAGCATACTCACAGATGTTTAGAGAAAAAATAGAGGAACAGACAAACCAGCAAAGATTTTGCCTCATTCAGCTGCAACCGCTGCCCACCAACGAAAAATCAAAAACGAAAGTAAGGACGCACTCAGGAAGCGCATCAACTCCTCTGCACACAACTCTAAGGAACTCTTGTCATTCTTCAACGAGTTCACAGATCTACGACTGCTTCCTCCCGGAAAATCCTGGCACCGGAACCAGTGACCGACCCATCCCCCTGGACTCACCCAGCCCATCCACAGCTGGTCCACGCTCACCACTGAGTAAACAGTCAATGTATATATTGCCCCTCTTCTGCCATTGTCAGAAGCCATGGTATGAACATCATGTCATATGCTGAAGACACACAACTCATCATTTCCCTCACCGAAGACACAGTCAAAAACAACTTCCACTCAGGAATAGAAGCTGTCACCACCTAGATGAGAGAAAGCTGCCTCAAGCTCAACTCTTACAAGACAGAGCTCATCATCTTAGGAAATGCCACTTCAGCTTGGGACGACTCCTGGTGCCCCACATCCCTCAGCATCTTCCCTGCACCTACTGAGCACGCCTGCAACTGAGGAATCATCCTCGACTCCTCCTTATCCATGACCCACCAGGTAAACTCAGTTTCCTCCTCCTGCTGGCACACACTCCTCAAACTTCAAAAGATCTTCAGATGGATCCCAGCAGACTGTCACAGGACAGTCACCCACACCTTAGTCACTAGCAAGCTCGACTACGGCAACGCCATCTACGCCGGCACCTCAACTAGGAACCTCAAAAAAACTTATGCCGCTGCCAGACTGTAGGAGGGTGGCCGGGTTCCACTGTGGAGCCCCCAGAGTGCATGGAATTGCAAAACCAATACTAGAATCAGTATTGGGGTAAAATTCCCAGGTGTTAGAAACCATACATGGCCATATTCAGAGTTACCATTTTGAAGCTGGACATAGGGATTGACCTATGTTCAGTGCACGCGTAAAATTACATCCCCGCACTCACGAAGTCTGGGAAAATGGTCCTGGATGATGTGGGGGCACCTCTGCTAGTGCAGGGGAGCTCTCACACACAGGTACTTTCCACCCAGCCTTCAGGGTTTGAAGGCCTGACATATAGGTGACTAATAAGTGTCCTGGTGCAGTGAAAATGGCTGTGAAAGGGTGCATGCACCATTTCACGCAGGCTGCAATGGCAGGCCTGCAGAAGCCTTTGCATGGGCTCCCTATTGGTGGCAAAAGTAATGCTGCAGCCCAAAGGGATCCGCTGGGACCCCAATGCCCTGGGTACCTCAGTACCATATACAAGGGACTTATAAGGGGTGACCAGTATGCCAATTTGGGCTGACATACTGTGTTACCAGTATGCAGTGACAATTTTGAGAGGAGAGAGAGCATAAGCACTTAGGTCCTGGTTAACAGGATCCCAATGACACAGTCAAACACACTAACATCAGGCAGAAATTGGGGGTGAAATGCCAAAAAGAGGATATTTTCCGACAGAACCCAACCACCGCCAAAACGAGGGACAATAAGGATAGCCTTGCCCAGATGAGTCTTCATTATCTAAGAGGAAATATCTGGAGAGCCCATCTGCATTGAAGTGATTACTCACAGGTCTATGTTCCACTGTAAAGTCCATCCACTGTAGGGAAATGGACCACCTCAACAATTTTGAGTTTTCACCTTTCATTTGTTTTAACCATAAGAGAGGTTTGTGGTCTATCTGAACCATGAAGTGAGTCCTAAATAAGTATTGTCTCAGCTTCTTCAGTGCCCAGACCACAGCAAAGGCCTCCCGCTCTATGGCAGCCCAATGTTTTTCTCCAAGTGTTAACCTTCTACTAATTAAAGCAACAGGTTGATCCTGGCCCTCTAACTTTTTTTGTGATAGCGCTGCCCCAACCCCTCACTGTGAGAAAGTAGCCTCTTTCTAGCATGGTTATTCCCATTTTTGGTCTGTTTGTGAGTGTTTGTCAGTGTGTTTTTACTGCCTCACTTGGATCCTGCTAGCCAGGACCCCAGTGCTCATAGTTTGTGGCCTATGTGTGTTGTCAGTATGCTTGACTGTGTCACTGAAGGACTGCTAACCAGAACTCCAGTGCTTATGCTCTCTCTACTTGTCAAATTTGTCACTACAGTTTAGTGACTCCATATTCCAATTCTGATTGGCACACTGGACCTCCCTTATAAGACCCTAGTATATGGTACATAGGTATCCAGGGCATTCAGGTTCAAGGAGATCCATGTGGGCTGAAGCATTTCTTTTGCCATCCATAAGGAGCTCATACAAACCTTTCTTCAAGACTGCCACAAGAGCCTGAGTGAAATAGTGCACACAGTATTTCACAGCCATTTTTCAATACAATTAGGGCCAGATGTATCAACACGGCCCATTGCGATTACTTAAAAATCCCTATTACCGACTCGCAAAGGGCCATGTATCACATTTGTGAATCGGTAATAGTGATTTCTTAAAAATCGCAAATGCTATTACTGAATGGCAAATTGCGATACCGGCCCCATTCGCAGCTATGGGCCTGTTGGCCCATAGCTGCGAATATTTTGCATTTCCAAAATTGCGATTTCTGAACCAGAAATCGCAATTTTGGAAATGCAAAAGGCCAGGGTGCTGGGGGCCTAAGGCCCCTTCTCCTGCACCCCAATTGTTTTTTTTTAAACATGTAAAGTACACACATGCCAAAAGGGCATATGTGCTTTACATGTTTAATTTAAAAATGCAGTTTAACTGCATTTTAAAATTTTGCACCAGGTTACCACCTGGTTGCAAAGCATGGTATTTTGCAAGTGCAAAATGCCATTTTTGGATAAATCGCAATTTGTGATTTTTTCGACAGTAGCCTTGCGACCTGGAAATTGCGAATCGCAAATTGCGACTCGCAATTTCCAGGTCGCAACGCAAGAAATCGCGATTTTAGCGATTTCTTATCTGTGGTCTGCGAATGCATTTCATGCATCACAGACCACAGTTTTGCACTCGCAAACGGCCGAATTTACCATTTGCGAGTGCAATACCTTTTAAAACATCTAGCCCTTGTGGGAAAGTACCATCTTGCCTGGCATGTTACCCTCATTTTTCACTGTATATATGTTGTTTTAGTTGTATGTGTCACTGGGACCCTGCCAGCCATGGCCCCAGTGCTCATAAGTGTGCCTGACTGTGTTACCTGTGTTATGACTAACTGTCTCACTGAGGCTCTGCTATCCAGAACCTCAGTGGTTATGCTCTCTCATTTCTTTCCAAATTGTCACTAACAGGCTAGTGACCAATTTCACCAATTCACATTGGCATACTGGAACACCCTTATAATTCCCTAGTATATGGTACTGAGGTACCCAGGGTATTGGGGTTCCAGGCGATCCCTATGGGCTGCAGCATTTCTTTTGCCACCCATAGGGAACTCTGACAATTCTTACACAGGCCTGCCACTGCAGCCTGAGTGAAATAATGCACACATTATTTCACAGCCATTTTTCACTGCACTTAAGTAACTTATAAGTCACCTATATGTCTAACCTTTACTTAGTAAAGGTTGGGTGCTAAGTTACTTAGTGTGTGGGCACCCTGGCACTAGCCAAGGTGCTCCCACATTGTTCAGGGCAAATTCCCCGGACTTTGTGAGTGCGGGGACACCATTACATGCGTGCAATACACAGAGGTCAATACCTATGTGTAGCTTCACAATGGTAACTCCGAATATGGCCATGTAACAATGGATAAGATCATGGAATTGCCCCCTCTATGCCATCCTGGCATTGTTGGTACAATCCCATGATCCCACGGGTCTGTAGCTCACACCCGGGTACTGCCAAACTGCCTTTTCAGGGGTTTCACTGCAGCTGCTGCTGCTGCCAACCCCTCAGACAGGTTTCTGCCCTCCTGGGGTCCAGCCAGGCTTGGCCCAGGAAGGCAGAACAAAGGACTTCCTCAGAGAGAGGGTGTTACACCCTCTCCCTTTGGAAAAAGATGTGAAGGCAGGGGAGGAGTAGCCTCCCTCAGCCTCTGGAAATGCTTTCATGGGCACAGATGTTGCCCATTTCTGCATAAGCCAGTCTACACCGGTTCAGGGACCCCTCAGCCCTGCTCTGGCGCGAAACTGGACAAAGGAAAGGGGAGTGACCACTCCCCTGACCTGCACCTCCCCTGGGAGGAGCCCAGAGCTCCTCCAGTGTGCTCCAGACCTCTGCCATCTTGGAAACAGAGGTGCTGCTGGCACACTGGACTGCTCTAAGTGGCCAGGGCCAGCAGGTGACGTCAGAGACTCCTTCTGATAGGCTCCTTCAGGTGTTGCTAGCCTATCCTCTCTCCTAAGTAGCCAAACCCTCTTTTCTGGCTATTTAGGGTCTCTGCTTTGGGGAATTCCTTAGATAACGAATGCAAGAGCTCATCAGAGTTCCTCTGCATCTCTCTCTTCACCTTCTGCCAAGGAATCGACTGCTGACCGCGCTGGAAGCCTGCAAAACTGCAACAAAGTAGCAAAGACGACTACTGCAACTCTGTAACGCTGATCCTGCCGCCTTCTCGACTGTTTTCCTGGTGGTGCATGCTGTGGGGGTAGTCTGCCTCCTCCCTGCACTAGAAGCTCTGAAGAAATCTCCCGTGGGTCGACGGAATCTTCCCCCTGAAACCGCAGGCACCAAAGAACTGCATTACTGGTACTCTGGGTCTCCTCTCAGCACGATGAGCGAGGTCCCTTGATTCCAGCAACTCTGTCCAAGTGACTCCCACAGTCCAGTGACTCTTCAGTCCAAGTTTGGTGGAGGTGAGTCCTTGCCTCCCCACGCCAGATTGCATTGCTGGGAACCGCATCTTTTGCAGCTACTCCGGCCTCTGTGCACTTCCGGTGGAAATCCTTTGTGCACAGCCAAGCCTGAGTCCACGGCACTCTAACCTGCATTGAACAACTTTCTAAGTTGTCCTCCGGCGGCGTGGGACTCCTTTGTGCAACTTCGGGTGAGCACCATTTCACTCCACTTTGTAGTGCCTATTCTGGCACTTCTGCGGGTGCTGCCTGCTTCTGAGAGAGCTCCTTGTCTTGCTCGATGCCCCCTCTGTCCCCAGACGCAATTGGCGACATCCTGGTCCCTCCTGGGCCACAGCAGCATGCAATAACCTTTACTGCATGATTTGCAGCTAGCAAGGCTTGTTGGCTGTATTTCCACAAATATAACACTTCTGCACAACTTTCCACGGCGTGGGGGATCCATCCTCCAAAGGGGAAGTTTCTAGCCCTTGTCGTTCTTGCAGAATCCTAAGTTTCTACTGTCCAGTAGCAGCTTCTTTGCACCCACCGTTGGCATTTCTTGGGCATCTGCCCATCTCCGACTTGCTTGTGACTTTTGGACTTGGTCCCCTTGTTCCACAGGTACCCTCGTTTGGAAATCCATCGTTGTTGCATTGCTGGTTTGTGTTTTTCCTGCAGAATTCCCCTATCACGACTTCTTTGTCCTTTGGGGAACTTTAGTGCACTTTGACTCACTTTTCAGGGTCTTGGGGTGGGCTATTTTTCTAACCCTTACTATTTTCTAATAGTCCCAGCGACCCTCTATAAGGTCACATAGGTTTGGGGTCCATTCGTGGTTCACATTCTACTTTTGGAGTATATGGTTTGTGTTGCCCCTATCCCTATGTGTCCCCATTGCATCCTATTGTAACTATACATTGTTTGCACTGTTTTCTAAGACTATACTGCATATTTTTGGTATTGTGTACATATATCTTGTGTATATTTGCTATCCTCATACTGAGGGTACACTCTGAGATACTTTGGCATATTGTCATAAAAATAAAGTACCTTTATTTTTAGTATATCTGTGTATTGTGTTTTCTTATGGTATTGTGCAAGTGACAATAGTGGTACTGTAGGAGCTTCACTCGTCTCCTAGTTCAGCCTAAGCTGCTCTGCTAAGCTACCATTATCTATCAGCCTAAGCTGCTAGACACCCTATACACTAATAAGGGATACCTGGGCCTGGTGCAAGGTGTAAGTACCCCTTGGTACTCACTACAAGCCAGTCCAGCCTCCTACAATGGCTGATCCCACCCCCTTGCCACATTGGCTCTCTGTTTCACGAACCCAGGGCAGTAGCTCAACCAGTTTTTTCCAGAATTTTTTCAGATTCTTTCCTCGGTCTCAAATTATATAGCGACACTCCAAAAATCGTATGGTCCGGGAAGTACTCCGCAGATTCGTCAGGTGATATAGCACAGCCTTTCTCCGTAGTCAATATCTCTCGATGATCGGTCAGCACAGCAGGTTCCACCAAGGTAGGTAGCACTCTCTTGCAGTGAGTACTATGGACCCAATTCTTTCGGTTCGTCACTCGAACTGCTGTCCTTGTCGCAAGGAGCACCTGCTCTGGGCCTTGCCAACTTGGTTCCAAGCTGCTTGATCTTTCAAAGGACATAATCATCACCTGGTCACCAGGTCGGAGTTCATGGCCTTCACCTGTAGATCTGTCAGGAAGTGCTTCTCGAACCTCTTGATGAATAGAAACCAAATTGTCAGTTAACTGTGCCAAATAATCATTCATCAGGACACAAGGTACATCATATACAGAATTTGGCTTAGGAACTCCCCAAATGTTCATTGGCCTTCCAAACACTATTTCGTGTGGGGTAAGGCCTATTCAAGAGTGCGGCACTGACCTAATAGACAATAATGCCAACGGTAATGCATCCGGCCAAGTTAAGGATGTGGAAGCCTGTATCTTCGCTAACTTCAGCTTCAATGTAGCATTATATCTTTCCACCAACCCTGCTGATTGTGGGTGGAAAAACGCATGGAACTTCTGTTTGATCCCTAATCCTTTCAGGACATACTTAATAACTTCCCCAATAAAATGAGGTCCGTTATCATTCCATAAAAGTCTGCAAACACCAAACCTAGGGAAAAATTCTTTCAAAAGCACCTTCACTGTGGTAATGGCAATATTATCCTTTGTGTGGTACGCTTCTATCCATTTACTGAAGGCACATACCACCACCAAGACATACTTTAAATTGTTGCAGCATTAAAGCTGAATATAATCCATTTGTAAAACTTCAAAAGGTGCAGTTGGTGTAGCAAACCCTCCCACAGGACTACGTGTCCCTTTTCCAGGATTGTATTGTAAACAGATCAAACAAGACTGTACTACTCTCTTAGCTGTACTGGAAATTTCTGAATGCTCCCAAACTTGCGCAAGCAACTTCGTTATTGTTGAAGCTCCAACATGTGCCAGCCCATGTGCCATCTGAACCATAGGTTGTACAAAAGCTATAGGCAATTTCCATTTATCCATCTGCTCATTCCGCCAACAGCCCTCATCATCCAATTCTCCTTCTTCAGAAAATTGCTCACGTTCTTTTACATAAGCAGATTTCTGTATATCTAATACGTGTTGTCTAGCATTATGCCAACGTTCAGCTTGTGACTTCACTACATACATAGAAGTAGTACTTCGCTGCATCGTATTCCCACGTGCTACGCGGTCCGCAAGGGAATTACCTTGCCCTATCTTATCAGTCACTCTCTTGTGTGCACTACATTTCACAATAGCTAGTTTCTGTGGATATGTCAATGCAGTCAAGAGGTTATGCACTAATTCTCCGTGCATTATCTGCATCCCGTGGGATGTGAGAAAGCCTCTCTCCTTCCAAAGCAAACCAGAATCATGAGCCACTCCAAAAGCATAGCGGCTGTCTGTATAAATGTTCACACATAAGTCAGTGCTAAGCTCACATGCTTGTGTCAAAGCTATTAGTTCAGCTGCTTGAGCTGACTTCTGTGGTATACGAGCTGTCTCCACTACCGTGTGTATTGTGGTGATTGCATATGCAGCTGAGGTCGTACCGTCTGGCAACTTCAAACAAGGCCCATCAACCCACAATTCCCTGTCTACATCTGGAAGGGGCGTATCTTGTAAATCAATACGACCCTTTGTCTGTTCTTCGGTAAGGAATATACAATCATGTGTTTCTTGTGACTGAGGCTGAGTCACCGATATGGCAACAAAGTTGCTGGATTTAGTGTTGCACATCTCTTCAGTGTAATGTGAGGACCCAGCAAAGTCAATTCATATCCTGTCAGGCGAGCGCTAGTTAAATGTTGTGTCTTTGTTTGATTTAAAAGAGCATCGACCGCATGGGGTACTAACACCAACAGCGTATGTGACAAAACTGTCCCTTCACTCTCACGTATTGATACAGCTGTTGCCGCAACTGAACGAAAACACCCAGGCAACGCTCGAGCGACAGGATCAAGTACTGCTGAAAAATATGCACAGGGATGCTGCTTATCGCCATGTGTCTGTACTAAAACTGACAATGCACATCCATCTTTCTCATGTACGTAAAGTGCAAAAGGCTTCGTGTAATCTGGAGTACCTAACACTGGTGCTGAACAAAGGGCTTGTCGAAGCTGCCGGAAAGCAGTCTCACATCCATCTCTCCATGGGAGGGGCATTGGAGTATCTTTAGTCAAAAGTGCTAGCAAAGGTTTGACAATGTGTGAAAACCCTAATATCCATTGCCTACAAAAAGAAGTAAGACCAAGGAATGCACAAACATCTTTCTGAGTAGAGGGTACTGGTGTGTCTAAAATTGCTTCAATACGATCTGATGTAAGTGCACGGCCCTCCTTAGAAAAAAGGTGACCTAAATATGTTACCTTTGGTCTACAATATTGCAATTTCTTTTGTGACACTTCATGATGGTGTGAAGCAAGAAAAGAAAGTAAGGACAAAGTGCACTTTTCACATTGCTTACGGGTATCAGCTGCCAACAAAATATCATCGACATATTGTATGAGAGCCACACCTTCAGGCAAAACAAAAGAATCAAGTTGTCCAAGGTCATAGTACAAGAACTAATTGCTCCCTCAACTTCCTCATAAAAGGCGGCTGTATTTTCCCACGGGTCAGGTAATGCTGTTTTAAGTGCCATTACATCTGCCCTATTCCAAAGAGTATACACCCAATTATAAATAAAATAACCCTTAGCATCAACAGAAGTTTTATCATCACTTGTACCCGATCCTTTAGGAGGAACATACAAAGGCGCGGCCTCCCGCATTGGTTTTGCGTGAACTATCATATTCTTATCTGTTCCAAAGATGGAAGCTTGCACCCCGCCGGTCTGAGATGTCCGTGCAACTACATCCACGGCCCTTTTCTCCTTTTGCAAACAGACTGCTACAACACATAATTTCACCAAACGCCTGATTGCATCAGCCACCTGGGAGAAAACAAAAAGACCATCACGCATTTGCTTATGATCAGCTGCTACATCATAGGGATCTAACTCATCAGAATATTTCCAATATAGTTCAATAACTTCTGTGCCAAATGCCTCAGTAAAATATAGCTGCTCCTTTTCCGTCCACCCTTTCATGTTATCTAAAAGTTCAGAAGCAGAGACATCACTACATATTGTTTTACAAGCCAAAGATCTAAGCTCAGATGCACGGTCAGCAGGCAACATAGAGCGACTGTCTCGTATCTTCTGATGCTCCGAACCGGAGACCTCAGCTAACTTATAAGGGGCAGAAGGAATGACATAAGGAGGTGGAGGCCGATCTAGTTATAAAAAATCATTGTGCGGTTTATTAAGGATAGGATAGAGAGGTTGCCTAACAGTGTATTGGCCAGTTACCTGTAATTTACGTTCTTCCTCTTCTATCGCCTTTAAGTCATTTATTTCTTTCTTTTTCATTTCCAATGCTTTCACATATACATTCTTCTGCTGCTCTTTCTCAAGCAAGCCTTGCCCACGCTTTACTCGTCCACACACTTCTTTTTCCCACATTCGTACACAGTCAACATATCTTGCCTACACCTTCGCTTACACATACAATGTTCCACATACTCAATCTTTCGCGAATCAAATGACCCATGCATAGGCCAACGTAACTCAGGAGCCGCACAAGTGTATTTATTCCATAATGTGCTGTACATCATAGAAGAAAGACCATGTTTAACATACATATCTCTCTTGGGCGTCCCCTCTGGGGGTGCCGGTTGCAATTCTTCCAGTCTCAAATTGGTACCATTACAAAAGCAACACATCCTACGAAGTGCGCTAAAAACAGGCATGCCAAAAATAGTGCAGAATATGCAATATTATAATAAAAGTAGCACTTAAGGTGCCGTTCAAATCAAGACTAAATTGGAGAAAATTCTCCTCATTACCTGCCTATATAAATTGCAATTTATGTATGAATTCAAAGGATACAAATTGACTAGTCACCCAAAACATGAGAGCCACAGTAAGTGGTGCTACACCTCATTACCAAACAAAGGCATCAAAACCCACAGCAAGTGCCGTAAAACGGCTCTTACCAATCGCAGGGCATCCAGATTCCAACTGCCAAGTTCTAAAATCGACAAGTCAAGTCAGAAGGAAGGGAAAAACGCCGTGGTTGCCAAGACTCGGGTCTCCTCAGGCACTTATCGTCCGCAGCGAGATCCCAATCCTTCATCGCGACCAATCCATTGACCGTCCAAGTTGCCGATGAGTCCCTGTTCGGGCGCCAATTTGTTGAAGTAAGCCTCAGCAAGGCCTACTAGTGCAAGGGGTTCACCCTTCTTTGCACAAAGTCCTAAGACCATATAGGAAGAAGTTGGCACAGAAACTGAAATAAAAGACATAGGGGGTCATTACAACATTGGCAGTAAAAGCCGCTTACCGGCGTGCAGAAGACCGTCTATACACCGCCGCGGCCGCGGAATACCGCCACAGCTATTATGACCCACATCTCGAAATCCGAAAAAATCAGACACCCACACAAGTCCGCCACACCAAAGGTCAGTGATAAACTGGCGAAAACAAAACCTCCACCGTCACGCCAACAGAAGCACGCCCATGCTATCACGACCCACGAATCCTCGCAGCGGTCTTTCAACCGTGGTATTCCATTGGCGGTACACACCACTGCGCTCAAAATACACACACATCTCCAAAACACCGCCACATTGGACATTTCGAAAGACACACACCTGATACACATATACACACCACTCCCACACACTCAATACTATATAAAACACACACCCACAACACCCACAAACCCCTACGACCAAAAATTTTGACCAAGGCCAGAGAGACAGCACAGCATAGACAACCTCACCACACAGAGGCACACAACACCACCACCCACACTACTTCCACGCACAAAACACCACACACCACTACATATCACCACACTCATCACCACATACACCACCCCACACATCACCTACACCACCCCATGACACTGGAAAGACACCCCAGGTTCTCGGAGGAGGAGCTCAGGGTCATGGTAGAGGAAATCGTACCGGTAGAGCCACAGCTATTTGGAGCACAGGTGTAGCACACCTCCTTAGCTAGGAAGATGGAGCTATGGCGAAGAATAGTCGACAGGGTCAACGCAGTGGGACAGCACCCAAGAAATCGGGACGACATCAGGAAGAGGTGGAACAGCCTACAGTGGAAGGTGCGTTCCGTGGTCTCCAGGCACAACATTGCGGTACAGCGGACTGGCGGCGGACCCCCACCTCCTCCCCCACAACTAACAACATGGGAGGAGCAGGTCTTGGCCATTATGCATCCTGAGGGCCTCGGAGGAGTCGGTGGAGGAATGGACTCTGGTAAGTCAAATCTTAACTATCATATCCCCCCACCCTACCTGCATGCCATCACATACCCCCACCCTCACCCCTATCACTCCTAACTCCTCACATATGTACTAATAACACAAACCACCCATCCCAACACCAAGCCCTGCATGACACAACAAAGCATGGACACCCATCACTAAAGCATGCCCACCGCACATACCATAACACCCCTCCAACCATCATCACACAAGCCCCCAAACAGGAATGCTAGCACTGGTGTACACGGTCACCCACCCATTGCACAACATGACACACACAGATGCAATAATCATGACTTTCTACCCCTGCAGGACCACTACCCAACGTCACCAGACAGGAGGGTCCAGACAGCTCTACCCCACCCACAGAAGAGGCCAACAGTGAGGACAGCAGCTCTGTCCAACTGGATCCAGATGACCAGCCCGGACCATCGTGGGCCTCGGGACAGTCGGTTCTCCACACCCAGTCACAGGCCACCACTGACCTTCCACCCTCTGGTAACACCAGCACAGCACCCACCCAGCAGGCCCATACCTCCGTACCTAGGACACGTCAATCAGCTGTATGTCCACCACTACAGGGAACCCAGGATAACCAACCACCCCAACAACAACAGGGACCTGGGGGCAGTAGCAGTGGGCACACAGTCCAGGGGACGGAGGCCCAGGAACACAGGGGAACTGGGAGGGCTGCTGTGCGACAGGGGGCGGACAGGCCAAGGGAGCCCACTCTCCACAAGGCCCTCTCCTCCATCATGGGAGCATACCACCACTCCCAGGAGACGATGGCAACGGTCCTGGCCAAGATTCAGGAGAGCTAGCACCTGCAGGAGGAACAGTATTTGGGCTTCAGGGAGGAACTCAGATCCATCAACTCCACCCTGGGCACCATCGTAGGGGTGCTGAAGGAGATACTGAACACCAGGAGGGACACCGTGGCACTCCAAGGGGCCCCTGACACTAGCATGGACGAAGAACTGCCCACCACCTCCGCCGGCGCTAGTGGACAGGAAGCACCGCCACAGGACCAACACACCAGCACGCCACCCCCTGCAGAGGGAGAACCACCCGGCAAGCGGTCCCTGAAATCCAGCAACAGGACAGAGAACGATGCCAAGACCCCCGCCAAGAAATGAGACCACCCTGATTGTCATCCCACTGTCCAACTTTGTAACCCTGTCCATATTGGAACTGCCCCAGCTCAACTTCCTATGCCTATATGGGCAGTGCACCTGTGAGACTAATTGTAGGAGGCTGGACTGGCTTGTAGTGAGTACCAAGGGGTACTTGCACCTTGCACCAGGCCCAGTTATCCCTTATTAGTGTATAGGGTGTCTAGCAGCTTAGGCTGATAGATAATGGTAGCTTAGCAGAGCAGCTTAGGCTGAACTAGGAGACGTGTGAAGCTACTACAGTACCACTTAGTGTCATATGCACAATATCATAAGAAAACACAATACACAGTTATACTAAAAATAAAGGTACTTTATTTTTATGACAATATGCCAAAGTATCTTAGAGTGTACCCTCAGTGAGAGGATAGGAAATATACACAAGATATATATACACAATAGCAAAAATATGCAGTATAGTCTTAGAAAACAGTGCAAACAATGTATAGTTACAATAGGATGCAATGGGGAAACATAGGGATAGGGGCAACACAAACCATATACTCCAAAAGTGGAATGCGAACCACGAATGGACCCCAAACCTATGTGACCTTGTAGAGGGTCGCTGGGACTATTAGAAAATAGTGAGAGTTAGAAAAATAACCCTCCCCAAGACCCTGAAAAGTGAGTGCAAAGTGCACTAAAGTTCCCCTAAGGACAAAATAGTCGTGTTAGAGGAATAATGCAGGAAAGACACAAACCAGCAATGCAACAACTGTGGATTTCCAATCTAGGGTACCTGTGGAACAAGGGGACCAAGTCCAAAAGTCACAAGCAAGTCGGAGATGGGCAGATGCCCAGGAAATGCCAGCTGCGGGTGCAAAGAAGCTTTGACTGGACAGAAGAAGCTGAGGTTTCTGCAGGAACGAAAAGGGCTAGAGACTTCCCCTTTGGTGGACGGATCCCTCTCGCTTTGCAGAGTCGTGCATAAGTGTTTTCCCGCCAAAAGGACGCCAACAAGCCTTGCTAGACGCAAATCGTGCGTTTGGCGTTTTTGGACGCTGCTGGGGCCCAGGAGGGACCAGGAGGTCGCAAATTGGACCTGAGGAGAGAGGGGACGTCGAGCAAGACAAAGAGCTCTCACTGAAGCAGGTAGAACCCGGAGAAGTGCCAGAAACAGGCACTACGAGGATGCGTGAAACGGTGCTCGCCGAAGTTGCACAACGGAGTCCCACGTCGCCGGAGACAAACTTAGAAAGTCGTGCAATGCAGGTTAGAGTGCCGTGGACCCAGGCTTGGCTGTGCACAAAGGATTTCCACCGGAAGTGCACAGGGGCCGGAGTAGCTGCAAAGTCGCGGTTCCCAGCAATGCAGCCCAGCGAGGTGAGGCAAGGACTTACCTCCACCAAACTTGGGCTGAAGAGTCACTGGACTGTGGGGGTCACTTGGACAGAGTCGCTGGATTCGAGGGACCTCGCTCGTCGTGCTGAGAGGAGACCCAAGGGACCGGTGATGCAGCTTTTTGGTGCCTGCGGTTGCAGGGGGAAGATTCCGTCGACCCACGGGAGATTTCTTCGGAGCTTCTGGTGCAGAGAGGAGGCAGGCTACCCCCACAGCATGCACAAGCAGGAAAACAGTCGAGAAGGTGGCAGGATCAGCGTTACAGAGTTGCAGTAGTCGTCTTTGCTACTATGTTGGAGGTTTGCAGGCTTCCAGCACGGTCAGCAGTCGTTTCCTTATCAGAAGGTGAAGAGAGAGATGCAGAGGAACTCGGATGAGCTCTTGCATTCGTTATCTAAAGTTTCCCCAGAGACAGAGACCCTAAATAGTCAGAAAAGAGGGTTTGGCTACCTAGGAGAGAGGATAGGCTACTAACACCTGAAGGAGCCTATCAGCAGGAGTCTCTGACGTCACCTGGTGGCACTGGCCACTCAGAGCAGTCCAGTGTGCCAGCAGCACCTCTGTTTCCAAGATGGCAGAGGTCTGGAGCACACTGGAGGAGCTCTGGACACCTCCCAGGGGAGGTGCAGGTCAGGGGAGTGGTCACTCCCCTTTCCTTTGTCCAGTTTCGCGCCAGAGCAGGGGCTAAGGGGTCCCTGAACCGGTGTAGACTGGCTTATGCAGAATTGGGCACATCTGTGCCCAAGAAAGCATTTCCAGAGGCTGGGGGGGGCTACTCCTCCCCTGCCTTCACACCATTTTCCAAAGGGAGAGGGTGTCACACCCTCTCTCAGAGGAAGTTCTTTGTTCTGCCATCCTGGGCCAGGCCTGGCTGGACCCCAGGAGGGCAGATGCCTGTCTGAGGGGTTGGCAGCAGCAGCAGCTGCAGTGAAACCCCAGGAAGGGCAGTTTGGCAGTACCAGGGTCTGTGCTACAGACCACTGGGATCATGGAATTGTACCAACAATGCCAGGATGGCATAGAGGGGGCAATTCCATGATCATAGACATGTTACATGGCCATATTCGGAGTTACCATGGTGAAGCTACATATAGGTAGTGACCTATATGTAGTGCACGCGTGTAATGGTGCCCCGCACTCACAAAGTTCAGGGAATTGGCTCTGAACAATGTGGGGGCACCTTGGCTAGTGCCAGGGTGCCCTCACACTAAGTAACTTTGCACCTAACCTTTACCAGGTAAAGGTTAGACATATAGGTGACTTATAAGTTACTTAAGTGCAGTGTAAAATGGCTGTGAAATAACGTGGACGTTATTTCACTCAGGCTGCAGTGGCAGGCCTGTGTAAGAATTGTCTGAGCTCCCTATGGGTGGCAAAAGAAATGCTGCAGCCCATAGGGATCTCCTGGAACCCCAATACCCTGGGTACCTCAGTACCATATACTAGGGAATTATAAGGGTGTTCCAGTAAGCCAATGTAAATTGGTAAAAATGGTCACTAGCCTGTCAGTGACAAATTGGAAAGAAATGAGAGAGCATAACCACTGAGGTTCTGATTAGCAGAGCCTCAGTGAGACAGTTAGTCACTACACAGGTAACACATTCAGGCACACTTATGAGCACTGGGGCCCTGGGTTACCAGGGTCCCAATGACACATCTAACTAAAACAACATATATACAGTGAAAAATGGGGGTAACATGCCAGGCAAGATGGTACTTTCCTACACAAATAGACTGGACTCTGCTATGGACATTTCTCCACCATCACCCCTCACCATTTTACCACCCCCTCCAATATTTAGCACTTCAATAAACACCCTTGAACCACAAAACAATCTGGAGTCAGTCTGTGATTTTGAAAATGTGTATTAGCAATGACAGTGACAACATCTGTTCTCAAATGTAATGTCAACATACCTATGACACACATCTCAAGTCCATGAGGAATCTAAGCAGATGACACACGTTGGTAACTACACCTGTGAAACCGTAAGGGAAATATACAACTGAGTTACCATATACTGGTTGAAATCGACAGACAGGATAGAGGTAGAAGTGTGAAAGTACTTGTAGTAGGCAGGAATGTGTTCTCACCTGTGTGTCACTGGAAATATTGCTGGATAACTGAGTCCCTGTTGTCAATGTCTTCTTCCTCTGCTTCCTCCTCATCACTGTCAACAGGCTCCACAGCTGCCACAACACCGCCATCTGGACCAACCGCCTGCAGAAAAGGCACCTGGCGTCACAAAGCCAGATTGTGAAGCATACAGCAGGCCACGATGATCTGGCACACCTTCCTTGGTGAGTAGAATAGGGAACCACCTGTCATAAGGAGGCACCTGAAACTGGCCTTTAGGAGGCCGAAGGTCCTTTCTATCACTCTCCTAGTCCGCCCATGGGCCTCATTGTAGCGTTCCTCTGCCCTGGTCCTGGGATTTCTCACTGGGGTCAGTAGGCATGACAGGTTGGGGTAACCAGAGTCCCCTAATAGCCACACCCGGTGCCTCTGGAATTGACCCATCACATTAGGGATGCTGCTATTCCGCAGGATGTAGGCGTCATGCACAGAGCCAGGGAACATAGCATTTACCTGATATATGTACTGGTCTGCCAAACATACCATCTGTACATTCATGGAATGATAACTCTTCCGGTTCCTGTACACCTGTTCACTCCTGTGGGGGGGGACCAGAGCTACATGGGTCCCATCAATGGCACCTATGATGTTAGGGATATGTCCCAGGGCATAGAAGTCACCTTTAACTGTAGCCAAATCCTCCACCTGATGGAAAACGACATAGCTCCGAATGTGTTTCAGCAGGGCAGACAACACTCTGGACAACACGTTGGAAAACATAGACTGGGACATCCCTGATGCAATGGCCACTGTTGTTTGAAATGACCCACTTGCTAGGAAATGGAGCACTGATAGCGCCTGCACTTGAGGGGGGATCTCTGTGGGATGGCAGATTGCTGACTTCAGGTCAGGCTCCAACTGGGTACACAATTCCTGGATTGTGGCACGGTCAAACCTGTAGGTGATGATTAAATGTCGCCCCTCCATTGTCAACAGGTCCACCAGTGGTCGGTACACCGGAGGATTCCGCCATCTCCTCACATGTCCCAGCGGACGTTGCCTAGGAAGGACAACAGCTACCACAGAGTCAACCAACTCAGAGGTATCTACCCACAGTCTACGCAGAACACGAAACATAATCCAAAAATGTGTCTGTATGTGTGTTGAGTCTAGGCCTAGTTATGTGTGACGCAGTTGAAAATGAAGCCATGTGGGCCCCTGAAATGGCGGCTGCCTGACCTCTAAACTGGGACAATGGGATGTGAGGTAACTGCGCTGGCGTTCTACACCGTCGCGGTAGGCGGTCGAAGACCGCGGCGCAATGCTGCATTGGTTAACATTGGACCCTATGGGTCCCAAGAGTCAATGACGAAGTGCGCCGGCGGTGATGATACGCACCGCCGCGGACCTCACCGCCGCGGACGTGACCGCCATTTTCTATCTGTTGAATCACTCGATACCTGATCTTTGACAGGAGAGGACCTACACTGCAAGTGCTGCTGTGACCTCGGTCTGGAAGAGACAATGGCTCGTGCGTCTGGGAAGAGGGCCCCTGCCTTCACTGCACAGGAGGTGGACAAGCTTGTGGACGGGGTCCTCCCCCAGTACACGCTACTCCACGGTCCTCCAGACCAACAGGTAAGTACACAGGGAGCACGTTGTATGGGCTATGCCTGAGTGGAGGGCGCTGGTTGCAAGAAGGAAGGGGACACAGTTCTGGGTGCATGAAGGACTGTGAATGCATGTGCCACATGGCAAGGGTAGGGATGTGGGCCACTCACTTTGACGGTGCAGTTGGTAATGATTTCTCTTCTTCCCCTGTACATGTCATGTAGGTCAGTGCCCACCAGAAGAAGGATATTTGGCGTGCCATCGCCAAGGACGTCTGGACCCTGCGGGTCCACCACAGACGGAGCACCAACTGCCGTAAAAGATGGGAGGACATTCGCCGCTGGAGCAAGAAGACGGCGGAGGCTCAGCTGGGAATGGCCTCCCATCGTGGAAGGGGTTCCCGTCGCACCATGACCCCCCTGATGTTCCGGATCCTGGCGGTGGCCTACCCTGAGTTGGATGGGCGCTTGAGGGCATCACAGCAGACACAAGGGGGTGAGTCAAACATCATTCTGTTGACTTTGCGCGCAGTGAAGGTGTCTGGGTGGGGGAGGAGGGCTGTGGGTTTCTCTAGGCCAGGGCGAGTTCCATAGGCTAGGCCCCTCCGTAATGCAGGCCATGTGGCATTCCACCCCACCTCTGTAGAGTGCCAAATACAGGTATACATGCCCCTGTGTCATCTATGTGTGCAGATGTCGACCATAGCCATGAAGGACATATCCCAGGAATTGCATCTGTAGAACCCAACAGCGCGGCGTAGTGCAGGGGGCTGCTGTGTCTGTATTGTCCGCCTACGGTAGCGGTAAGCCATGCACTCAACCTGTCTTTCTTCTGTCGCCCCCCCCACCCCTTTTTTGGTCTCCCTGTTCTTGTGTGCATCAGCATCATCAGGCAGAGGTACAGTGGCACCGGAGTACGAGGGAGCTGCATCCCACATGGCCATGGAGGGTTACACCACGGATTCAGAATACACCAGTGGGACGGAGGGCGAGGGGAGCTTCACAGCGGTCACCGGATCTGCAACCAGCGACACGGACTCGTCCTCCGATGGGAGCTCCCTTGTGGTGGTGGTAAAATCTGTGCCCCCACTTCTACAGGTACAGCCGCCACCCCCCTATCAGCACCGCCCTCCCAGCAGCACCTCAGCCTTCGCCACGTGCCCGCTCACCGAGGAGGGTGGGCATCACCTTCGCCCCAGGCACCTCAGCCCCTGCCCCTGTCACCTCAGCTGCCCTCAGTGAGGAGGCCATTGACCTCCTCAGGTCACTCACTGTTGGGCAGTCTACCATTTTGAATGCCATCCAGAGTGTAGAAAGGGAATTGCAACACTCAAATGCATTCCTGGAGGGCATTCATTCTGGTCAGGCTGCCCTTCATCAAACCCTGCAAACTCTGGCCTCAGCACTGATGGCAGCAATTTCCCCTGTCTCTAGACTCCCCCCTCCAACTTCCTCCACCCAGACCCAATCCCCTGTACACCTGCCTATCCCAAGCACACCATCAGACCAGCCTGCTCACACCTCAACACACAAGGGAAGCTCAGGCAAATATAAGCACCACACATCCCACAGGCACTCACGCAAGCATCACACACATACAGACACAGCAACATCCACTGCCTCCACTGTGTCCCCCACCTCGTCGTCTCCCTCCTCCCTCCCAGTGTCGTCTACACTCTCACCTGCATGCACTACCACTACAGCCACTAGGTCCTGCACCAGCACACCCACCAGCACACCCCGCTCACCTGCACTCACCACCCCCACTACCATTTACACGTCCCCTGTGTCCTCTCCCAGTGTGTCTGTGACGCCCCCTCCCAAAGTACACAAACGCAGGCACATACCCACCCAACATACGTCCACCTCACGACAGCCTCCAGCGCATGCACCTGCACCCAAAGCCACAAAAGTGACACCTCCTACAACCACCTCCTCTTCCTCCACTCCCAGACCCTCTCCAGCTACCCATCCCAGTGTACCGAAGAAACTTTTCCTGACCAAGCTTGACCTCTTTCCCACCCCACCCCCCCCTCCAATTCATAGGTCACGTACTAGCACCTCAGACAAAAAATCTCCGGTAGCAGTGGTGCCTGTTAGAGGTATGTGGAGTGCACCGGGCACCAGGGCAGCCAGTGTGACACGGAGCCACACCACAGCCAGTCCCCCCCCTGTGAAATACCAGAAGTTGGACAGTGCCCGGAGGGAAAGGGGGAAGACTCCAGCCAGCAAAGCCGCTCACAAGGGTCCCAGGGGGAGTGTCCACTCAGCTGTGACTCCTCCCAAGGTGGGGAAGGGGCAGAAAAAAATCGCCAAAGTCTGGGAAGAGCAGCACGGCAGAGAAGACCGCCATCATCCCCGTTGCCCAGGAGACCACTGCCAGCCCCATCGGCACTGGCCAGGAGGCCACCACCAGAGTCAGTGCCCAGGAGGGCAGCCCCATCGTCACTGGCCAGGAGGCCAGAGTTAGTGCCCAGGAGGGCAGCCCTATCGTCAGTGGCCAGGAGGCCACCGCCAGCCACAGCCCAGCTGCCCAGGAGGGCCCCGGCAGCCACAGCCCAGCTGCCCAATGAAGGACCACCAGCCACAGCCCAGCTGCCCAATGAAGGCCCGCCAGCCCCAGCCCAGCTGGGCAATGAAGGATCGCCATGGCAAGCACCGCTGAACAGGTCAGACACTGCAAACTCAAGCACCGCTGAACAGGGCAAAGACCGCCATGGCAAGCACTGCTGAACAGGTCAGACACTGCAAACCCAAGCACCGCTGAACAGGGCAAAGACCGCTAAACAGGGCAAGGACCGCCAACTCAAGCACCGCTAGCCCATGAGCGGCAGGGCCAGTGACGGAACTGGGACCATCACAGGGATGTTTGTCTGTACCGCTGTGGCGCTTGGAGTGTTAAAGTGGCTGTCTTTGTTGGCGGTTTCCGCCACGGTCATAATTCTCATTTTTTTACCTCCGGCCTGGTTGCGGTCCTACCGCCGCATTAACACCGTCCGCCAGGGTTGTAGTGACCCCCAAAGTTTATTAAACCTCATGAGGTAGTACTACAGTTCAAACAGCACCCTTCGGTAATGTTTGAAGTAGCACACTGAACTAAGAGAGCACGGTCCTTTTATACCCAGGCTGGGGCTAAAAGGAGGTGGTACAGTTATAGAAGCAAGACTTACATACATGTAAGGTCATATGGAAATGTACAGTCGACAGGTAGGAGGGGCTAACAGTTTTCAAGGACTAACAGCTGCAGACCTTTCTGGGCATGTGCGGAAGTGGGAAATGCTAAATATAACTTGTCAATAGACAGATTTTCAACAGTAGTTAACAGAAAGGTAGGACAGAGCACATGGCCATCACATGGCAGGATGTGGCAGAGAAAATGGCTGCCATGAATACAAAATGGATTCCGCGAAATGTTCACAATAGTTGCTAAATACAAGATGTCTTCTGCTAATGCTTAATCTAATCGCTACTAAACTTCAACAGATTGGCTCTGGGATTTATCGAGCCTCCAGGAACTTTATCCTGTACTCTTCAGTTGTAAATCCAAAGGCCTCAATTAGGGTACCCTACATGAGGTCATAGGATTTAGAATCTGCCTCATTCAGTGTCAGGAGCCTATCCCTGCACTTTCCTGAGAATAACTCCCACATCAGTGTGCCCCAGTGTTTCTTTTCAATTTCCCACCCAATACAGGCTCTTTCAAAGGCAGAAAACCATTTCACTATATCATCCCTTTCAGTGAAGGGAGGGACAACTCCTTTTGGGAGTTTAATGTTGAAAGCCTTTTCTTTCAACACTTGTATGCTTCCACCAGAGATGGGTGCCAAGCCCAACTCTTTTCTATTTTGTTTTATTTCCAAAAGCTGACTTTCTAAAGCCAGTCTTTTGTCCAGCCTGGCAATTTCCAGGTCTGTGTCTGTGAGTGTTATAGAGCTTTTTTGAGAAGAGGAGCTACCCTCATCTCCATTTGCCACAGGATCTTCATCCACCTCAGAGTCATCATCATCAGCTGGGGGATGATCTTTTTCATACTGGGCCACCAGAAACCTAAGTTTCTCTGTTTTGGGGCTCTTTCCAGTTTGAATTTTGTAAAGTCTGCAGAGTTTCCTTAATTGGTCATAGCTATATGCCTCATAAGGTTTCAGGTTGAGCTCCTGGGTTCTGGACTCTAAATCAGACATTTGTATCCTACTAAAGTTGGGACCTTTTTGGAATTTAGAACTCCCCTTTTTGGATAACCAACTAAAGCAAATACATTTAAACTTTTTCTACAGTTGTCGAGACCTAGCCAGGGCCCTAACAATTACTTTTAAAAATGTGTAAAACATTTTAGTCAACTAGAAAAATCAGAACAATTATCTGAAAGATAATTTGGAGAGTTATTCATGTGTTGACACAATTGTAAAAGTGGTATCAGCAAACACAAAGGTCCTCATTACAACCCTGGCGGTCAGTGATAAAGCGGTGGTAATATACCGCCAACAGGCCGGTGGTAAAAAAAATGGAATTATGACCACAGCGGAAACCGCTCAGACAGACAGCCACTTTAACACACTGACTGCCCGGGGGTAAGCAACAAGCACCACGGCGGTAACCGCCAGCAGCCAGGCAGAAGACAATGTACCGCCCATTGAATTATGACACAACAATACGCCACCTTTTCTAGGGCGGTACCAACAACATCAAAAGCCTGGCGGAAACACTGCACAGAAGGCAAACGACTCACCTCTGGAAACTCAAGGAAGAACCACGCCGCCATGGAGCCCGAGTTCGTCCCCTTTCTCGTCTATCTTCTTCTTCACTATGAACATGAACGCCGGTAAAGACGACCACGGTGAGTACTGCCGCCAAGCACACAGGGGAGGGAGGGAGGAAAAAGAGAGTGACACACATGCGCAACACCCCCACCCCATACACACAAGCAGATGCATTAACAGTAAATACTCAGCCCATACCCCTCAGGAATAATGCAAGGACAAAATGATTTGAAGAAAGTGAGTGTAATACGTAAAAATACTATGAATAAGTGCATCAAAAACCAAACGTATATACATGTGTAGAAATGTAGGAACACTGCCCAGTCCTCAATGTCCACTGGCCACAGGGTCACACCACATAGGCCAAGACGCCACCTCACTCCTGAAACAACACGGAGATAACACTGCATGGGCATCAGTTCAAAAACAGACAGGCACCTCAGGGGGATGGGGAGTGACGGGGCACTTCAGCAGGAAAATGGTACAATGCCACTGGTCCTGGAGGGGGCTGCATGCCCTGTGCGCTGTCCTGGGGAGTGCAAAGCCACAGTCTCTCAAGTGGGTGGTCTGCCCACTGCTTGGTCCTGGGGAGTGCAAGGCCAAAGTCTCTCAAGTGGGCGGTCTGCCCACTACTTGGTCCTGGGGAATGCAAGGCCACAGTCTCTCAAGTGGGTGGTCTGCCCACTGCTTGGTGCTGGGGAGTGCAAGGCCACAGTCTCTCAAGGGGGTGACTACTGCCACTGATTCTGTAGGGGGCATTGTGCCCAGTGTTCTTCATCCTGGGAAGGATGGGTGAGTGGATGGCTTCTCCACTGGTTCTGGAGGGGGCATTGTGCCCAGTGACCTTCATCCTGGGGAGGCTGGGGTGAGTGGATGGCTTCTCCACTGGTTCTTGAGGGTGCTTTGTGCCCAGTGTTCTTCATCCTGGGAAGGATGGGGTGAGTGGATGGCTTCTTCCACTGGTTCTGGAGGGGGCATTGTGTCCAGTGTTCTTCATCCTGGGGAGGATTGGGTGAGTGGATGGCTTCTCCACTGGTTCTGGAGGGGGCATTGTACCCAGTGAGCTTCATCCTGGGGACGATGGGGTGAGTAGATGGCTTCTCCACTGGTTCTTGAGGGTGCTTTGTGCCCAGTGTTCTTCATCCTTCGAAGGATTGGGTGAGTGGATGGCTTCTTCCACTGGTTCTGGAGGGGGTGTTGTGCCCAGTGAGCTTCATCCTGGGAAGGATGGGGTGAGTGGATGGCTTTTCCACTGGTTCTGGAGGGGGCATTGTGCCTAGTGATGCAGATCTTGGGGAGTGCAAGGTCACAGTCTCTCACCTGGGTTTCACACCCACAGGATTTTCTGGGGCCAGGCCGCACAACAGCCCATGGATGCAGGACTACACATCATTTGCCAGCGGTGACGGCTGCTCACTGGTGGCAGTGGTGCTGCTGGTTGAGCTGGCAGTGGTGGGGGGAGGCTCCAGCCCAGCCCCTGCAGCCTTGGACGGCTTACCACTGGGGCTGCTGCTGCTGGCAGTGGTGCTGGTGGCGGTGCTGGAAGTGGTGGGGGGAGGCTTCAGCCCTTCCCCTGCAGCCTCGATGGTTTTCCACTGGGACTGCTGCAGCTGGAAGTGGTGCTGGTGGCGGTGCTGGCTGTGGTGGTGGTAGGCTGCAGCCCTTTCCTTGCTGCCTCGGACGGCTGAACAACCATAGTTGGTGGTGGTGGCTCCGAATGAGTCTCAGCACCAGAGCTCCTGTCCTTCCTGTCTGCAAGTGCAGGCCCCTTGCCCTTCCCCGGGGCAGCTGGTGGTGCCTCCTTGCCCTTCCTCAGGGCAGCTGGTGGTGCCTCCTTGCCCTTCCTCAGGACAGCTGGTGGTACCTCCTTGCCCTTCCTCGAGTCAGCTGGTGCAGGCACCCTTTCAGTGTGGCTGCCTGGTGCCCGGTATCCTCTCCCTCCTGGAGTATCTGTTGTCACTACAGTGGCCGTGGACTGGGTGGCTGAGGTGCACACCTGGGTTCAGTGGGGGGGAGTGGTACGGATGAGGTCAACGGTGGAGAGGTAAAGCTTCTTAGCGATATTGGGGTGGGAAGAGGGTGAAGGTTTGGGAGTGGAGGAAGAGGAAGAGGTTGTAGGAGGTGTCAGTCTGCTGTGTTTGGGTGCCGGTGCATTGGCTGGATGCTGTTGTGAGGTAGATGGCTGTTGGGTGTCTGAGTGCCTGCGTTTGTGTACTTTGGGAGGAGGGGGCACAGACACAGTGGGAGAGGACACAGGGGACGTGTGCATGGAAGTGGGGGTGGTTACTGCTAGTGAGGGGTGTGTAGTGATGGTGGTAGTGGATGTGGATGTAGTGCATGCAGGTGGGAGTGGAGACGCTACTGGGAGGGAGGTAGACGAGGAGGAGGTGGCCACAGTGGAGACAGTGGATGTTGGTATGTCTGATTCTGGATGGTGTTTGTGTGAGTGCCTGTTGGATGAGCAACTCTTGAGTGTTGTCTTGTGTGCATGCTGGTCTGCCTGTGTGCTTGGGATGGGTTGGGCTTGAGGGGAATGGGACTGGGCAGAGGAAGTTGGAGGGGGGAGGCTGGAAACAGGGACAATGGCTGCTCTCGGGGACGAGGCCAGAGCCTGGATTAATCTCTGTTGGGCTGCCATGTCAGTGTGAATGCTCTCCAGGAATGCATTTGTCTGTTGCATTTGGGCTGCCAGCCCCTGGATGGCATTCACAATGGTTGACTGCCTAACAGAGATGGATCGCAGGAGGTCAATAGCCTCCTCAATCAGGGCAGCAGGGCTAACTGGGGCAGGGCCTGAGGTCCCTGGGGCGAAGGAGATGCCCACCCTCCTGGGTGAGCAGGCACGGGAAACACGCTGAGGGGCTGCTTGGAGGACGGTGCTGGTACAGGGGATTGCGGCTGTACTTGTAGTTGGGGTGGGCACAGAGGTGTCCGCCACCACCAGGGAGCTTCCATTGGAGGAGGTATCACTGTCAGGACTGTCCTCTCCAGTCTCCGTCGTGGTGCTCCCCTTGCCCTCTGTCCCATTGGTGCCATCACCGTCTGTGGATTCGGCATCCTGGGTCCTCTGGGATACAGCTCTCTCCGTCCCGGTGCCTCTGCTCCTCTGCCAGATGATGCTAATGCACAGAAGGACAGGGTGACATTCAAAAAGGGGGGGAAGAGACAAAGGATACACTTGGTCAATGGCAGCAACAACACCACCGTTGGCGTACACAGCACCCTCACACACAGGGAGCAGTCCTACACAGTAGGCAATACACTACCAGTCACAATGCCAGTGACCAGCCCATGTACAGGCACACCTAACGCCAATTGCAGCATACCTGAGACCCACAGACCCCTGCCCAGTAGTGGATGCCTACTAGCCAGTTTGGAGGAAGTTTATATCAGACCCTGCCCAACATGGGACCTACCCTGCAGTGTCAGGCCTGGCCTAGGGGCACCAACAGGCCCACATCCCCCACCCGGAAGCCACCCCACCAGGTGTAAGGTTGTAATGAAGGGCACTGTACTCACCCCCTTGTGCCTTCTGTGATGCCCCCAAGCACATATCCAGCTGTGGATAGGCCACCGCCAGTATGTGGGCCATCAGGGGGGTCAGAGTTTGACAGGCACTGCTTCCTCGTTGGGAGGCCATCCCCAGCTGGGCCTCCACCGTCTTCCGTGCCCAGCGTCTAAGGTCCTCCCACCGTTTCCGACAGTGGGTGCTCCACCTGCCGTAGACCCCCAGGGTCCGCACTTCCTTGGCGATGGCACGCCATATACCCTTTTACTGATGGGCGCTGACCTGCAGAGAAATACACACAGACAAATGTATCAGTTGTAGGAGGGTAGCCTATTTCTAGACTTGTTACCCCCACTTTTGGCCTGTTTGTGTGTATATGTCAGGGTGTTTTTACTGTCTCACTGGGATCCTGCTAGCCAGGGCCCAGTGCTCATAGTGAAAACCCTATGTTGTCAGTGTATTTCATATGTGTCACTGGGATCCTGCTAGCCAGGACCCCAGTGCTCATAGGTCTGTGGCCTATATGTGTTCCCCGAGTGGTGCCTAACTGTATCACTGAGGCTCTGCTAACCAGAACCTCAGTGTTTATGCTCTCTCTGCTTTTAAAATTGTCAGTGCAGGCTAGTCACCATTTTCACCAATTCTGATTGGCACACTGGAACACCCTTATAATTCCCTAGTATATGGTACCTAGGTACCCAGGGTATTGGGATTCCAGGAGATCTCTATGGGCTGCAGCATTTTTTTGCCGCCGATAGGGAGCTCAGACAATTCTTACACAGGACTGCCACTGCTGCCAGAGTGAAATAACGTCCACATTATTTCACAGCCGTTTTCACTGCACATAAGTAACTTATAAGTCACCTATATGTCTAACCCTCACTTGGTGAAGGTTAGGTGCAAAGTTACTTAGTGTGTGGGCACCCTGGCACTAGCCAAGGTGCCCCCACATTGTTCAGGGCAAATACCCCAGACTTTGTGAGTGAGAGGACACCATTACACGCGTGCACTACACATAGGTCACTACCTATGTGTAGCGTCACAATGGTAATGCCGAACATGTATAGGATCATAAAATTGGCCCACCCAATACCATTCTGGTATTGGGGGGACAATTCCATGGATCCCCGGGTCTCTAGCACAGAACCCGGGTACTGCCAAACTGCCTTTCCAGGGTTTCCACTGCAGCTGCTGCTGCTGCCAACCCCTCAGACAGGTTTCTGCCCCCCTGGGGTCTGGGCAGCCCAGTCCCAGGAAGGCAGAACAAAGGATTTCCTCTGAGAGAGGGTGTTACACCCTCTCCCTTTGGAAATAGGTGTAAAGGGCTGGGAGGAGTAGCCTCCCCCAGCCTCTGGAAATGCCTTGATGTGCACAGATGGTGCCCATCCCTGCATAAGCCAATCTACCCCGGTTCAGGGATTCCCCAGCTCTGCTCTGGCGCGAAATTGGACAAAGGAAAGGGGAGTGACCACTCCCCTGACCAGTACCTCCCTGGGGAGGTGCCCAGAGCTCCTCCAGTGTGTCCCAGACCTCTGCCATCTTGGATTCAGAGGTGTTGGGGCACAATGGACTGCTCTGAGTGGCCAGTGCCAGCAGGTGACGTTAGAGACCCCTCCTGATAGGTGCTTACCTCTTTGAATAGCCAAGCCTCCTTTCTTGGTAGCCAAACCTCCTTTTCTGGCTATTTATGGTCTCTCCACTGGGCTATTCCTCAGATAACGAATGTAAGAGCTCACCAGAGTTCCTCTGAACTTCCCTCTTTGACTTCTCCCAAGGATCGACCGCTGACTGCTCCAGGACACCTGCAAAACCACAACAAAGTAGCAAGACGACGGCCAGCAACATTGTAGCGCCTCATCCTGCCGGCTTTCTCGACTCTTTCCTGGTGGTGCATGCTCTGTGGGTCATCTGCCTTCACCCTGCACTGGAAGCCAAGAAGAAATCTCGTGTGGGTCGACGGAATCTCCCCCCTGCTAACGCAGGCACCAAAAGGCTGCATCACCGGTCCTCTGGGTCCCCTCTCATCCTGACAAGCCTGGTCCCTGGAATACAGGAACTCTATCCAAGTGACTCCCACAGTCCAGTGATCCTTCAGCCCAAGTTCGGTGGAAGTAAGTCCTTGCCTCCCCACGCTAGACTGCAAACCTGTGTTCTGTGTGATTTGCAGCTGCTCCGGCTTCTGTGCACTTCTCCAAGGATTCCTTGGTGCACAGTCTAGTCTGGGTCCCCAGCACTCCATCCTACAGTGCTCAACCCTCTGAGTTGGACTCCGACATCGTGGGACCCTCCTTTGTGAATCTGAGCCAGCTCAGGTTCACAAATCTTCTAAGTTCCTGCTCTGGTACTTCTGCTGGTGCTGCCTGCTTCTGTGGGGGCTCTCTGAGTCGCTGAGCACCCCCTCTGCCTCCTCCTCCAAGGGGCGACATCCTGGTCCTTCCTTGTCCCTAGCAGCACCCAAAAACCTCTACTGCAACCCTTGCAGCTAGCAAGGCTTGTTTGTGGTATTTCTGGGTGGGAACACTTTTACAACCTTCAGCACGAAGTGGGACATCTTCCATCCAAAGGAAAAGTTCCTAGTCCTCTTCGTTGTTACAGAATCCTAGGTTTCTTCCATCCAGAGGCAGCCTTCTTTAAACTTCATCCTGGGTTTCCTGGGCTCCTGCCCCCCCTGGACACTATTGCGACTCTTGGACTTGGTCCCCTTGCTTTGCAGGTCCTCAGGCCCAGGTATCCATCTTCAGTGCTTTGCTGGTGTTTGTAGTTCTTGCCGAATCCCCCTATCACGACTATTGTGTCCTTTTCGGGTGGTAGTGGTGCTTTACTCCCACTTTTCTGGGTCTTGGGGTGGGGTATCTTGGACACCCTGACTGTTCTTTTACAGTCCCAGTGACATTCTACAAGCTCCCATAGGTCTGGGGTCCATTTGTGATTCGCATTCCACTTTTGGAGTATATGGTTTGTGTTGCCCCTAGACCTATGTTCACCTATTGCATCCTATTGTAATTCTACACTGTTTGCATTACTTTTCTTACTATTACTTACCTGTTTTGGGTTTGTGTACATATATCTTGTGTATATTACCTTCTTACTGAGGGTACTAACTGAGATACTTTTGGCATATTGTCATAAAAATAAAGCACCTTTATTTTTAGTAACTCTAAGTTGTGTTTTCTTATGAGATTGTGCTATATGATATAAGTGGTATAGTAGGAGCTTTGCATGTCTCTTAGTTCAGCCTAAGCTTTGCCATAGCTATCTTCTATCAGCCTAAGCTGCTAGAAACACCTCTTTTCTACTAATAAGGGATAATTGGACCTGGCACAGGGTGTAAGTACCACAAGGTACCCACTATAAGCCACGCCAGCCTCCTACACAGGTGCAGAGGACATGGCCTGTTTGAGCTCATCAAAAGCTTTCGGGCAGCTAGCTGTCCACAATACCTTTTTAGGCATCTTTTTACTAGTGAGGTCATTAAGAGGGGCTGCAATGGAGCCATCATTCTTAATAAACCTCCTATAGTACCCTGTGAGGCCTAAAAAGGCTCTCACCTAGGTTTGAGTTCTAGGGGGAGCCCATTCCATAATGGTCTGGATCATCCCCTGCAGTGGTGCAATCTGTTCCCCACCCAGCAAGTGGCCCAGATAAACCACTTTCCCCTGCCCTATCTGGCACGTTGAGGCCTTGATAGTGAGGTCTGCCTTCTGCAGGGCCTCCAAAACTTTCTACAGGTGGATCAGGTGATCATCCCAGGTGGAGCTAAAGACAGCTATATCATCCGGATATGGTGCACTAAAAGCTTCTAACCCTTGCAGGACTGTGTTCACCTACCTTTGAAAAGTGGCAGATGCATTCTTCAGACCAAAGGGTATTACAGTAAATTGATAGTGCCCTCCAATGGTTGAGAATGCAGTTTTAGGTTTTGCATCTTCTGATAACTTAATCTGCCAATACCCTGCAATTAAGTCAAAAGTGCTCAGATACTTGTCAGAGGCTAGTGTATCAATCAGCACATCTGCCCTGGGTATAGGGTGAGCATCTGTCTTGGTTACTTGGTTGAGCCCTCTATAGTCAACACAAAACCTCATCTCTCTTTTTCCATCTTTCCATCTTTACTGTGAGGTTTTGGAACCAGCACCACAGGGCTAGCCCATGGGCTTTCTGAAGGCTCAATCACTCCTAAGTCTAACATTTTCTGAACCTCTTGTTTAATGCAGTCCCCGACATGGTCAGGCTGCCTATAAATCTTACTTTTGATAGGTAAACTGTCTCCAGTGTTGATTGTGTGTTCACACCAAGTAGTGGTACCTGGTGAGAAGAGTTCAGAAAACTGTCTTAAAAGATTTACACAGTTATCTTTCTGCTCAGCAGTAAGACAATCTGCCAGTACTACTCCCTCCACTAAGCCATCAGCTTCAGTGGTGGAAAAGAGATCAGGGAGAGGGTCACTATCTTCTTCCTGTCCTTCATCAGTTGCCATGAGCAGGGTGAGATCAGCCCTGTCATAGTAGGGTTTTAGGCGGTTGACATGGAGCACCCTAAGGGGACTCATGGCAGTGCCAAGGTCTTACCAAGTAGGTAACCTCACCCTTTTTTTCAACAACTAGATGGGGTCCACTTCATTTTTCCTGGAGTGCTCTTGGGGCCACAGGCTTTAATACCCACACCTTCTGTCCTGGGTGGTACTGTCATTCAGGTCATGCCATTGCTTTTGCAGCTCCTGGCTGGCCGGAAGGTTTTTACTGGCCTTTTTAATGTACTCAGCCATTTGTGATCCTAGGCCAAGTACATAGTCCACAATGTCCTGGTTAGGAGCTTTTAGAGGTGGTTCCCAACCCTCCTTAACAAGTGCAAGGGGACCTCTCACAGGGTGCCTAAAGAGGATTTCAAAGGGGCTAAAGCCCACTCCTTTTTGGGGCACCTACCTGTAAGTAAAAAGGAGACAAGTTAACAGGACATCCATCTTGCCTGGCATGTTACCCCCATATTTCACTGTATATATGTTGTTTTAGTTGTATGTGTCACGGGGACCCTGCCAGCCAGGGCCCCAGTGCTCATAAGTGTGCCCTGTATGTGTTCCCTGTGTGATGCCTAACTGTCTCACTGAGGCTCTGCTATCCAGAACCTCAGTGGTTATGCTCTCTCATTTCTTTCCAAATTGTCACTAACAGGCTAGTGACCAATTTCACCAATTTACATTGGCATACTGGAACACCCTTATAATTCCCTAGTATATGGTACTCAGGTACCCAGAGTATTGGGGTTCCAGGAGATCCCTATGGGCTGCAGCATTTCTTGTGCCACCCATAGGGAGATCTGACAATTCTTACACAGGCCTGCCAGTGCAGCCTGAGTGAAATAACGTCCACGTTATTTCACAGCCATTTACCACTGCACTTAAGTAACTTATAAGTCACCTATATGTCTAACCTTTACCTGGTAAAGGTTGGGTGCTAAGTTACTTAGTGTGTGGGCACCCTGGCACTAGCCAAGGTGCCCCCACATTGTTCAGGGCAAATTCCCCGGACTTTGTGAGTGCGGGGACACCATTACACCAGTGCACTATACATATGTCACGACATATGTATAACGTCACAATGGTAACTCCAAACATGGCCATGTAACATGTCTGAGATCATGGAATTGTCACCCCAATGCCATTCTGGCATTGGGGAGACCATTCCATGATCCCCAGAGTCTCTAGCTCAGACCCGGGTACTGCCAAACAGCCTTTCCCGGGGTTTCACTGCAGCTGCTGCTGCTGCCAACCCCTCAGACAGGTTTCTGCCCTCCTGGGGTCCAGCCAGGCTTGGCCCAGGAAGGCAGAACAAAGGACTTCCTCAGAGAGAGGGTGTTACACCCTCTCCCTTTGGAAAAAGGTGTTAGGGCTGGGGAGGAGTGGCCTCCCCCAGCCTCTGGAAATGCTTTCATGGGCACAGATGGTGCCCATTTCTGCATAAGCCAGTCTACACCGGTTCAGGGATCCCCAGCCCTGCTCTAGTGCGAAACTGGACAAAGGAAAGGGGAGTGACCACTCCCCTGACCTGCACCTCCCGTGGGAGGTGCCCAGAGCTCCTCCAGTGTGCTCCAGACCTTTGCCATCTTGGAAACAGAGGTGCTGCTGGCACACTGGACTGCTCTGAGTGGCCAGTGCCAGCAGGTGACGTCAGAGACTCCATCTGATAGGCTCCTCCAGGTGTTGCTAGCCTATTCTCTCTCCTAGGTAGCCAAACCTCCTTTTCTGGCTATTTAGGGTCTCTGCTTTTGGGAATTCCTCAGATAATGAATGCAAGAGCTCATCAGAGTTCCTCTGCATCTCTCTCTTCACCTTCTGCTAAGGAATCGACTGCTGACCGCGCTGGAATCCTGCAAAACTGCAACAAAGTAGCAAAGACGACTACTGCGACCTTGTAACGCTGATCCTGCCTCCTTCTCGACTGTTTTCCTGGTGGTGCATGCTGTGGGGGTAGTCTGCCTCCTCTCTGCACTAGAAGCTCCGAAGAAATCTCCCGTGGGTCGACGGAATCTTCCCCCTGCAACCGCAGGCACCAAAGAACTGCATCACCGGTCCTCTGGGTCTCCTCTCAGCACGACGAGCGAGGTCCCTTGAACTCAGCAACTCTGTCCAAATGACTCCCACAGTCCAGTGACTCTTCAGTCCAAGTTTGGTGGAGGTAAGTCCTTGCCTCCCCACGCTAGACTGCATTGCTCGGAACCGCGTGTTTTGCAGCTACTCCGGCTCCTGTGCACTCTTCCAGGATTTCCTTTGTGCACAGCCAAGCCTGGGTCCCCGCCACTCTAACCTGCATTGCACAACCTCCTGAGTTGTCCTCCGGCTTCGTGGGACCGTCTTCTGCAACTTTGGGTGAGCTCCGGTTCACTCCACTTCGTAGTGCCTGTTCCGGCACTTCTGTATGTGCTGCTTGCTTCTGAGTGGGCTCTTTGTCTTGCTGGACGCCTCTTCTGTCTCCTCACACAATTGCCAACATCCTGGTCCCTCCTGAGCCACAGCAGCATCCAAAAACCCTAAGTGCAACCCTTGCAGCTAGCAAGGCTTGTTTGCGGCCTTTATGCACGGAAACACCTCTGCACAACTCTTCACGGCGTGGAACATCCATCCTCCCAAGGGGAAGTTTCTAGCCCTTGTCGTTCTTGCAGAATCCACAGCTTCTACCATTCGGTGGCAGCTTCTTTGCAACCACAGCTGGCATTTTCTGGGCATCTGCCCACTCCTGACTTGATCGTGACTTTTGGACTTGGTCCCCTTATTCCACAGGTACTCTCGTCAGGAAATCCATCGTTGTTGCATTGCTGGTGTTGGTCTTCCTTGCAGAATTCCCCTATCACTACTTCTGTGCTCTTTGGGGAACTTAGGTGCACTTTAGACCCACTTTTCAGGGTCTTGGGGTGGGCTATTTTTCTAACCCTCACTGTTTTCTTACAGTCCCAACGACCCTCTACAAGGTCACATAGGTTTGGGGTCAATTCGTGGTTCGCATTCCACTTCTAGAGTATATGGTTTGTGTTGCCCCTATCCCTATGTGCCCCCATTGCATTCTGTTGTGACTATTCATTGTTTGCACTGTTTTCTATTGCTACTACTGCATAGTTTGGTATTGTGTACATATATCTTGTATATAGTTGCTATACTCATACTGAGGGTACTCACTGAGATACTTTGGCATATTGTCATAAAAATAAAGTACCTTTATTTTTAGTATATCTGTGTATTGTGTTTTCTTATGATATTGTGCAAGTGACACTAGTGGTACTGTAGGGCTTCACTCGTCTCCTAGTTCAGCCTAAGCTGCTCTGCTAAGCTACCTTTTCTATCAGCCTAAGCTGCTAGACACCCCTCTACACTAATAAGGGATACCTGGGCCTGGTGAAAGGTGTAAGTACCCCTTGGTACTCACTACAAACCAGTCCAGCCTCCTACAACATCCCATCTCCTTATGAGTTTTTTAGGGAGTCCCATTATCATACCTTTGAGAGTTTTATTACACCTCTTAACTAGACCATTTTTTTGTGGATGATAAGGGGTAGTGAATTTGTATGTTACACCACACTCCTTCCACGTTGCCTTGAGGTATGTAGACATGAAGTTGCTACCTCTGTCTGACACCACTTCCTCAGGGAAGCCAACTCTGTAAAAGATTCCCAAGAGGGCCTTTGCCACTGCAGGAGCTGTAGTGGTCCTTAAGGGGATGGCTTCAGGGTACCTAGTGGCATGGTCCACTACCACCAGGATATACCTATTGCCTGAAGCTGTTGGAGGGTCAAGGGGGCCAACTATGTCAATCCCTACCCTCTCAAAGTGCACCCCAAACACTGGGAGTGGGATTAAGGGGGCCTTTGGAGTGCCACCAGTCTTGCCTCGAGCTTGGCAGGTCACACAAGAGCAACAAAACTCTTTAGTGTCCTCTGACATATGAAGCCAGTGAAACAGGGGAACAAGCCTGTCCCAAGTTTTACTTTGGCCCAAATGCCCCGCCAAGGGAATGTCATATGCCAAGGTAAGAAGAAACTCTCTGTATTGCAAGGGAATGACCAATCTCCTGGCAGCTCCAGGTTTAGGGTCCCTTGACTCAGTATACAAGAGGTTGTCTTCCTAATACACCTTATGGCTATCACTGACATCCCCATTCTGCTGTTTGACAGCTTGCTGTCTCAAACCCTCTAGTTTGGGACAGGTCTGCTGTGCCACACTCAGCTCTTCCCTAGCAGGCCCCCCTGCACCCAAAAGCTCAGCAGTGTCTGCTGCCAGCTCCTCTGGGTAGATTCTGCACAGGGAGAGGATTCCTCTTCCTCAAAATGTGAATCTTCTGTTGAGGGAGGGATAGTGGGCAAGGATTTACCATTCCTACCCCTAGCTTTTGGTAGTACTTGGTCCATTGTTCCAGGATCCAAGTTTCCCTGTCCTTTTTGCTTTTTGGCCTGAGCCCTTGTGAAAGCAAAAATATGCCCAGGAATGCCCAGCATTGCTGCATGCGCCTCCAACTCCACTTCAGCCCAAGCTGATGTCTACAAATCATTGCCTAGTAAGCAATTGTAGGAGGCTGGACTGGCTTGTAGTGAGTACCAAGGGGTACTTGCACCTTGCACCAGGCCCAGTTATCCCTTATTAGTGTATAGGGTGTCTAGCAGCTTAGGCTGATAGATAATGGTAGCTTAGCAGAGCAGCTTAGGCTGAACTAGGAGACGTGTGAAGCTACTACAGTACCACTAGTGTCACTTGCACAATATCATAAGAAAACACAATACACAGATATACTAAAAATAAAGGTACTTTATTTTTATGACAATATGCCAAAGTATCTCAGTGAGTACCCTCAGTATGAGGATAGCAATTATACACAAGTTATATGTACACAATACCAAAAATATGCAGTATAGTCTTAGAAAACAGTGCAAACAATGTATAGTTACAATAGGATGCAATGGGGACACATAGGGATAGGGGCAACACAAACCATATACTCCAAAAGTGGAATGCGAACCACGAATGGACCCCAAACCTATGTGACCTTGTAGAGGGTCGCTGGGACTATTAGAAAATATTGAGAGTTAGAAAATTAGCCCTCCCCAAGACCCTGAAAAGTGAGTGCAAAGTGCACTGAAGTTCCCCAAAAGACAAAAAAGTCGTGATAGAGGAATAATGCAGGAAAGACACAAACCAACAATGCAACAACTGTGGATTTCCAATCTAGGGTACCTGTGGAACAAGTGGACCAAGTCCAAAAGTCACAAGCAAGTCGGAGATGGGCTGATGCCCAGGAAATGCCAGCTGCGGGTGCAAAGAAGCTTCTACAGGACAGAAGAAGCTGCGGTTTCTGCAGGAACAAAAAGGGCTAGAGACTTCCCCTTTGGTGGACAGATCTCTCTCGCCGTGGAGAGTCGTGCAGAAGTGTTTTCCCGCCGAAAGAATGCCAACAAGCCTTGCTAGCTGCAAATCGTGTGGTTAGCGTTTTTGGATGCTGCTGTAGCCCAGGAGGGACCAGGAGGTCGCAAATTGGACCAGAAGATAGAAGGGACATCGAGCAAGACAAAGAGCCCTCTTAGCAGCAGGTAGCACCCGCAGAAGTGCCAGAAACAGGCACTACAAGGATGTGTGAAATGGTGCTCGCCGAAGTTACACAAAGGAGTCCCACGTCGCCGGAGACCAACTTAGAAAGTCGTGCAATGCAGGTTAGAGTGCCATGGACCCAGGCTTGGCTGTGCACAAAGGATTTCCACCGGAAGTGCACGGAAGCCGGAGTATTTGCAAAAGACGCGGTTTCCAACAATGCAGTCTGACGTGGGGAGGCAAGAACTTACCTCCACCAAACTTGGACTGAAGAGTCACTGGACTGTGGGAGTCACTTGGACAGAGTTGCTGGATTCAAGGGACCTCGCTCGTTGTGCTGAGAGGAGACCCAAGGGACCGGTAATGCAGTTCTTTGGTGCCTGCGGTTGCAGGGGGAAGATTCCGTCGACCCATGTAGGAAAGTACCATCTTGCCTGGCATGTTACCCCCATTTTTCACTGTATATATGTTGTTTTAGTTGTATGTGTCACTGGGACCCTGGTAACCCAGGGCCCCAGTGCTCATAAGTGTGCCTGAATGTGTTACCTGTGTAGTGACTAACTGTCTCACTGAGGCTCTGCTAATCAGAACCTCAGTGGTTATGCTCTCTCATTTCTTTCCAAATTGTCACTGACAGGCTAGTGACCATTTTTACCAATTTACATTGGCTTACTGGAACACCCTTATAATTCCCTAGTATATGGTACTGAGGTACCCAGGGTATTGGGGTTCCAGGAGATCCCTATGGGCTGCAGCATTTCTTTTGCCACCCATAGGGAGCTCTGACAATTCTTACACAGGCCTGCCACTGCAGCCTGAGTGAAATAACGTCCACGTTATTTCACAGCCATTTTACACTGCACTTAAGTAACTTATAAGTCACCTATATGTCTAACCTTTACCTGGTAAAGGTTAGGTGCAAAGTTACTTAGTGTGAGGGCACCATGGCACTAGCCAAGGTGCCCCCACATTGTTCAGAGCCAATTCACTGAACTTTGTGAGTGCGGGGACACCATTACACGCGTGCACTACATATAGGTCACTACCTATATGTAGCTTCACCATGGTAACTCCGAATATGGCCATGTAACATGTCTATGATCATGGAATTGCCCCCTCTATGCCATCCTGGCATTGTTGGTACAATTCCATGATCCCAGAGGTCTGTAGCACAGACCCTGGTACTGCCAGACTGCCCTTCCTGGGGTTTCTCTGCAGCTGCTGCTGCTGCCAACCCCTCAGACAGGCAGCTGCCCTCCTGGGGTCCAGCCAGGCCTGGCCCAGGATGGCAGAACAAAGAACTTCCTCTGAGAGAGGGTGTGACACCCTCTCCCTTTGGAAAATGGTGTGAAGGCAGGGGAGGAGTAGCCTCCCCCAGCCTCTGGAAATGCTTTGTTGGGCACAGATGTGCCCAATTCTGCATAAGCCAGTCTACACCGGTTCAGGGACCCCTTAGCCCCTGCTCTGGCAAGAAACTGGACAAAGGAAAGGGGAGTGACCACTCCTCTGACCTGCACCTCCCCTGGGAGGTGTCCAGAGCTCCTCCAGTGTGCTCCAGACCTCTGCCATCTTGGAAACAGAGGTGCTGCTGGCACACTGGACTGCTCTGAGTGGCCAGTGCCACCAGGTGACGTCAGAGACTCCTGCTGATAGGCTCCTTCAGGTGTTAGTAGCCTTTCCTCTCTCCTAGGTAGCCAAACCCTCTTTTCTGGCTATTTAGGGTCTCTGTCTCTGGGGAAACTTTAGATAACGAATGCATGAGCTCAGCCGAGTTCCTCTGCATCTCCCTCTTCACCTTCTGATAAGGAATCGACCGCTGACCGCGCTGGAAGCCTGCAAACCTGCAACATAGTAGCAAAGACGACTACTGCAACTCTGTAACGCTGATCCTGCCGCCTTCTCGACTGTTTTCCTGCTTGTGCATGCTGTGGGGGTAGTCTGCCTCCTCTCTGCACCAGATGCTCCGAAGAAATCTCCCGTGGGTCGACGGAATCTTCCCCCTGCAACCGCAGGCACCAAAAAGCTGCATTACCGGTCCCTTGGGTCTCCTCTCAGCACGACGAGCGAGGTCCCTCGAATCCAGCGACACCGTCCAAGTGACCCCCACAGTCCAGTGACTCTTCAGCCCAAGTTTGGTGGAGGTAAGTCCTTGCCTCACCTCGCTGGGCTGCATTGCTGGGAACCGCGACTTTACAAGCTACTCCGGCCCCTGTGCACTTCCGGCGGAAATCCTTCGTGCACAGCCAAGCCTGGGTCCACGGCACTCTAACCTGCATTGCACGACTTTCTAAGTTGGTCTCCGGCGACGTGGGACTCCTTTGTGCAACTTCGGCGAGCACCGTTTCACGCATCCTCGTAGTGCCTGTTTCTGGCACTTCTTCGGGAGCTACCTGCTTCAGTGAGGGCTCTTTGTCTTGCTCGACGTCCCCTCTCTCTGCAGGTCCAATTTGCGACCTCCTGGTCCCTCCTGGGACCCAGCAGCGTCCAAAAACGCAAAACGCACTATTTGCGTGTAGCAAGGCTTGTTGGCCTCCATCCGGCGGGAAAACACTTCTGCACAACTCTCCAAGGCGTGGGGGATCCATCCTCCAAAGGGGAAGTCTCTAGCCCTTGTCGTTCCTGCAGTATTCACAGTTCTTCAGCCTAGTAAGAGCTTCTTTGCACCAACCGCTGGCATTTCTTGGGCATCTGCCCATCTCCGAGTTGCTTGTGACTTTTGGACTTGGTCCCCTTGTTCCACAGGTACCCTCAGTCAGGAATCCATCGTTGTTGCATTGCTGATTTGTGTTTTCCTTGCATTTTCCCTCTAACACGACTATTTTGTCCTTAGGGGAACTTTAGTGCACTTTGCACTCACTTTTCAGGGTCTTGGGGAGGGTTATTTTTCTAACTCTCACTATTTTCTAATAGTCCCAGCGACCCTCTACAAGGTCACATAGGTTTGGGGTCCATTCGTGGTTCGCATTCCACTTTTGGAGTATATGGTTTGTGTTGCCCCTATCCCTATGTTTCCCCATTGCATCCTATTGTAACTATACATTGTTTGCACTGTTTTCTAAGACTATACTGCATATTTTTGCTATTGTGTATATATATCTTGTGTATATTTCCTATCCTCTCACTGAGGGTACACTCTAAGATACTTTGGCATATTGTCATAAAAATAAAGTACCTTTATTTTTAGTATAACTGTGTATTGTGTTTTCTTATGATATTGTGCATATGACACTAAGTGGTACTGTAGTAGCTTCACACGTCTCCTAGTTCAGCCTAAGCTGCTCTGCTAAGCTACCATTATCTATCAGCCTAAGCTGCTAGACACCCTATACACTAATAAGGGATAACTGGGCCTGGTGCAAGGTGCAAGTACCCCTTGGTACTCACTACAAGCCAGTCCAGCCTCCTACATTGGTTGTGCAGTGGTGGGATAAGTGCTTGAGACTACTTACCACTCTTGTCATTGTACTTTTCATAAGAGAAAAATATACAAAACAAGGTCAGTGTATATACACATAGCCAAAAAGTTTTGCATTTCCTCTTTTCACTCTTTTCTAAGTGCTGAAAAGTACTTCTAAACTTTCAAAAAGTTCTTAAAAGTTTAAAAAGTTTTTTTCTGTCTTTCCAAAAAGTTCTGAAAACTTTTTTCTCTTTTTCTATCACTTTAACTCTCTCTAAAAATGTCTATCACAGGCCAAAATGTTGAACTGTCCAAACTTGCATATGATCACCTTAGCTGGAAAGGAGCAAGGAGTCTCTGCATAGAGAGAGGTTTGAGTGTAGGGAAGAATCCTTCCTTAGAACTGTTAATTAAAATGCTTAGAGTACAGGATAAGGCCATAATTGCCCAATATGGTGAAAAAGTAGCTAATGGTTCTCAATCTGATCCAGGGACTCCCCCAGGAAAAGATTCAGGAAAGAAACTTCTCAGCCTGCCCATTACTAGACAGTCTAGCATAGTTGGTACAGAGGTTGAATCACACCATACTGATGGTGTGCTCTCACATTATACTGTTAGCCAAGCTGTTAGGGTGCCCTCTGTAAGGGACAGGTCTCCTTCTGTTCATTCCCATCATACCTCTGTATCTAGAAATGTCCCTCCCACCCACCCTGATGACAGATTGTTAGAAAGGGAGCTCAATAGATTGAGAGTGGAACAAACCAGACTGAAGCTCAAGAAGCAACAGCTGGATTTGGATAGACAGTCTTTAGAATTAGAGAAGGAAAGACAGAAGTTGGGTTTAGATACCCCTGGTGGCAGCAGCAGTATTCCCCATAGTCATCCTGCAAAAGAGCATGATTCCAGGAATCTGCACAAGATAGTTCCCCCTTATAAGGAGGGGGATGACATTAACAAGTGGTTTGCTGCACTTGAGAGGGCCTGTGCTGTACAGGATGTCCCTCAAAAGCAGTGGGCTGCTATCCTATGGCTATCATTTAGTGGAAAGGGTAGGGATAGACTCCTTACTGTGAAAGAAAGTGATGCCAATAATTTTACAGTTCTTAAGAATGCACTCCTGGATGGTTATGGCTTAACCACTGAACAGTACAGGATAAAGTTCAGAGAGACCAAAAAGGAGTCTGCACAAGACTGGGTTGATTTCATTGACCATTCAGTGAAGGCCTTGGAGGGGTGGTTACATGGCAGTAAAGTTACTGATTATGAAAGCCTGTATAACACAATCCTGAGAGAGCATATACTTAATAATTGTGTGTCTGATTTGTTGCACCAGTACCTGGTAGACTCTGATCTGACCTCTCCCCAAGAATTGGGAAAGAAGGCAGACAAATGGGTCAGAACAAGGGTGAACAGAAAAGTTCATACAGGGGGTGACAAAGATGGCAATAAGAAGAAAGATGGTGAAAAATCTCAAGATAAGCATGGGGATAAGGGTAAAACCAAAGATCCCACTTCAAATCTTAAACACTCTTCAGAGGGTGGGGATAAAACTAATTCTTCCTCTTCTTCCCAACCTGCACACATTAAAAAGCCTTGGTGCTTTGTGTGTAAAAATAGAGGCCATAGGCCAGGGGATAAGTCCTGTCCAGGTAAACCCTCTGAGCCTACCACCACTAATACATCAAGCTCTAGTGCCCCTAGCAGTAGTGGTACTAGTGGTGGGACTGCTGGCAACAGTCAAGCAAAGGGTGTAGTTGGGTTCACTTATGGGTCCATAGTGGAAACTGATGTAATCAGTCCCAAGACAGTTTCTGTCACACCTAGTGGCATTGGCCTTGCCACACTGGCTGCTTGTCCCCTTACAATGGATAAGTACAGGCAGACAGTTTCAATAAATGGTGTTGAGGCCTTGGCCTACAGGGACACAGGTGCCAGTTTCACTTTGGTGACTGAAAACCTAGTGCACCCTGATCAACACATCATTGGACAACAGTATAAGATTATTGATGTCCATAACTCCACTAAGTTTCTTCCCTTAGCTATAATTCAGTTTAGTTGGGGTGGAGTTACTGGCCCTAAGCAGGTGGTGGTATCACCTAGCTTGCCTGTAGACTGTCTCTTAGGTAATGACCTAGAGGCCTCAGGTTGGGCTTATGTAGAGTTTTATGCCCATGCAGCTATGCTGGGCATCCCTGAGGAATTGTTCCCTCTCATTTCTACTGAAATGAAAAAGCAAAGGAGAGAAGGCCTGAAAACTCAGGATCCCTCTCCATCAACAGGTAAAAAGGGTATCACAGTATCCCCTAACCACCCTACCATTCAGGATACCATTCCTGTGGTGGGAGAAACCTCTCCTGGGGTGGCACCTGTTCCAAGGGAATCATCAGCTGGCAAAGCTGGACTCCCTGAGGTAGAAGTACCTCTCTGTGGGATAACTAACATTGGTGACAAAAAGAACACCATTTTAGTTAACATGGAGCATCCCTCCAACCCTCCCAGAGAAACTTTAGTGCAGAAACCCTGCACTGCCTCACAACACTTAGGACAGCATCCCTGCCCTAGTGTGGAGCTCATAGGACAGCATCCCTGCCCGGCTCCAACTCAAGAGAAACAGCATCCCTGTTCTCTCTTCCAGCCAAATGGACAAAGTTTGTGCCCAGCTATGGCTTTATTGAGACAGCATCCCTGTCTGGCATTTCCATCACTACAAATAGGTTCAGTGGACAATTCCCACTGCTCTAAACTAAAACTTACTGATAGAAACTCTGAAAATACATCTTCACATTGTTGCTTAGCTAAAAAACTTCAAACAGGGTGGTTTACATCCCCACAGGGAAGTAACCATATAGTGGATGATAAAGGGAGTAACCAGTCTATTGCAGAGCTACTCTCTACTTATCACCACTTAGACAATAAAGTCTCAACTGGCCAAGGTTAGCCTTATTGTCCTTCGTTTGGGGGGGGGTTGTGTGAGAAGGTAGCCTCTTTCTAGCCTTGTTACCCCCAATTTTGGCCTGTTTGTGAGTGTATGTCAGGGTGTTTGTCACTGTTTTCACTGTCTCACTGGGATCCTGATAGCCAGGCCTCAGTGCTCATAGTGAAAACACTATGTTTTCAGTATGTTTGTTATGTGTCACTGGGATCCTGCTAGTCAGGACCCCAGTGCTCATAAGGTTGTGGCCTATATGTATGTGTCACTGGGACCCTGTCACACAGGACCCCAGTGCTCATAGGTGTGCATGTATGTGTTCCCTGTGTGGTGCCTAACTGTCTCACTGAGGCTCTGCTAACCAGAACCTCAGTGGTTATGCTCTCTCATTACTTTCAAATTGTCACTAACAGGCTAGTGACCAATTTTACCAATTTACATTGGCTTACTGGAACACCCTTATAATTCCCTAGTATATGGTACTGAGGTACCCAGGGTATTGGGGTTCCAGGAGATCCCTATGGGCTGCAGCATTTCTATTGCCACCCATAGGGAGCTCTGACAATTCTTACACAGGCCTGCCACTGCAGCCTGAGTGAAATAACGTCCACGTTATTTCACAGCCATTTTACACTGCACTTAAGTAACTTATAAGTCACCTATATGTCTAACCTTTACCTGGTAAAGGTTAGGTGCAAAGTTACTTAGTGTGAGGGCACCCTGGCACTAGCCAAGGTGCCCCCACATTGTTCAGAGCCAATTCACTGAACTTTGTGAGTGCGGGGACACCATTACACGCGTGCACTACATATAGGTCACTACCTATATGTAGCTTCACCATGGTAACTCCGAATATGGCCATGTAACATGTCTATGATCATGGAATTGCCCCCTCTATGCCATCCTGGCATTGTTGGTACAATTCCATGATCCCAGTGGTCTGTAGCACAGACCCTGGCACTGCCAGACTGCCCTTCCTGGGGTTTCACTGCAGCTGCTGCTGCTGCCAACCCCTCAGACAGGCAGCTGCCCTCCTGGGGTCCAGCCAGGCCTGGCCCAGGATGGCAGAACAAAGAACTTCCTCTGAGAGAGGGTGTGACACCCTCTCCCTTTGGAAAATGGTGTGAAGGCAGGGGAGGAGTAGCCTCCCCCAGCCTCTGGAAATGCTTTGTTGGGCACAGATGTGCCCAATTCTGCATAAGCCAGTCTACACCGGTTCAGGGACCCCTTAGCCCCTGCTCTGGCACGAAACTGGACAAAGGAAAGGGGAGTGACCACTCCCCTGACCTGCACCTCCCCTGGGAGGTGTCCAGAGCTCCTCCAGTGTGCTCCAGACCTCTGCCATCTTGGAAACAGAGGTGCTGCTGGCACACTGGACTGCTCTGAGTGGCCAGTGCCACCAGGTGACGCCAGAGACTCCTGCTGATAGGCTCCTTCAGGTGTTAGTAGCCTTTCCTCTCTCCTAGGTAGCCAAACCCTCTTTTCTGGCTATTTAGGGTCTCTGTCTCTGGGGAAACTTTAGATAACGAATGCATGAGCTCAGCCGAGTTCCTCTGCATCTCTCTCTTCACCTTCTGATAAGGAATCGACCGCTGACCGCGCTGGAAGCCTGCAAACCTGCAACATAGTAGCAAAGACGACTACTGCAACTCTGTAACGCTGATCCTGCCGCCTTCTCGACTGTTTTCCTGCTTGTGCATGCTGTGGGGGTAGTCTGCCTCCTCTCTGCACCAGAAGCTCCGAAGAAATCTCCCGTGGGTCGACGGAATCTTCCCTCTGCAACCGCAGGCACCAAAAAGCTGCATTACCGGTCCCTTGGGTCTCCTCTCAGCACGACGAGCGAGGTCCCTCGAATCCAGCGATGCTGTCCACGTGACCCCCACAGTCCAGTGACTCTTCAGCCCAAGTTTGGTGGAGGTAAGTCCTTGCCTCACCTCGCTGGGCTGCATTGCTGGGAACCGCGACTTTGCAGCTACTCCGGCCCCTGTGCACTTCCGGTGGAAATCCTTCGTGCACAGCCAAGCCTGGGTCCACGGCACTCTAACCTGCATTGCACGACTTTCTAAGTTGGTCTCCGGCGACGTGGGACTCCTTTGTGCAACTTCGGCGAGCACCGTTTCACGCATCCTCGTAGTGCCTGTTTCTGGCACTTCTCCGGGTGCTACCTGCTTCAGTGAGGGCTCTTGGTCTTGCTCGACGTCCCCTCTCCCTGCAGGTCCAATTTGCGACCTCCTGGGCCCCAGCAGCGTCCAAAAACGCCAAACGCACGATTTGCGTGTAGCAAGGCTTGTTGGCGTCCTTCCGGCGGGAAAACACTTCTGCACGACTCTCCAAGGCGAGTGGGATCCGTCCACCAAAGAGGAAGTCTCTAGCCCTTTTCGTTCCTGCAGAAACCTCGGCTTCTTCTGTCCAGTCAAAGCTTCTTTGCACCCGCAGCTGGCATTTCCTGGGCATCTGCCCATCTCCGACTTGCTTGTGACTTTTGGACTTGGTCCCCTTGTTCCACAGGTTCCCTAGATTGGAAATCCACAGTTGTTGCATTGCTGGTTTGTGTCTTTCCTGCATTATTCCTCTAACACGACTCTTTTGTCCTTAGGGGAACTTTAGTGCACTTTGCACTCACTTTTCAGGGTCTTGGGGAGGGTTATTTTTCTAACTCTCACTATTTTCTAATAGTCCAAGCGACCCTCTACAAGGTCACATAGGTTTGGGGTCCATTCGTGGTTCGCATTCCACTTTTGGAGTATATGGTTTGTGTTGCCCCTATCCCTATGTTTCCCCATTGCATCCTATTGTAACTATACATTGTTTGCACTGTTTTCTAAGACTATACTGCATATTTTTGCTATTGTGTATATATATCTTGTGTATATTTCCTATCCTCTCACTGAGGGTACACTCTAAGATACTTTGGCATATTGTCATAAAAATAAAGTACCTTTATTTTTAGTATAACTGTGTATTGTGTTTTCTTATGATATTGTGCATATGACACTAAGTGGTACTGTAGTAGCTTCACACGTCTCCTAGTTCAGCCTAAGCTGCTCTGCTAAGCTACCATTATCTATCAGCCTAAGCTGCTAGACACCCTATACACTAATAAGGGATAACTGGGCCTGGTGCAAGGTGCAAGTACCCCTTGGTACTCACTACAAGCCAGTCCAGCCTCCTACACACAGGCAAAAACAAACATACATACAATTAAAAATGGGGGTAACATGCCAAGCAAGATGGTACTTTCCTACACTCTGCTGTTGTTTTTATGTTCGCAGAGGGAGCTGGTGGGGAGGAGGGACTGAACACACACCCACAGTGTAAGACGAACAGGCAAATTCTAAAAAAAACAGTCCCTTGCACTTCATACCTGTAGGAGGCTGGACTTGCTTGTAGTAAGTACCAAGGGGTACTTGCACCTTGCACCAGGCCCAGTTATCCCTTATTAGTGTATAGGGTGTCTAGCAGCTTAGGCTGATAGATAATGGTAGCTTAGCAGAGCAGCTTAGGCTGAACTAGGAAACGTGTGAAGCTTCTACAGTACCACAAGTGTCACTTGCACAATATCATAAGAAAACACAATACACAGTTATACTAAAAATAAAGGTACTTTTTTTTATGACAATATGCCAAAGTATCTTAGAGTGTACCCTCAGTGAGAGGATAGCAAATATACACAAGTTATATGTACACAATACCAAAAATATGCAGTATAGTCTTAGAAAACAGTGCAAACAATGTATAGTTACAATAGGATGCAAGGGAAACACATAGGGATGGGGGCAACACAAACCATATACTCCAAAAGTGGAATGCGAACCACGAATGGACCCCAAACCTAGGTGACCGTGTAGAGGGTCGCTGGGACTATTAGAAAATAGTGAGAGTTAGAAAATTAGCCCTCCTCAAGACCCTGAAAAGTGAGTGCAAAGTGCACTGAAGTTCCCCAAAAGACAAAGAAGTCGTGATAGAGGAATAATGCAGGAAAGACACAAACCAACAATGCAACAACTGTGGATTTCCAATCTAGGGTACCTGTGGAACAAGAAGACCAAGTCCAAAAGTCACAAGCAAGTCGGAGATGGGCATATGCCCAGGAAATGCCAGCTGCGGGTGCAAAGAAGCTTCTACTGGACAGAAGAAGCTGCAGTTTCTGCAGGAACGAAAAGGGCTAGAGACTTCCCCTTTGGTGGACGGATCCCACTTGCCGTGCAGAGTCGTGCAGAAGTCTTTTCCCGCCGAAAAAATTCCAACAAGCCTTGCTAGCTGCAAATTGTGCGGTTAGCGTTTTTGGATGCTGATGTAGCCCAGGAGAGACCAGGAGGTCGCAAATTAGACCAGAAGATAGAGGGGACGTCGAGCAAGACAAGAAGCCCTCTTATCAGCAGGTAGCACCCGGAGCAGTGCCAGAAATAGGCACTACAATGATGCGTGAAACAGTGCTCACCGAAGTTGCACAAAGGAGTCCCACGTCGCCGGAGACCAACTTAGAAAGTCGTGCAATGCAGGTTAGAGTGCCGTGGACCCAGGCTTGGCTGTGTACAAAGGATTTCCACCGGAAGTGCACAGGGGCCGGAGTAGCTGCAAAAGTTACGGTTCCCAGCAATGCAGTCTAGCGAGGTGAGGCAAGGACTTACCTCCACCAAACTTGGACTGAAGAGTCACTGGACTGTGGGAGTCACTTGGACAGAGTTGCTGGATTCGAGGGACCTCGCTCGTCTTGCTGAGAGGAGACCCAAGGGACCGGTAATGCAGCTTTTTGGTGCCTGCGGTAGCAGGGGGAAGATTCCGTCGACCCACGGGAGATTTCTTCGGAGCTTCTAGTGCAGAGAGGAGGCAGACTACCCCCACAGCATGCACCACCAGGAAAACAGTCGAGAAGGCGGCAGGATCAGCGTTACAGAGTTGCAGTGGTCGTCTTTGCTACTATGTTGCAGTTTTGCAGGCTTCCAGTGCGGTCAGCAGTCGATTCCTTGGCAGAAGGTGAAGAGAGAGATGCAGAGGAACTCTGATGAGCTCTTGCATTCGTTATCTAAAGTTTCCCCAGAGACAGAGACCCTAAATAGCCAGAAAAGAGGGTTTGGCTACCTAGGAGAGAGGATAGGCTACTAACACCTGAAGGAGCCTATCAGAAGGAGTCTCTGACGTGACCTGGTGGCACTGGCCACTCAGAGCAGTCCAGTGTGCCAGCAGCACTTCTGTTTCCAAGATGGCAGAGGTCTGGAGCACACTGGAGGAGCTCTGGACACCTCCCAGGGGAGGTGCAGGTCAGGGGAGTGGTCACTCCCCTTTCCTTTGTCCAGTTTCGCGCCAGAGCAGGGGCTAAGGGGTCCCTGAACCGGTGTAGACTGGCTTATGCAGAATTGGGCACATCTGTGCCCAAGAAAGCATTTCCAGAGGCTGGGGGAGGCTTCTCCTCCCCTGCCTTCACACCATTTTCCAAAGGGAGAGGGTGTAACACCCTCTCTCAGAGGAAGTCCTTTGTTCTGCCATCCTGGGACAAGCCTGGCTTGACCCCAGGGGGGCAGAAACCTGTCTGAGGGGTTGGCAGCAGCAGCAGCTGCAGTGAAACCCCAGGAAAGGCAGTTTGGCAGTACCAGGGTCTGTGCTACAGACCACTGGGATCATCGAATTGTGCCAACAATGCCAGGATGGCATAGAGGGGGCAATTCCATGATCTTAGACATGTTACATGGCCATATTCGGAGTTACCATTGTGAAGCTACATATAGGTAGTGACCTATATGTAGTGCACACGTGTAATGGTGTCCCCGAACTCACAAAGTTCAGGGAATTGGCCCTGAACAATGTGGGGGCACCTTGGCTAGTGCTAGGGTGCCCTCACACTAAGTAACTTTGCACCTAACCTTTACCAGGTAAAGGTTAGACATATAGGTGACTTATAAGTTACTTAAGTGCAGTGTAAAATGGCTGTGAAATAACGTGGACGTTATTTCACTCAGGCTGCAGTGGCAGGCCTGTGTAAGAATTGTCAGAGCTCCCTATGGGTGGCAAAAGAAATGCTGCAGCCCATAGGGATCTCCTGGAACCCCAATACCCTGGGTACCTCAGTACCATATACTAGGGAATTATAAGGGTGTTCCAGTAAGCCAATGTAAATTGGTAAATTGGTCACTAGCCTGTTAGTGACAATTTGGAAAGAAATGAGAGAGCATAACCACTGAGGTTCTGATTAGCAGAGCCTCAGTGAGACAGTTAGTCACTACACAGGTAACACATTCAGGCACACTTATGAGCACTGGGGCCCTGGAGAACAGGGTCCCAGTGACACATACAACTAAAACAACATATATACAGTGAAAAATGGGGGTAACATGCCAGGCAAGATGGTACTTTCCTACAATACCCTTCCTGCACTCCTTCCATGGCCTTCTCAGGTTCCGTGCACTGTGCATGGTATCTACAGCTCTTTTTCCCTCCCTTCCCTTCAGCGCCTAAATGCCTCTCCTTGGCACTGACACCGGGCACACATAAACCCAGTGCACTGTGTTCTGGCATGCCTCTGCCATTTTCTCTGAAACACAAGATCTCCTGAGCTTTTCTTCACCCTCCGCTCGCTGGGAACCTAGCTGAGTCATGTGTGGGAAAGCAAATATATCCTATTATAAGGAACTTCCAGTGGACTGGAAAACTACACGGTTACATAATTGCACCAGCTCGGGGGAGTTTTTTAACAGTGGGAGGGAAGGCAGGTGGCTTGTCCTCTAGAATATAAATAGAAACCGCGTCCAACCAAAGGATAGGACTGGTAGCACCCACGAGAAGGTATCATGGCACCTGGGTATTGCACTAAGACTCCCCTCCTGGTCCTTCTCGGCCTGGCACTCACCACCACTGTGTGCAGCAAGGTAAGCAGGTGTAACCTGTAAATCTCCCCAGGACCCCAGTTTTTCTCCTATAAGACTGGCTCTACCACCTCTGTGTGCAGCAAGGTAAGGGGATGAAACCTGCAAGGACCCCAGTCCTTATCCCTGTGGGTTTAGCTCTCACCACCTGTCAGCAGCAAGGTAAGGAGGTGTAACCTGTAAACCTCCCCAGGCCCCCAGCCCTTCTCCCTATGAGACTGGCCCACACCACCACTGCCTGCAGCAAGGTAAGGAGATGAAACCTGTAAGGCCCCCAGTCCTCCTCCCTGTAGGTCTGGCTGTCACCACCTTTGTCAGCAGTAGTGTAAGGAGGAAGGAGGTGTATACTGTAAATCTCCCTATTCCCCAGTAGGTCTGACTCTTGCCACCTCTGTCAGCAGCAAGGTAGGGAGGTGTAACCTGTAAATCTCTCCAGGCCCCCAGTCCTCCTGCCTGTGGGGCTGTCAATCACCACATCTGTCTGCAGAAGGTAAAGGGGTGTAACCTGTGAATCTCTCCAGGTCCCAGTCCTTTTCCGTGTGGGTCTGACTCCCACCACCTCTTTCTTCAGCAAGGTTAGGGGGTCGGTAACCTGTAAATCTCTCCAGGTCCCAAGCTTTCACCCTGTGGGTCTGGCTTTCGCCACCTCTACTGCAGCAAAGTAAGGAGGTGTAACCTGTAAGTTTCTCCAGTTTCCAGCCTCCAGTTCTAGCCCATGTGGGCCTGGCTCTGACCAACTCTGTCAGGAGAAAGGTAGGGAGGTGTAACCTGTAAATCTCCCCAGACCCCAGTCCTCCTTGCTGTGGGTCTGGCCATCACCACATCTATCTGCAGAAGGTAAGGGGGTGTAACCTTTGAATTCATCCAGGTCCCAGACCTTTTCCCTGTACGTCTGACTCCCAGCAGAAAGGTTGGGTGGGATAACCTGTAAATCTCTAGAGGCCCCAGTCTTTTTCCCTGTGGGATTGGCTCTCAACACCTATCTGTGTAGCAAGGTAAAGAGGTGCATACTGTAAATCTCTCCAGGCCCCAATTGTTCACCCCATGGGACTGGCTCTCACCACCTCTAATGCAACAAGGTAAGGAGGTGTAACCTGTCAATCTCTCCACTTCCTAGTCCTTCTGCATGTGGGCCTGCCTCTCACCACCTCTGTCTGCAGCATGGTTAGGAGGAGTAACCTGTAAATCTCTCCAGGTCCCCCACCCTCCCTGTGAGACAGAACCTCACCCCCTGTGTCAGCAGCATGGTAAGGAGGTGTAACCAGTAAGGGCCAGATTTAACAGAAAATTATGGTGTGCGTCGCTGTGCCAAATTTGGCAGTGTCGCACACTGTCATTTTCAAAATGCAGGGATGAGCCATATTTACTAGAATATGACGTACCCCTGTGTTTCCCCATGCCCCTGAGCTAAATTTGCTGCTGTGTACCAATTCAGCAAGCCTTGCACCATAGTGCAAGGATGGCTGGGTTGAGGGGGAGATAGTTTTTCTGCAGGAAGGAAGAATTTCCTGCACAAAAACAATCTTAAATGGTGATTTGCTCTTTCCATGTGTGCTGCAGAATTCATCACACATAGAAAGAGCAAAAAACAAAGAGAAATGAAATCATTTCTCCTCGTTGCGCCATGTTAACGCTACCCCTGGAGTGGTGCTAGATTTCGGTGCTGCCTCAGGTTTATGAAAATTCGTAAATTTGGGGCAGTGTCAAAATGCAATAGGTGTTGCTGTGGCACGCTCACAGCAATACCCATTGCATGCCTCTTCCACACTAAGTGCTGCATGTGAAGGGGCTGTACATACATGGCTGCGTTAAGCCACAAAATGTGGCTTAAAGTCACCTTGTAAATACGGTGCATGGCATTGCACCACCAGAGCTTCACAAAAAGTGACCCTCCTGTGGTGCTAGGGGCTCTTAAATATGCCCCTAAATCTCTCCAGGTCCCAGTCCTCCCTCTGGGACTGACCCTCATCATCTCTGTCAGCAGCAAGGTAAGGGTTTGTAACCTGTAAATATCTCTAGGTCCCCAATTCTTCCCTCTGTGTGTCTGGCTCTCACCACTTCTGTCTGCAGCAATATAAGGAGGTGTAGCCTGTAAATCTTCCCAGGCCTCAGTCCTTCGTGGGTCTTCCTTTTCCGCCTCTATCTGCAGCAAGGTTAGGCGGCGTAATCTGTAAATCTCTCCAGGCCCCCCAGTTCTTCTCGCTGTGGGTATGTGTGGCCCTCACCATCTCTGTCTGCAGCATGTTTAGGTGGTGTAATCTGTAAATCTCCCCAGTCCCCAGTCCTTCTACCTGTGGGTCTGGCTCTCACCACCTCTGTCTGCATCAAGGTAAGGAGATGTAAGCTGGAAATCTCCCCAGGCCCCAGTCCTTCTTCCTTTGGGTCTACCCTTACCACCTCTGTCTGCAATAGGTTAGGAGGTGTAACCTGTAAATCTCTCCAGACCTCAGTCCTCCCTGTGGGACTGATCCTCGCCACCTCTTTGTGCAGCTAAGTAAAGAGGTGTAACCCATAAATTTCTCCATGCCCCCAGTTCTTCTCCCTGTGGGACCGGCCCTCCACACCTCATTGTGCAGCACTGTAGGAAAGTTTAACCTATAAATCCCTTCAGGCCTCAGCCCTTCTCCCTGTGTGACTGGCCCTCACCACCTCTGTCTGCAGCAATCTTGGGGGAGGGGGGTTACCTGTGAAACTCTCCAGGCCCTAATCTTTTTCCCTGTGGGATTGGCTCTCACCACCTCTACTGCAGCAAGGTAAGGAGTTGTAACCTGTAAATCTCTCCAGGCCCCCATGCTTCTCCCTGTGAGTTTGACTCTCACCACCTCTACTGCAGCAAAGTAAGGAGGTGTAACCTGTAAATGTCTCCACTTCCCAGTCCTTCTCCCGGTGGGACCAGCCCTCACCACCTCTGCAGAAAGGTTAGGCGGTGTTAGCTGTAAATCTCTCTAGGCCCTAGCCCTTCTCCCTGTGGGTCTGGCCATCGCCACATCTGTCTATAGAACGTAAGGAGGTGTAACCTGTGAATCCCTCCAGGTCCCAGACCTTTTCCTGTGGGTCTGACTCCCAAGACCTCTATCCGCAGCAAGGTTTGGGGGGTAACCAGTAAATCTCTCCACGCCCCAGTCTTTTCCCCTGTGCGATTGGCTCTCAACACCTCTCTGTGCAGCAAGGTAAGGAGGTAAAGAGGTGTATCCTGCAAATCTCTCCGGGCCCCAATCCCTCTTCCTGTGGGACTGGCTCCCACCACCTCTGTCTGTAGCATGGCTAGGAAGTGTAACCTGTAAATCTACCCAGGACCTAGTCCTCCCTGTGGGACTGATCCTCACCACCTCTATGTGCAGCTAGGTAAGGAGGTGTAACCCATAAATGTATCCATGCCCCCAGTACTTCTCCCTGCGTGACTGGCCCTCATCACCTCTGTGTGCAGCACGGTAAGGAGGTGTAATCTTTAAATCTCTCCACGTTCCAGCCCTTCTCCCTGTGTGACTGGCCCTCACCACCTCTGTCTGCAGCAAGATAATGTGGTGTAACGTGTAATGTTCTCCAGGGCCCCAGTCCTTCTCCCTGTTGACTGACTATCACCACCTCTATCTGCAGCAAGGTAAGGTGGTGTGACCTGTATATCTCTCCAGGGCCCTGTTCTTCTCCTTTGAGACTGGCCTACACCACCTCTGTCAGAAGCAAGCTAAGCAATCAATATAACAATCACTATTTCTATACCGCAGCTAATCATCCATTGGGTCTCAAGGCGCTGTTTGTTGGCATACTGCTCAATTGAAAAGCCAGGTCTTGAGGTCCTTCCTGAACTGCTTCAGTAATGTAGTCTGTCTGAGTTTGAGAGGTAGGGTGTTTGTCCGGGCTGCAAGGTAGGAGAAGGATATTCCTCCTGCTGTGCTTTTTTGAATCTTGGAAATGGCTGAGAGGGTGAGTTGGGAAGAACAGATTTGTCTGTAGGGTACGTAGAAGGTGAGGCTGTGGTTGCGTTATTCCAGTCCTATGTTGTGTACTGCCTTGTAGGTGTGAATCTAAAGTTTATATGTGATGCGCTTGCTGACTGGGAGCCGGTATGGGTCTTTGAGGTGGGAGGAGATCTGGCTGTGTTGGGGGATGTCCAGGATGAGCCTGGCTGCTGCATTCTGGATTCTTTGTAGTCTTGATTGCAGTTTCCTGGTGATGCCTGCATAGAGTGAGTTGCCATAGTCCAGTTTGATAGTGATGAGTGCATGGGTGGCAGTCCTCCTTGTGTCAGTGGGAATCCACTTGAAGATCTTTCAAAGGAGTCGAAGCGTGTGGGAACATGATTGATATGGTGGGTCATGTACAGAGAGGAGTCCAGGATGATGCCCAGATTGCGTGCCTGGTCAGTGGGAGCGGGGGTGTTTTCCAGTGCAGTAGGCTACCAGGAGTCATTCCAGGCTGAGGATATGGAGCCGATTATGAGGATCTCTGTCTTGTCCAAATTGAGTTTGAAGCAGCTAGCTTTCATCCTGGCGGCGACTGCTCTCATCCTGTTGTAGAAATTTCTCTTGCCCTTTACAGGTTCGTTCGACATGGAGAGGATCAGTTGGGTATCGTTGGCATGGGAAACAATGTTTAGCCCGTATTGTTTGATGATCTCGGCGAGTGGGACCATGTAGATGTTGAAAAGCGTGGGGCTGAGTGATGATTGTTGGGGCACTCCGCAGCATGTTTCTTTGGATTCTGATGTCAACGGCAGTAGTATGACACTCTGGCCCTCATTCTGACCCTGGCGGTCGGCGGAGAGACGGCGGTCGGACCGCGAACAGACCGGCGGTATTAAAAATGGCATTCTGACCGCGGCGGTCCCCGCCGCGACCGACCGCTACTTCTCCACTCCGACCGCCACGGCGGTCATGACCGCGGGGCTGGAGTTTGCGCACTCCGGCCCGGCGGTCGTCCCAAGACCGCCAAGGGTATTATGACCCTGCCTACCGCCGCGGTTTCTTGGGGGCGGGAACCGCCGTGCGAACCATGGCGGTAAGCACTATCGGGGCCAGGGAATTCCTTCCCTGGCACTGATAGGGGTCTCCCCTACCCCCCACTACCCACCCGAGTCCTCCCCCCACACCCTCCACCCCCCTGCCACCCCCCAGAGGTGGTACGAACCCCCTCCCCACCCCCACCCCGACATGCACATACATGTACCCCGACATGCACACACCCCCAACATGCACATATACACACCCCCTACACACACATACACAACGGGGACACATACCCGCACACATACATGCCGACATGCGCACCTGCCGAACAGCACACATTACCCATAGACACAGCAGCACCCCCCGCCCGCATGCACGCACTCACACACCCCCTCTACACACTCACACGCACACCCCCATGCACGCCCACATCACACAACACCCCCCCACCCCCTCCCCTCACGGACGATCAACTTACCTTGTGCGTTGGTCCTCCGGGAGGCGACGGGAGCCATAGGGACGTGACCGCCAACAGAAGACCGCCAACAGAAGACCGCCACACGGAAATGTGGGTCGTAATTCTGTGGGCGGTGTTCTGCTGGCGTGGCGGTGGAGGTTGACCAGTCTCCACTTTCCCGCCGACCGCCAGTGTGGCTGCTGGCGGTTTTCCGGCGGAACGCTCCCAGCGGTCAGAATGCGCACAGCGGCACACCGCCGCGGTCGGCGGTCTTCACCGCGGCGGTAACTCAGCGGTCTTGCGAAAAGACCGCCAAGGTCAGAATGAGGGCCTCTGTGTTCTTCCAGCGAGGAAGGATCTGATCAATTCCATAGCTTTATTGCGGATGCCAGCGTCGTGGAGTCTGGCGTAGAGGGCGGAATGGGAGACGGGTCGAATGCAGTGGAAAGGTCGAGGAGAATGAGTGTGACCATGTCTCCGTGGTCTAGTATGGCGCTTACGTCGTCAGTGGCTGCTAGAAGTTCTGTTTCGGTGCTGTGGTTGCTCCTGAATCCGGATTGTGAAGGATCTAGGATTTGGTGTGTCTTGAGGAATTCTGTGCTGGTTGACAGTCTTTTCCGTTTCTTGGCTGGGAAAGGGAGCAGAGAGATGGGTCTGTAGTTTTTCATCACCCTTGGGTTGGCGGTGGGTTTCTTGAGAAGCAGGTTGATCTCAGCGGGCTTCCAGTCTGATGAGAAGGTGGTGGACTCGAAGGATCGGTTGATAGTGCGGCAGAGCTCAGGTGCTATAGTGCCACTAGACAGGTTGAAGAAGTGATGAGGGCACAGATCTAAGAGTGCTCCAGAGTGGATGGAGTTCATGAGTCTTTGGGTATCCTCTGTGGTGATGGGGGTCCAGGAGTTCATGAGCTGGTGTGGTGTGTGGTCCATGGTGGTATTTGCGGGCAGTGTCGGTGGGTTTTGGTTCTTGAAGCCTTCCCATATGTCCTGGATTTTCCAGTGGAAGTAGGTGGAGAGGTCGTCCAGGGGTGTTGGGAGGGAGGGATAGATGAGGTGTCTGTCCAGGGGTTCATGAACTCCTTGATGATAGCGAAGAGCTCCTTGCTGTTATGAGCGCTGGTGCTGAGGCATTCTTGAATGGCATTTATTTTTGGCAGCTCCGATGTTCTGGTGATGCGTGGTGACTGCGTTCTTGTAGGCTATGCAGTCTTTGGTTGATTTTCTGCTCCTACTTTTCCTTTCCAGTTGTCTACAGGAGCGTTTGGACTCTTGGAGGTCTGTCATGAACCATTTAGGTGTTTTGCTTTGTTGGTTTCCTGCGGGTTACCTGAGGGGGGTTATGCTGTTAGCACATTCTGATAACCAGGGGTGTAGATTACGTCTGGATTCATTAGTGTTTGCTGCATCCGGTGGGGGTGTGTGGCTGAGATCGTTGGTGAGTTGCTCTTCTGTATCTTCGCCCCAGTGTCTGCCGGGGGGGCAGGGGGAGCATAGTGGCATGCAGGGTTCTTCGTGAAGGTAAACTGGGTGCACTTGTGGTCAGTCCAATGATGTTTGGAGGTCTGAGAGATGGTGATGTTGTTCCCTGCTGAGAAGACGGGGTAGAGGATGTTTCCAGCTTTGTGGGTAAGGATGTTGACAAGTTGTCTGAGGTGAAGTGTTGCAAGATTGTCCAAGAGGTTTGTGGTGTTCGGGTCATTGTGGATATCAAGGTGGAAGTTGAGTTCACTGAGTAGGAGGTAGTCGCTGGAGGTGAGAGCTTGGGGGGGCTGACAAGGTCAGTGATATCTTCACTGAATTGAGGTCGTGGTCTGGGCGGACTGGAGATGAGTGTGCCAAGGAGGAAGGAGTTGGGGTTGGTCTAGATCTGGAAGCGTAGGTGTTCATGGGTTGGCTGACTATGTCACTCGTTGGTCAGGCGGAGGGTGTTCTTGTAGACTAAGGTGATGCCTCCTCCTGGACAGTTGGCTCTCTCCTTGTGGATGATTGGGATTTCCATGGCGATGTCCGGGTCTGAGGTGGTGGTTAACCATGTCTCCGCGAGGAAGGCGACATCTGGAGCGGTCGAGTCGAGGAAGTTCCAGGCTTCTACTGCCTGCTTGATGAGGGAGCGTGTATTGAGGACTTTGCACTTGAGTTGGTCGTCTATGCTTGGTTCCTGATCATGTGGTGGTCAGTGGAGGTTGAGAGAGCATGCACGGCATGATAAAGGTCCATGAGTGTTCCTCAGGTCGCCTGGGTGGAAAGCTGAGGATCTTCACAGTTTGAGGGTGCGTGGTGTGTTGAAGTTGAACTGGCGGATGGAATGAGGACCAGGGTTCACGGCGCTAAGGAGGGATAAACTGTAAATCTCTCCTGGCCTGAGTACTTCTTCCTGTAGGGCTGCCTCTCACCAACTCTGTGTGCAGCAAGGTATGGAGGTGTAACCTCTAAATCTCTCCAGGGTCCCAATCCTTTTACTTTTGGGTCTGGCTCTCACCACCTGTGTCAGCATCAAGGGCAGAAGGTGTAACCTGTAAATCCCTCCAGGCCCCAGTCATTCACCCTGTGGGACTGGCTCTCACCACTTCTGTCAGCAGCAAGGTACGGAGGTGTAACCTGTCAATCTCTCCAAGCCCACAGTCTTCCCTGTGTGACTGACCTTCATCACCTCTTTGTGCAACAAGATAAGGAGGTGTAACCTGTTAATGTCTCTTGGCCCTCAGTCCTTCTCCCAGTGAGTCTGGCTCACACCACCTTTCTCTGCAGCATGGTTAGGAAGTGTAACCTCTAAATCTCTCCATGCCCCCAGCACCTCTCCCTGTGTGACCGGACCTCACCACCTCTGTGTGCAGCAAGTTAAGGAGCTGTAATATGTACATCCCTCCAGGACCACAGTCCTTCTCCCTGTGGGTCTGCCCTTACCACCTCTGTCAGCAGCATGGTTAGGAGGTGTAACCTGTAAATCTCTTCAGGCCCCAACCCTTCTCTCTGTGTGACTGGCCCTAACCGTCTCTGTCTGCAGCAAGGTAAGAAGGTGTAACCTATACATCTCTCCAGGGCCCCAACCCTTCACTCTGTGGCTCTGGAACTCACCACACTTGTGAGCTGCAAGGTAAGGAGGTGTAACCTGTAAATCTCTCCAAGCCCACAGTCCTTTTCCCTGTGAGAGTGGCTCTCACCACCTCTGTATGCAGCAAGGTAAGGAGGCATAACCTTTACATCTCTCCTGCCCCCAGTCCTCCTGTGAGACTGGCCCTCACCACCTTAATCAGTAGCAAGGTAAAGAGGTGTTACCTGTAAATCTCTTCAGGTCCCCAGTCCTTCTCCCTGTGGTACCGGCTACCCCCCAGTGTGCAGTAAGGAAAAGATCTGGAGACTGTATGTCTCTCCAGGTCCCCAGTACTACTTCCTGTGTACCTGGGCGCGCCTAGGTAAAGAGGTGTAACCTGTAAATCTCTCCAGGGCCCCATTTATTCTCCCTGTGGGTCTGGCCCTCACCACCTCTGCCTGCAGCAAGGTACATTGATCTAATCTGTAAATCTCTCCAGGGCCCCAGTCCTTCTCCTTTGTGGGCCTCACCTGTTCTATCAGAAACCAGGTAAGAGAGGTCACAGTCTGTAAAGGTCTCCTGAACCTCAACCCATCTCTTTGTGGGTCTGGCTTCACTACTTGGGTCAGCAGCAGGGTAAAGGGGCACCTTCGGTAAACTTCTCCACAGACTTCCTTCCTTCTCCCTGTGGACCTGGGGGTTTCAATGTTTGAACCACTAGAAGGGGGTCATTCCATTTTACATGTCACATGGTCCGGTTCGGAAAGAGACATACTGCTGTGTCCCGTGTGCAGATTGAAATTCCTGGGTGGTGTCACAGCCTTTCATTCTGAGATCATATGAGTATTGCTGATATGGATAAGAGTTAGACCCGGTATTGACAGTGCTGAGAAGCTGAAAGATTGGGGTTGTGAGTGCTCCCCGTATAATATAAGGTATCCTCAGGCTAATATCTCAAGTGTCTTGCAGCAAGCAGTGGCCATCGCTTATTTTTGTATGTCGAATAGAAACAGTTCACCCCCTTATTGGGTTAGATAGCTCAGTGGATTCAGAGGTGATTGTTGCCAGTAATAGGTGTGAATCCTTTCAGGTTTCTTCAGTCTCTCCCCCATCAAGGTCAATCATTATGTAGCACTATGCGGCAGTAATATCTATTCTAGGCACTGTGAGAGGCACCCTACAGGTACATTGAATGAGTGGCAGCTGTTGCAGTGTTGTTGTGTGCAGATAGTGCCATCTCAGCTCTGGTGTGACAGGCTCACACATCACGCCCTAGGATGGGCAAGAAATTTAGAGTTCCCTCTTACAAGCTGGCTGGGGAGGTCACCTGCACATGGGGCTGGGGCTTAGAAACATGAGCCTGGCCATAAAGCCTGTGCTTCAAGTCTGAAATGGGGCTGATATGGGAGTACTGGTGAATAATGGTGATAATGAGGGTGGTATTGTGGTACCGGTACATGAGGGGGTTGGGAAAGCCGGTACACGAGGAGGAAGGGGACGTTTGTACAGGTGGTATAGTTGTAAAGCAGCGTTTCCTAAAGTGTGGGGCTGGAATCCACACAAGCTAATTTTGGTAGGCTGCTAAAGTCCTGGAGCCTCATTTACAAGGAGCTTGCACTGCCGTTGTGACTTTTCTTTTGACACAGTGGTGGTGCTGTGTTTGCCCCATATTTACAAAGTGACGCATGTATAAAACAAAACCTGTGTGGAATTCAGCTGCTTCACGTAAATTTTGAAGTATGCAGAGTTGGTGTTCAGTCACTAGTGACGTAGTGGTATTTACATCATTTTCTATGTTTGACGCTTCTTCAAGATGCATCACGCATAGCCTTCAATGCGTCAGAATTCCTATGCCACCAAAACCCAGGCTTAGGGACTGACGCATTAGCTTTTAAACAGGAACATGGCATTTTGAAGTCACTTCACATCCTGGAAGATTTCTGTTTTGCACCTCCCCACTGTTTGTAGTAGATCTACACGTGTGCCAATCATGTTGTAGGACCCCTTGACCAACCTAGGACCATGGCACCTGTGAGCCTATCATCCACTGTAGCAAGGCAAGGTGACATTGTGTACTTTTTGCAAGGAACAGGCCAGGATTGTCACTTCTCCAAAGATGAATGGGTCAACAAATCCAGGTTTGAGTACCCCAAATGACCACAGGTAAGCACACACATAAGGTAGGTAATAAATGTATTGCCACTTCACATTCCAACACATCCTTGTATTCACTTACATTACACTGTCACTCGCAATGTCACACATAATCAGGTCTGTAGATATACATCAGTAGGCCATGCCCACAGTAATGTGACACATAGCCATACTGTATACATTACCTCTTGCATCTAGGACCAATGCAAAAGTGTAGCAGGTGATATTCCACCATTTAACAGTCTTTTACATTGGTCCTAACACATTAGGCTCCATGAGTCAATCTGAACTGACGCATCGCCTCAGATTTCTGATGCATTGCTGAAGTTGCATCAATTCTGAAACAAACTTAAGCAATGAGTCACTTTTTGAGTGGATGCATTGCAGCATACTTCCATTGGATGTGTCAGCATTTCTAATACATCCTGGTACCCTATGCCATGGAGCGACATATTGTAAATATGACACATCCATGGCATTGTAAGCTTTTCTGCCAAAGTGCAAGTTTTTTTGATGCATCGTTGCCACGACGCAGTGATGCATCAGTTCTTGTAAATGAGGCCCCTGGTCAGTATGCAAGTAATACCTAAGATGATTAGCCCCATCTGCTCACCGGTGCAATGTGCTGAACAATGTCCCTATGTCCAGTTTTAAAACATACCTTTGCAAGTATCCCCGTGCACTTTGCAAATTAAATATTAGGGGGCATATTTACAAGAACTGATGCATCACTGCATGAAGGCAACGATGTGTCAGAAGGACTTGCACTTCGTAATGACAGATCCAAGCGCTTTTGATGCGTCATATTTATGACGCACCATGGCGTAATGTCCCAAGATGCATCAGAAATGCTCACACATCTGTGGGAAGATTGCCGTAACGCATCTGCCCCAAAAATGGCACACTACTAAAGTCGGGCTTAGCACATGCTCAATTTCAGCAATGCATCAAAAAACAGATCTGATGCGTCGGTTCTGACTAATAGAATTGACCTAATGTGTGGGGAACCAATGTAATAGAGTGTGAAATGATGTAAAACTCACCTTGGACACCATTTCATTGGTCCTGGTCACAGTACAGTGGGCATAGTCTACTTATATGTACAAAGATACCTAACTATGTGGGACATGTTGAGTGAACCCTTAATGTGAGTCGATAAAAGTAATTAATGTAAGCTGAAGTGAAAATCCCTCTGTTACCTACCTTATGTGTGTTTAACTTTTGTGGTTTGGAGTAGACTTTGCTGGACTTGGGGACCCATTCCTATATTGATATTTGACAATCCTGGCCTGTCCCTTACATGGACTACACGGCATCATATTGCATTGCTGCAGTGGTAGATAATATATATTACTGACCATGATCCCAGGTTGCTCAAGGGGTCTGTCAACATGATTGTTCCATATGTAGACCTGCTACTAGTTGAGTGATTTACTTAGTTATTACAGTGTTTTAAGAGACCTCCTATGCCACAGCCACTTCATCATTTCCTACATCTGAGTTACTGAGACGTAGGAATTTTGACACATTACAGGCTTAGAGCAACGCATGCTTTACACATTACAATATCGCTGGTTCCAGCACAGGTATACTCTGAAGCAGGGCTACAAAAAACTGACAATTGGGCCAAATGCATCCCCATTTGTAAATATGGCTTACTGAATGTGCCGCAGGGGTGTGGGGGCAAAAATAATGATGTAACGGTGGTGCAAGCTCCTTGTAAATATGCCCCTAGAAATAGAATGGACACAATACTTCTTTCGTTCTCTGAAAGCAAAGTACACTTAGAACTTAGGAAACAAACTTGATTGGTCCGAAGAATGTTCGAAAATAATGCAAGCCAAAAATTCCTGGAACTACCACTCGGCTTGGAGCAATATGGAAAACTAGTGAAAATAAGGTGCTTCCGATTAGAGGTTTCCGTTACTGTGGTCAAAATGGCAAGCTGACACTATGGGGCATATTCACAAAGAATTGGCGTAGGGCAGCACTGCAAGTTTATTTGCAGTGCTGGCCTGCACCAATTTGAAAGGGCAGAAATGCACCGGATCTACAAGAAACAGTGCATTCTTGTCCATTCATCCAGCACTGGGCACAATTAGGTGCCTAGCGCCAACACAGACATCCTTGCACCATGGTGCAAGGGTGTGTGAATTGTTGGCAGCAATGTTTTTGTGTAGAATGCAGCACACAAAGAAAGAGGAATAACAAGGAGAAATAAACATATTTATTCTCATTACGCTTCCCTGGGGAGGTGTACAGTTTTGATGAAGTCCCAGGTATACACATCCTTGTAAATCTGGTAATGCCTCAAAACCTGTGGGTGTTGTGTGGGAAATACGATGCAGCACCCATGGAATGCCCACCTAATGCAGTGTAAGGCAATGCAGCAACATGTGCTCCGTTGCCTTACACCATATCTACAAGGTTATGAAAAGCCACATATAGTGGCTTTGATTGGTCTTGTACATATGGGTCTGCACTTTGTGCTGCCGGTGTGTCATAAAAAGTGATGCACTGGTGGTGTAAGGGGCTCGTAAATATGCCCATTAAATGCATACTCGGGGCATATTTAAAAAGAGTTTGCGTAGGGCAGCGTCACAAGTCTATTTGCTGAGCTGCCTTATGCCTAATGCCAGGAATCCACCGCATCTACGAGATACAGTGCATTACTGTCCTATCAGCCAGCACCGGTGCACAATTTGGTGCCTTGCTCTAAGAGTGTCAGCGTTCTTAGCAGGATTACTTTTGTGCAGAAAGGCTCACCTTCCTGAATAAAAACAATCCATGGAGGCTTTTTTCTCATTCTATGTGTGCTGAAGAATTTTCTCCTTGCTATGCCTCCCCTGTGGAGGCGTACAGGTTTGACGCATTCACAGGTTTACATGTCTTTGCAATCTGGAAATGTGTCAAAATCCATGGGTGTTGTGTGGGAAAACCCCCCTGCAACGCCCTGGAACACCCCCAACATAGTGTAAGACAATTCAGTGACTTGCGCTGCAGTGCCTTACACAATATCTACGAGGCCATGGAAATGCACAGAGATATGTGTCTGCACTCTGAGCTGCTGGGGCGTCATAAAAAGTGACACACTGGTGGCACGGTTGGCTTGTAAATATTTGCCTTTATATGTTGGGCAGAGAGACCCTAGTGCACATATTACATTTCAACAGTAAATGGACTGTGTTAAGGCACATACCACAACACCTTTGCTAAGGCCAAGGGAAAGACATACCCTACTACCCCAGGGTCATGCATTTGACACGGGTCACACAACGAAGTTAAGCCACTCAAACAAACTCCCATCAACTGTTGAGATCTGTGAAACACAGCAGTGTGTTGAGTTTACAATGAGGGTGCAGTGTCAATGAAATGTGAAGCATTATGCACTGTGAATATAGCTCACTTCCTCTTTGGAGAAGAACCACTATGTATGACAATACTTTAGTGTCCGTAATAAGTGATTTTATGTGTAGTGCTACATCCCTCAAGCTCCCCCTCTGGAAGATAAGTTGAAGGGGTCTCCCACATCTTAATCAGTAGGGGCTGCGGGGGCCCCCTCCAGTATGGGTAAGGCTGCGGACCCCGTGCTGCAGAGGCTGTGGGCCTCTGTTACGTCCCTGCTCAAGCCGCAAGGTGCTGCATCCACAGATGCTGTGGTGCATCACGACCTGTGGTGCCTTTCCACCTTGTGGAGTGGCTGTCACTGACTCCACCCACCAGTATGTTGTCCTACATGGTTGTGGACCTGAACATGGCTCCTGTTTGTCTCTCCCTGCAGTGTGATCTCTCCGGGAAGTGGAAGAACGGTCTTGGCTCCACCATGTCCATCGGAAGTGTCGATTCCAAAGGGGGCTTTGAGGGTTCATATCTGTCGGCTCTTTCTTCAACAGACAACACCATCAAAGAGTCCCCTCTGGCAGGTGCCCAACAGCTCGACGACGAACCCACTGTGGGCTTCACTGTGAAGTGGAACTTCTCCTGTATGGCTTTATCCTATGAGTTTATTTATTGAAATGAAATGTTCAGCCATTGTTTGCTCTCACTCCAGCATGCTTCCTCCAGGGCATCTTTATTCTTAAACATTTTCCTGTGCATCCCACAGCTTCTTGTCCTCTTCCAGATTTTAGAGCTACTAAAATGATTTATTTAAAAAACTTAGGGTGTCATTACGACCCGGCGGTTGGCGATAATGTGGCAGTATTACCACCAACAGGCTGGCGGTACATACCGCCACATTATAACATTGGCGGTGTGGCTGAAGTCACACTGCCAATGTACCACACCGACCACCCCGCAGTAACAGCCACCGGGCTGGAGATAGCCATCTCCAGCCCGGCGGCCGTCACTGTTCCGTCAGTGGGATTATGACCCCGTCTACAGCTATATTTTTTGTGGCTTTTTTAACGCCTCAAAAACCATGGTAGGCACTATCAGTGACAGGGAATTCCTTCCCTGTCACTGATAGGGGTCTCCCCCCTCCCACTCCAGTTTCCCCCACCCCATACCTCTCCAGACTCTCCCACCCCCATACATTTACTCCCCTTCACACACACACGCATACACACACCTATTCCAACATGCATCCACCCATGCATACATCCATTCACACACACATCCGCACATACTTGCAGACATATACGCAGACACGCATTTACATTACACCACAGACACACACTCGCACCACCATACATGCACAAACGCATTCATCAAGAAACATACACCCGCATTCACGCACACACATACATTCACACACCCTCACACTCACACACAACCCCCTCACCCCACTTCCCTGGCGGAGACCCGACTTACCTCTAGTCAGGGGGTCCTCCGGCAGGAGACGGAACGGGGCGCTGCTATCGCCAGCAGCGCCCGCCAGCAGAACACTGCCAGGCCGTATTATGGGTCATAATACGGCTGGTGGTGGACTTCTGGCGTGGCGCTGCTGGTGGCAGCAGCGCCACCTTACCACCATCTGCCGGCATGGCCTCAGCAGGATTTCCGCCATTCTCCTGGTGGAAATCAGGCTGGGGTCATAATATGGCAGACAGCTGGTAGCTGCAGAGACGGTCTTTTGGCAGCCGCCGCCACGGTGGTAGGCGGTTTTTACCACCGATGTCAAAATGAGGGCCTTAATGTATTACTCAGGCAGCAGTATATAGAACAGTTTATCCAATCTTGTCAATATGAAAAAATTAGAGATCTCTCTTTAAAGATTGGTCATTCATTACTGATTACTGAGGCAACAAAGCTTTAAAGCATCACTGCTCACCATATTCCATTGCATTAAAAAAGTTTATTTTAGACTTTTTTTATTTCAGCCTTCAGCTCTGGGCTGCAGCAGAGACTGTGTCATTGGCTCACTTTAGTAACTGCACAATCAATAATGTTGAATCTTGTTTGAGTGGTTGAACCAGGAAGCAAGAGTGTAGCTTTATGGGAGGGGAGGAGTGTTTGGTGTGTGACCCCCCCCCCCAAATAAATGCATCTTGGCATCAGAGTTGGGTTTGGAGACCTGAGTTGAGAGTCCTATGCCTTTGTTGGTTTTTCTCTTTGTCCTTATTGATCAAAGGTCTTAATTTGCTATTTTTTTATTAGGAGCTTAGACAGAGGCCCAACTAGTACAAATCAGTATTGAACCGGTTCCTCCCGGGAACTGTGCATCCCAAACCTTGGCCATCTCATCCCTCCAACCTTCTGCATACTGTTTTATAGTTGGGAAATGTGTGATTCACACCCCCCTGAACCTCAGTGAGGCTTCAGCAGGCACCAAACTTCAGCTTCACTGGTCCTCTGGGTCCCCTCTCATCATGACGAGCGTGGCCCCTGGAACACAGGTGGTGGACCCAAGTGACCCAGACTCTCCAATGGTCCATCTGTCCAAATTTAGAGGCGGTAAGTCCTTGCCTCCCCTCTCCAGACAGTAATCCTGTGCACTGCATGAACTGCAGCTGTTAGGGCTTCTGTGCACTTTTGCAAGGAATCCTTCATGCACAGCCAAGCCCAGGTCCCCAGCACTCCGTCCTGCATTGCTCAACTCACTGAGTTGACCACCGGCTTCGTGGGACCCTTTTTTATAGTGTTGATATGACTGCTGTGCTCAGTCTTCTTGAACCTGTGTTCAAGGACTTCTGCGGGTGCTGCCTTCTTGTACGTGGGCTCTCTGTGTTGCTGAGGGACCCCTCTGCCTCCTCTCCCAAGTGGCAACATCCTGGTCCTTCCTGGGCCCGGGCAGCACCCTTTTTCTTTAGCCGCGATCTTTACAGTTAGCAAGGCTTGTTTTCGATCTTTGTCCAAGGAATCAACTCTGCATCCTCCAGCATGCCATGGGACATCTTCTGCAAAAAGGAGAAGTTACTGGCACCTTTCGTTGTTGCAGAATCTTCAGCTTCTTCCATCCTGAGGAAGCCATTTTGCAGCTTCATCCGGGGTTTATTGGGCTCCTGCCCCCCGGACACTTTCACAACTCTTAGACTTGGGTGGTCATTCCGACCTCGGCGGTCTTTTCAATAGACCGCCGAGGGACCGCCGTAGGAAAGTACCATCTTGCCGGGCATTTTACCCGCATAATTCACTGTATATATGTTGTTTTAGTTGTATGTGTCACTGGGACCCTGCCAGCCAGGGCCCCAGTGCTCATAAGTGTGCCTGACTGTGTTACCTGTGTTATGACTAACTGTCTCACTGAGGTTCTGCTATCCAGAACCTCAGTGGTTATGCTCTCTCATTTCTTTCCAAATTGTCACTAACAGGCTAGTGACCAATTTCACCAATTTACATTGGCATACTGGAACACCCTTATAATTCCCTAGTATATGGTACTAAGGTACCCAGGGTATTGGGGTTCCAGGAGATCCCTATGGGCTGCAGCTTTTCTTTTGCCACCCATAGGGAGCTCTGACAATTCTTACACAGGCCTGCCATTGCAGCCTGAGTGAAATAACGTCCACGTTATTTCACAGCCGTTTACCACTGCACTTAAGTAACTTATAAGTCACCTATATGTCTAACCTTTACCTGGTAAAGGTTGGGTGCTAAGTTACTTAGTGTGTGGGCACCCTGGCACTAGCCAAAGTGCCCCCACATTGTTCAGGGCAAATTCCCCGGGCTTTGTGAGTGCGGGGACACCATTACACGCTTGCACTATACATAGGTCACTACCTATGTATAGCTTCACAATGGTAACTCCGAATATGGCCATGTAACATGTCTATGATCATGGAATTGCCCCCTCAATGCCATCCTGGCATTGTTGGCACAATCCCATGATCCCACGGGTCTCTAGCACAAACCCGGGTACTGCCAAACTGCATTTCCCGGGGTTTCACTGCAGCTGCTGCTACTGCCAACCCCTCAGACAGGTTTCTGCCCTCCTGAGGTCCAGCCAGGCTTGGCCCAGGATGGCAGAACAAAGGACTTCCTCAGAGAGAGGGTGTTACACCCTCTCCCTTTGGAAAAAGGTGTTAGGGTTTGGGAGGAGTAGACTCCCCCAGCCTCTGGAAATGCTTTCATGGGCACAGATGGTGCCCATTTCTGCATAAGCCAGTCTACACCGGTTCAGGGATCCCCCAGCCCTGCTCTGGCGCTAAACTGGACAAAGGAAAGGGGAGTGACCACTCCCCTGACCTGCACCTCCCCTGGGAGGTGTCCAGAGCTCCTCCAGTGTGCTCCAGACCTCTGCCATCTTGGAAACAGAGGTGCTGCTGGCACACTGGACTGCTTTGAGTGGCCAGTGCCAGCAGGTGACGTCAGAGACTCCTTCTGATAGCCTCCTTCAGGTGTTGCTAGCCTATCCTCTCTCCTAAGTAGCCAAACCCTCTTTTCTGGCTATTTAGGGTCTCTGCTTTTGGGAATTCCTTAGATAACGAATGCAAGAGCTCATCAGAGTTCCTCTGCATCTCTCTCTTCACCTTCTGCCAAGGAATCGACTGCTGACCGGGCTGGAAGCCTGCAAAACTGCAACAAAGTAGCAAAGACGACTACTGCGACCTTGTAACGCTGATCCTGCCGCCTTCTCGACTGTTTTCCTGGTGGTGCATGCTGTGGGGGTAGTCTGCCTCCTCTCTGCACTAGAAACTCCAAAGAAATCTCCTGTGGGTCGTTGGAATCTTCCCCCTGCAACCGCAGGCACCAAAGAACTGCATCACAGGTCCTCTGGGTCTCCTCTCAGCACGACGAGCGAGGTCCCTTGAACTCAGCAACTCAGTCCAAGTGACTCCCACAGTCCAGTGACTCTTCAGTCCAAGTTTGGTGGAGGTAAGTCCTTGCCTCCCCACGCCAGACTGCATTGCTGAGAACCGCGTGTTTTGCAGCTACTCCCGCTCCTGTGCACTTTTCCAGGATTTCCTTTGTGCACAGCCAAGCCTGTGTCCACGGCACTCTAACCTGCATTGCACGACCTCCTGAGTTGTCCTCCGGCGGCGTGGGACTCTCTTGTGCGACTTCGGGTGGGCACCAATTCACTCCACTTTGTAGTGCCTGTTCCAGCACTTCTCCGGGTGCTGCTTGCTTCTGAGTTGGCTCCTTGTCTTGCTGGACGCCCCCTCTGTCTCCTCACGCAATTGGCGACATCCTGGTCCCTCCTGGGCCACAGCAGCAACCAAAAACCCTAACCACAAGCTTTGCAGCTAGCAAGGCTTGTTTGTTGTCTTTCTGCACGGAAACACCTCTGCGCAACTCTTCACGACGTGGGACATCCATCCTCCAAAGGGGAAGTTTCTAGCCCTTGTCGTTCTTGCAGAATCCTCAGCTTCTACCATCCGGTGGCAGCTTCTTTGCACCCACAGCTGGCATTTCCTGGGCATCTGCCCACTCCCGACTTGATCGTGACTCTTGGACTTGGTCCCCTTGTTCCACAGGTACTCTCGTCAGGAAATCAATTGTTGTTGCATTGCTGGTGTTGGTCTTTCCTGCAGAATTCCGCTATCACGACTTCTGTGCTCTTTGGGGAACTTCAGTGCACTTTGCACTCACTTTTCAGGGTCTTGGGGTGGGCTATTTTTCTAACCCTCACTGTTTTCTTACAGTCCCAGCGACCCTCTACAAGGTCACATAGGTTTGGGGTCCATTCGTGGTTTGCATTCCACTTCTAGAGTATATGGTTTGTGTTGCCCCTATCCCTATGTGCCCCTATTGCATCCTATTGTGACTATACATTGTTTGCACTGTTTTCTATTGCTATCACTGCATATTTTTGGGTTGTGTACATATATCTTGTGTATATTTTGCTATCCTCATATCGAGGGTAGTCACTGAGATACTTTGGCATATTGTCATAAAAATAAAGGGGGTCATTCTGACCTTGGCGGACGGCGGAGGCCGTCCGCCAAGGTACCGCTGTCAGAACACCGCACCGCGGTCGAAAGACCGCAGCGGTGATTCAGACATTTGCCCTGGGCTGGCGGGCGGCCGCCAAAAGACCGCCCGCCAGCCCAGGGCAAATCAACCTTCCCACTAGGATGCCGGCTCAGAATTGAGCCGGCGGAGTGGGAAGGTGCGACGGGTGCAGTTGCACCCGTCGCGTATTTCAGTGTCTGCTGGGCAGACACTGAAATACTTTTTGGGGCCCTATTACGGGGGCCCCTGCCGTGCCCATGCCATTGGCATGGGCACGGCAGGGGCCCCCAGGGGCCCTGCGGCACCCCCTACCGCCATCCTGTTCATGGCGGGAGAGCCGCCATGAACAGGATGGCGGTAGGGGGTGTCAGAATCCCCATGGCGGCGGAGCGCGAGGATTCAGACGGGCATCGGAAAGTCGGCGGTACACCGCCGACTTTCCGTTTCTGGCCGCGGCTGAACCGCCGCGGTCAGAATGCCCAGCGGTGCACCGCCAGCCTGTTGGCGGTGCTACCGCCGACCTCCGCCATGGCGGTAATTACCGCCATGGTCAGAATGACCCCCAAAGTACCTTGATTTTTAGTATATCTGTGTATTGTGTTTTCTTATGATATTGTGCAAGTGACACTAGTGGTACTGTAGGAGCTTCACTCGTCTCCTAGTTCAGCCTTAGCTGCTCTGCTAAGCTACCTTTTCTATCAGCCTAAGCTGCTAGACACCCCTCTACACTAATAAGGGATACCTGGGCCTGGTACAAGGTGTAAGTACCCCTTGGTACTTACTATAAGCCAGTCCAGCCTCCTACAACCGCCGTACGGGAGAACGCCAGTGCTGGCGGTCTTTCGCACGGGCCATTATGACCGTTGGCAGCGCTCCGCCCGTCTCCGGGCGAAGAGCCACATACAGCCATACTGGCGGCAGGCGGGGAAGTGGAGGTAGCTCCACCTCCACTGCCACGCCCACAGAACACCGCCCAGCGAATCACGACCTGTGATTCGCTGTGGTGGTGTTCTGTTGGCGTGGCGGTGTTGGCGGAGCTGCCCCCATGGGTCCCGTTCCCTCCCGGAGGTTCACCGGAACAGGTAAGGTGATCGTCCGCTAGGGAAGGGGGTGGGGGGGTGTTGTGAGTTGTGTGCGTGCATGGGGGTGTGCGTGTGTGTATGTTGAGGGGGCGTGTGAGTGCGTGCATGAATGCGGGGGGAGTGTGTGTATGTGCATGAGTCCGTGCATGACTGCGGGGGGTGTGTGTATGTGCATGAATGCGTGCATGACTGCGGGGGATGTGTGTATGTGCATGAGTGCGTGCATGAATGCGGGGGGGATCGGGGTTGGGACGGGGGTCCTGCAACCTTTTGGGGGTGGCAGGGGTGGTGGGGGGGGTAGGGGAGGGAGTCGGGGTGGGGGTTGGGGGTGGGGGAGACCCCTATCAGTGCCAGGGAAGGGATTCCCTGGCACTGATTGTGCTTACCGCCATGGATTTCATGGCGGTCCCAAACCGCATGAAATCCATGGCAGTAAGCCGGGGTCAGGCGGGTTGGAATACCGCCAGCGGTATGTGACGACCGCCGGGCTGGAGACCCAGGTCTCCAGCCCGGCGGTCGTTACCGCCGTGGCGGTCGGAACTGTGAAGCGGCAGCTGGCCATGGCGGTAACCACCATGGTCAGAATTCATGAAAAAAGACCGCCAGCCTGTTGGCGGTCTTACCGCCGTTTCACCGCCGACCGCCAGGGTTGTAATGACCCCCTTGGTCCCCTTCCTTTACAGGTCCTCAGGTCCAGGAATCCGTCTTCAGTGCTTTGCAGTCTGTTGTAGTCTTTGCAGAATCCTCTATCACAAGTTTAGTGTGATTCTGGGGAAGTAGTAGCACTTTAACCCTCCTTTTCAGGGTCTTGGGGTGGGGTATCTTGGACACCCTTAGTGTTTTCTTACACTCCCAGCGGCCCGCTACACACTACACTAGGCCTGAGGTCCCTATTTTCTCCCTTTGCATTCAATAGCATTTTCTATTGTTTGCCCTATCCTATGTCTAATTACTTACCTCATGTTGGTGTCTAGTGGATATATTGATTATAATAATACTTACCTCCAGAAGGAGTATTGCCTCTAAGATATTTTTGGCCTTGTGTCACCCAAATAATCTACTTTTATTTCTGTTAACACTGCGTATTGTCTTTACTTGTGTATAAGTACTGTGTAACTATAAGTGGTATTGTAGGAGCTTTACATGTCTCCTAGTTCAGCCTAAGCTGCTCTGCTATTGCTACCTTTTATCAGCCTAAGCTGCATCTTCACAATTCTGAGATCTCACGTCGACAGCATCTACCTTGTCTTTCAAGATGCCTTTCCCACTTCCCACTGAAGTTGTACACACTGTATCCTCTCTCTTCTTCAGATTCAGTGACATCCTTCGTCGGGCAGTGCTTTGTGGATGACAATGGAAATGAGGTTTTGGAGACAATATGGCTGCTTAGAAGTCATGTTGGTGAGAGAACCGACAACTGGAAAGCAACAAGGTAAGTGATGGTGGTGCCTTTTCAATAAGAAAGACAAGTGTGTTTTTTTTTATCAGACTTAGGCGTAGCTCAATAGAGAAAAAGGGTAGAGAAAGAAGAACGAACAACATGTTGGGAAAGCAATGGAAAGGAGAGAAAGTAGGAAAGCATTGGCAAAACTAATAGGCCTAGCCTTTCTCATGGTTGCAGTACTTCATGTCATTACTACATGTCCCTCTCGACGCAGAAATAGCAGCTTGCAGTCTTCAACACGGCTGCAGTCCTTCAAGATTTTAGTAGATGCCCCTCATGCAGTGCCCTAAGATGTTAGTAGATCTCCATTACAAGTAAGATGCAGCTGCTTCAGATGTCTTTCCCAAAGCTTAGGGAGTGTGACTCAACATAAAAATGTGCAGATACACTAATGATACTCTAATGAATTCTGCTTGTTTTAAACAGGATAAGTAAATATGCCAAAGCTTGTTTTTAATGAGTCAATGTTGCAACTTTTGATACATTTTGTATTGTGTTGACATCCTAGTATACATGGACACTAGCAATCATTGGTAAATTCAAGTGCCTTATACTTTATTTTTTGTAAATTGGTTTTCGAGTGGCTCCATACATGTGTGGCTCTGTATTACAGATGCTTATAATAAAGTCAGCCAATGACTGAGTGGTGATGATCCATCGCCCAATGATGTGTGTTGTGGTAGGAAGAAACAAAATGTCAGCCAGCTGAACAAACCAATCGATAGAGAAATTTGATTAAATCAGTCAATCAATCAGTATTTGTAATGGGAAACATATCACCAGTGAGGGCATCCAGGCGCTGGGCTGCTGCGTTTTAGTCAAAAAGCCAGGTCTTCAGTCTCTTCCTGAAGTCCGTCAGTGAGGGTGAAGACTGGCAGTGCGGAGGGACGGCGTTCCAGGACTTGGTGGAAAGGTGGGTGAAGGAGAGGATTCCATTGAGTCTAGGGCAGATGAGCAGAGTCTGAGCAAGAGCGAGGGAGGCAAAGCAAAGTTTTCTGGGTGGTTGGTGAACGTTTAAGTGTTTGTTCATGTATGCTGGACCTTGGTCGTGTAGAACTTTGTAGGCGTGCGTCAGTAGTTTGAATTGGCATCTTTTGTGGACAGGGAGCCAGTGGAGGTCCCTCTGGTGCTGGCAGATGTGGGTCCCTTTGGGCAGTTTGAGGATCAGTGGCTACACTAGCCTAGGGGTCAATTTTTGGTTCACATTCCACTTTCTTGGTATATGGTTTGTGTTGGCCCCAGGCCTATTGCATCTTATTGTATTCTACAGTGTTTGCACTACTTTTCTAACTGTTTACTTACCTGATATTGGTTTGTGTTTAAATGTTTTGTATTTTACTTACCTCCTAAGGGAGCATATCCTCTGAGATACTTTTGGAATATTGTCACTAAAATAAAGTACTTTTATTTTTTAGTAACTCTGAGTATTGTGTTTCTTATGATATAGTGCCTTATGATATAAGTGGTATAGTAGGAGCTTTGCATGTCTCCTAGTTCAGCCTAAGCTGCTCTATTATAGCTACCTCTATCAGCCTAAGCTGCTAGAACACTACTAATCTACCAATAAGGGATAACTGGACCTGGCACAAGGTGTAAGTACCACAAGGTACCCACTATAAGCCAGGCCAGCCTCCTACATTGGTGGTGCAGCGGTGGGATAAGTACTTGTAACTGCTTTACCACTTTGTCATTTGTGCTTTTCATAGGAAAAACATATACCAAATACTTCAGAATATACACAGTAACCTAAATAGTTTAACTTTCCTTCTCTAAAACCAGTAGAGCATTATGGAATGCTGTTGTGTAGTGCATCATTTTTTACCATTCAAAGATGAGCAACACATTCGTTATGAATGTGGCGCCATTCTTGAACTTTAAAACAACTACTTACAATGGTTTTGGAGGATGGACACACACTGCTATGTTTAGTTCTGTTATTAAAAACTTATCCTTTCCATTTATTTTGCATATGTTGCATAGTTTGTGTATATTTTATTGTGGTTGTGTCAGAGCACGTATCGAAGGATCAATCAATGAATTGAAGAATGGATACATGTGTGAAATAAGAGGAGTGATATTGTGTGTGCATAATGATTTATTGAGTGTCTACACCTATCAGTCACCCAAAATACACTTTTGTTCATAAGCCGGAGGTTTTGGCGCTGTCAGTGCTTGTTTAATGGGCTGTGGCAGGGGTCAATAGGCCAGACTTGACAGAGGGAGGGACAAATCCTTGTAATTCAAATAATTTATTGATTGATTGAGCAGAGATTTTCTCAGCAATGTCCGTCCTTATCTGGGAGAGTTTTTCGAGAAGATTAATATCTGAATGTGACCTTGGCTGAGTAACAGGTATAAGGTTCATTCATTGTTTGATCATTGAAAATACAGACTGAGTGGTTACAAAAGGAGGTAATTAGATTTTGGAAGAGGTGGATTGAACTTTGTTCAAGATGATGAATATGTTGAGTGTCTTTGCTGAAATCCTAATGTGTATGTTTTATTTATGCCCTGCAGCGTTGGGACAAATAGTTTTACTCGACAGCTCTGAGAGGATCCTTGAGGCTGCACCAAGGATTAGACACCATAGATGGATTGACATCTGCTGAACTCTCTTCTGCTCTTATTCATATCAGCTCTGCAAAGTTTCACTCAAATCAGCCACGACTCAGGAGTTATGGATCATCGACCTGCTGAGAGTCACTACTGCCAATCACTGCTCAAGGGCCTGCTGAGGTTTACAAACTCATTCTGATTCTGCTCACCTAGTATCCCATTCCATGAGCTTCTAGGAAGTTAGGAAGATGTTTAAAGGCATTCTTGCTCTGTCATTAAGCTTTGTATCATATTCAAATAAAAAGAAGTCATTAAAAAACGAATCCAGAATTCTTGCCTATGAGTATTTTCTTTCATGGTGCACAACTTTTGAAGTAAGTTTCTATAATCAGTGCAAGTCTGGGTGAAGCTGACATCTTAGAGGAAAGAGCATGTTCCAAACTTCAGGGTCCATTGCTACTCAAAGAGACAGAGGGCCTGATTACAACTTTGGAGGAGGGTGCTAATCCGCCCTAAATGTGACGGATATACCACCAGCTGTATTACGAGTCCACTATATCCTATGGAACTCGTAATACGGTGGGCAGGATATCTGTCACATTTAGGACGGATTAACACCTTCCTCGAAAGTTGTAATCAGGCCCAGAGTGTCCTGCAGTAGTGAAATGACACATAGAACGGAAAAGACCAGTCTGAGCTTTCATTCCTTAAGGTGGTTTCAGTGATAGGTCTGGACATGGAAAACCCTAAAATGTTACTGTAGGTTTTAGATGGGTTGGCAGTGTATCTCATAGCCCTCTGAATCCATCACTGGTTGCAGGAGGCTGGCCTGGTGTGTAGTGGGTACCTTGGGTACTTACATCTTATACCAGGTCCACTTATCCCTTATCAGTGAAATGAAGTAGTGTTCAAGCAGCTTAGGATGATAGAGGTAGCTATAGCGGAGCAGCTTCGGCTGATCTAGGCTCCTGCAGTACCATTTATAGTTACACAGTACTTATACACAAGTAAAGACAACACTCAGTGTTACCAAAAATAAAGGTCGTTTTTTGGGTGACACAGCACTAAAAATAGCTTAGAGACAATACTCCTTCTGGAGGTAAGTATTATACACAATATATACACTAGACACCAAAATAAGTTAAGTAATTAGAAATAGGTTAGTGCAAACAATCGGAAATGCTATAGAATGCAATGGGAAAAAACAGGTCTAGGGGAAACACAAACCATATACTAAGAAAGTGGAATACGAATCACAAAGTCCCCCCTAGACAAGTGTAGTGTATATAAAAACGCTAGAAGAGTAAGAATACAGCAGGACTTCAGGACAGTCTGTGTCGATGGGGTCCACCCTCTGTGTTCCAAGGAGCACGCTCGTCACCAGGAGAGGAGTCCAAGAGAACCAGTCGTCGACTTAGAAGGTGCCTGCTTTAGCAGGGAAGTGACTCCATCACTCCACAGGAGATTTCTTCGGCCCGTCTGGTGCAGGGTGAAGAGTGTCCACACCGTGGAAACTGTTGCAGCTGCTGGCTGGAGCTGAAGTTGCAGAGGAAAAGTAGCCCTTCTATATACTTTGTTGCTGTTACAGTGGTTCCTGGAGCAGTCTGTGGTCGATCCAAGGTCAGAGGATGTAGTAGTAGTTGCAGAGGATTCCTGATGGAAACTTGCAAGCAGAATATGAAGAGAAGAGACCCTAAGTAGCCCTGAGAGGGGGATTGGCTACCTTATCAGGTATGGACCTACCAGGAGGGGTCTCTGACGTCACCACTTGGCACTGGCCACTCACAAGCCTCCAGAGTGTCCCCACACCTTGCAAAGCAAGATGGCTGAAGTCTGGTACACACTGGAGGAGCTCTGGGCACCACCCCTGGAGTGGTGATGGACAGGGGAGTGGTCACTACCCTTTCCTTTGTCCAGTTTCATGCCTGAGCAGGGACTGGGGGTAGGCTACTGGTGTAGACTGGCTTATGCAAGGAGGGCACCAACTGTGACCTTCAAAGCATTTACAGAAGCTGGGGGAGGCTACTCCTCCCCAGCCTGTAACACCTATTTCCAAAGGGAGAGGGTGTAACACCCTGCTCCCAAAGGAAATGCTTTGTTTTGCCTTCCTGGGACTGAGCTGCTCAAACCCCAGGGGGGCGGAACCCTGTCTGTGAGGTGGCAGCAGCTGTAGCTGCATTGCAAGCCTCAGAGAGCTGGTTTGGCAGTACTGGGGGTCAATAGTGGAGCCCCCAGGATGCATGGAATTGGCACTCCAATACCAGCTTTGGAATGGGGGGACAATTCCATGATCTTAGACACCTTACATGGCCCTATTCGGAGTTACCCTTGTGAAGCTACATATAGCTATTGAGCTATATGTAGTGCACACGTGTGATGGTGTCCCCACACTCACAAAGTCCTGGGAATTGGCCCTGAACTATGTGGGGGCACCTTTTCTAGTACAAGGGTGCCCTCACACTTAGTAACATTGCACCTAACCTTCAGCAAGTGAAAGTTAGACATATAGGTGACTTATAAGTGCAGTGAAAATGGCTGTGAAATAGTGTGTGCTCTATTTCACTCAGGCTGCAATGGCAGGCCTGTGGAGGGGGTTTGTCTGAGCTCCTTATGGGTGGCAAAAGAAATGCTGCAGCCCATAAGGATCTCCTGGAACACCAATGCCGTGGGTACCTAGGTACCATATACTAGGGACTTATAAGGGGGTCCAGTGTGCCAAGTGAAATTGGTAAATTAATTCTCTAGCCTATAGGGACAAATTTAAAAGCAGAGAGAGCATAAGCACTGAGGTTCTGGTTAGCAGAGCCTAAGTGACACAGTCAAGCACTATACACACACACACATTAGGCCATAAACTATGAGCACTGGGGTCCTGAACAGCAGAATCCCAGTGAGACAGGCAAAAACATACTGACATACAGGTAAAAATAAGGGTAACATGCCAAGAAAGATGGTACCGTCCTATACTAGTGTAAAAGGCATAAATCCTAGAACACATCATGTAGGGCAGCAGGTCAAAGATTAGTTGGAGCCCAACAAGTCATCCTCACATGGAGCAGGAGCACAAGAAATAGAACTGACACTGAGGGAGTTTGAACAGGTTTTCCTACCCTAAGGTTATATGCATGAGGATACTGTGCCCCTCTATCAAATATAGTCCCATGAAGAGATATAGTTGGGTGCCAAAGGAATCACCTGAAATGAAAGGCAGCAGCTGGCATTATACTCTTGCGTGAACTGAAGCAAGTTCCAGCAATATGTGGTTTTCCTATGCCCTATCGTCCCTTGCTGTGTTACAAAGCTGGGTAGATTTGCATATTTAGTGGATCACAGCAGAAGGCCCCTTCTGAGATGATACAGCAGTAGCAAGTTGCAAATGACCCACTATGGTGTGAAACTGATGGTCTCCTGATTCCCTGCCTCAAGGGTCATTGGTACAGAGGAAACGGTGCCACTCATGAGGGCCATATTCCCGCGGGAACCTCTTAAACACCCCATAATTGTGCTGAGTGTACTTAAACCATCAGATGAAGATCTGCCTCTCCAAACCCAAGCCAAGTAGATATGATGATTGATTAGAGTGTATCTCTGCTAAACTCAATTTTCACTTATTTCTCCAGGAAAATCTTGATCTGTCCTGGAGTCACAGCTTGCCTTTATTAAAGACCTTGGAGGATTCCACAAAATGATTGGCTTTCTTTTGGACTCTTTCTCTATGTTTACATGTTGCATGAAAGCTGAAATGGATCCGATTCTAGTTTTGGTAAGAGTTCAGTGGTTTCTACCCAGGAGTACCCTGCTCAGTAGTTGACCCAGAATTGCATTGGATATGCAGTAAATTCTGTATTGGGGCCTCTAAGACTGTGTCGTTTTCCCCTAAAGAAGTATGTCAGTATTCAGCCGGTGGGTTGCTGGAACCCAAAAGTATGATAATGCAACTCCCATCTTCAAGCCTCTTTATTGGCTCCTTCTTGATCCCCACATTAACTTCTGGCTGGGAAGCCCTTGTTTGCTTATAGGTCATTATGCCTGACTCACCCTCACTGTTCCCATGTGGATTCCAAAATGATGATAGGTGGGTTAGGTGTCCTGCAGACAGTAGCGTGTGGATTACTTACTGGTAATCTTAATTTCTCTGATTCTTCCTTCCTCCTCCCATTGCTTACTCTATTGAGTTGCAGGTGACCCTTCAGCTCCAAGCATTCAGTCTCCAGGCCTCTTTTATGTCTATTGGAAATCTATCTCCAGTCCCATATCACATGTTTCAAACCCTCATCCTTCCAGTTTTGACAAGAAAAGGGAGAGGAGCAGAGGGACAAGGGTTTACTGTTGATTCATAGTGCTTAGATATCCCATGTAATGTTGTGAAGCACTCATATGTCCTCAGCAGTGGGTAGCCCTGTGTAAAATAGAGAAAAATATACTGTAAATTCTGCATCTCCCACCCACGGTACTGTTCCTCCAAGAATTAAGAGCTGAGCATTCATCTGTGATGTCAAAAAGAGATACCAACAGGTGACTGAATTAAAGAGTGTGAAACAGGAACATCTGGCATCAATCTCTGCTTCCTGCTTCTTTTGCCATTGGGCTCTTCTTTTGACCTCACTCACAGCTTAGTCTGTAATTACCTCCAGCTAAACTAAAAAGTTGAAATTCTTAACATGTCAATCAATCAATCGATAAATCAGAATTTATGAAGCGTGGCTAATCACTGAATAAAGTATCCAGGCGTTTGCACGTTTGGCGGCTCATTCAAACAGCCAGGTCTTGAGGGCCCTAAGGATTTGCGGATATGAAGTGATGGTCCATAGTTGCGTGGTAAGGCTGTTCCATATCTTTCTAGCAATGTGGGAGAAAGGTCATCCTCCACTTCTGCTGTGATAGATACAAGACTGGGGGTAAGTTATGGGAAAGTGGAGTGTAGTCTTCTCAAGAATTGGTGGAAGTTCAGGTGGTTGTGAATTTAGGCAGATCCTTCGTTGTGTAGAGCCTTGTGTGCATGGGTTGAATTGGCATCTCTTCTGCATTAGGAGCCAGTGGAGTTGCCTGAGTTGTGTTGTGTTGTGTTGTAGGTTTGTCACAGAAGATGGAGGATGAGCTTGGCTACTGTGTTCTGTACGATCTGAAGTCTTTTTAGGAGGCGTGTGGCAATTCCTATGTAGAGGGTATTGCCATAGTCAAGTCATCTGGTGATGAGGGCCTGTGTCACGGCTAGTCGCGTGTTCAGTGGTAGCCACTTGAAGATCTTGTCAAGCATGCACAAATTGAGGAAGTAGGCTGAGGAGATGGCGTTGATCTATGAGTTCATGGTGAGCTTGTTGTCAATGATGATTCTGAGGTTTCTGGTATTTTTGGATGCAGTGGGAGGGGATCCTAGGTCTGAAGGTCACAAAGAGTTGCTCCAAGTGTTGCTGCTGTTGCTGAAATTCAGAAATTCTGCCTTGTCTTTGTTGAGCTCCAGACAGTTGTCCTTCATGCAGTCTGTGAAGTCTGTCATAAATCTGAGGAAGTTGGTTTTGGTGATGGTAGGTTTAATTGGGGAGTGAGAGGATGAGCTAGGTGTTGTCTGCTTAGGAAATTATGATGAGGCCTTGGGATCAGATGATGCTGGCTAGTGGGATCATATATGCATTGATTTTGGTGTGTTTACGGGTGTCGGGAAATGTTGCATTGGTGATGGAGGTGTTGAGGAGGAAGGTGAGCTCCTGGCCTATCCTTTGGTTTCCGAGATTGAAGTTGAGGTGAGGGCAAGGGTCTGTGGGGGTTCCTCGGTAGATAGATTTCGTGGTGAGGTGGTGTCCTGGGTGGAGAGCAGGTTCCAGGTGGTCAGTCTGTTGTTTGTGTGGCTATGGTGGTGCTGTATCTGATGATGAATTCCATCGGTGTAGGTTGGGGGTTGATGTTAAGGGGGCCAATGTGGATCATAATATCTGGCAGGTCAACTTTCAAGTATATCCTCCTTTCCTTTCTCGAGGTGCCGTGCAAGAATGTCACTCACATGCATGGCATGTTATAAAATATTATTATCATCATTATTATTATTATTAGTAGTAGTAGTAGTAGTAGTAGTAGTAGTAATATTATTATTTTTATTATTTTGTAGTGCAATCATAAATCCAGTTGAAAAGGCAGCTAGCAGGGCCTGATCAAGATCTATTCTGCCTTTGCCTAGTTACAATTGAACTGTGAATGTCATTTTAAAACACAGCTAGTTTGCAGGAAACAGCCTTCCAACAGACCTCACTCTTGCTCAGTCTCCAGATTGTGTTGGGTGCTGCTGCACCGCCTGCACCCCTAGTTCCAGCCCTCTGAGGGGTGGAGAAGTAAGTACGATGTGCGTGGTGGTGCTTGCACCACTGCTTGGGGTGTCCTACAGACCTGCCTGGTCTGAGGTTGAATAATAGAGTTCTCTAAAGGTCAGAGGACACCCTTTCATTTGTTGATGGTGGGAGCTTTTGCATGGCTCAGTACAGAGAGTAAAATTATGATAAAATGTTCCTAGTAGGGAGAGGTAGTTATAGGTATGTTCATTATAAGTATTTATATTAATTACAGGGAATAATATGATCATGTTTAAGGACAGATATTTTCCATATCATAATTTTTAATACTGTTTTCTAATTGGGGCCAGAACACTTATTGGTCATCGGGTTTTAAATGTAGGATTGTCAGTAAAACATTACAAATTAATGCATCATTGCAATGAATCATTGCCAAACTGTAGGCTATATTGTGCGATGTTAGCTTTTAGCCAACTGTCATCAATTTTGCATAGAATTCTGAGCAGACTATTCCCTTTTTTGGTACAAAGTTGTCTAGTTGTTAAGGACATAGGCTATGCTCTGTCAACTAACAGCGATAGACAACTGTCAATTTTAGCAATATGGTCGTCAGAATAAATTAATGTTTTCAATTACTATATAATCTTCAAACCTCCTTCTCTTTCAAACATCCCTTTGCATGGAACCACCCTCATCCAATGTAAGCCAACTCAAATGTGCTAAATATTTCCCCATAATAGTCTTGTATTTGCAGCCAATGAAGCTACAACCTGACAGCTATGTCCATCCCAGAGGCAGTTGGACAAACAATATTGCTACTTGGCCAATCTGTTGAATGCCAGAGAGGAATATCATTGTCAGAGCATCAACAGGTGTCCCAGCCTTACTCATCCATCTATTCTGTACATTTACATCTTCTCGGTTGTCTGTTGCTGTCACTTTCTGCAGCTTTGTCACCACAAGTGGACTCACCGTGCTTTAACACACTTTTCACTTGTTCTCCCCATATCATAAAAGTTGGTAGTAGATGCACTCTCTCTTTTTGTGCATATTTTCACAAAACAACTATCAGCATTCATCAAAATGTCAGTGCCCTTAACTTACAGAAAATACGTCTCCACCCTGGGAGTGGGAGGGAAACTGCACTGGTGAAGGCAATGGAAAGTCTGAGGTTGTATTTGTACATAAGGGCGATGCGCTGCAACACTTTTCCACATTGATTATGGCTGAGTGCTCAGACAAAGAACTAAAGAATGAGACTGAGGGAATGAGAATCAGTTGAAAACTCATTCAAAGAATTTAAAATAAAATACTAGGTTTACCACTCAATGTATGAATAAAGGAATGAGAATGAGTTGACCTCTCAATCAATTAATCAAGGAGTGAGAATGAGCTGATCTCTCTTTCAAGGAATCACTGAAAAGGAATGAGTTGACCACTCAATGAATCTAGGAATGAGAATCAGGTAACCAATCAATCTATGAATCAAGGACTGATAATCAGTTAATCACTCATTCAATGATTCAAAGAACAAAAATCATTTAACCTCTCATTCAATGACTCAAAGAATGAGAATCAGCCGAGCACCGAATTATTAAACCAAAGAATATGAATCAACTGATCACTCAATCAATGAATCAAAGAATGAAAATCAGTTGATCACTGAATTATTAAATCAAAGAAAGCAAACCATCTGGCCACCAAATCTGTGGATCAAGGAATGAGCATCAGTTGACCAGTCATTTAATGATTCAGAGAATAAGAATAGGTTGACCACTCAATCAATGAAGGAGAATCAGTGGACCTCTCTATCAATGAATCAAAGAATGAGAATCAGTTGATCATTCAGACAATAAATCAGAGAATGAGAATTAGTTGACCACTTATTCAATGAATCCCAGAATTAGAATCAGCTGATCAAACATTCAACACATCAAAGAATAAAAAGCAGCTGACTACTCAATCAATGAATCAAAGAATGAGAATCAGTTGATTATTCATTTAATAAATCAGGGATTGAGAATCAATTTATCACTTATTCAAAAATCAAAGAATGAGAATCAGTTAACAAATACATCAATGTATCAAAGAATTGGAATCAGATGATAAGTCAAAGAATGAAAAGTAGCTGATTACTCAATCAATGAATCAAAGAAAGAGAATCAGTTGACCACTTCAACAAGGAATGAAGGAATGAGAATCAGTTAACCACTCAATCAATGAACCAAAGAAAGAAGATCCCAAGACCACTACTTCAATTAATTTAAATGAAAAGAATGAGTTGACAGCCCAATGTATAAATTAAGAATGAGAATGAGGTAGCTACTCGGTCAATGAATCTAAGAATGAGCATCAGTTGATCATTCAATATATGAATCAAGGAATGACAATCAGTTCATCACTCAATCAATTAATCTAAGAAAGAGAATCAGTAGACCACTCATTCAATAAGTGTAAAGCAAAATAATAAGTTAACCATTCAATGTATCAATGTATAAACAGAGGATGAGAATGAGGTAACTACTCAGTCAATGAATCTATGAATGAGAATCAGTTGACTACTCAAACTATGAATCAAGGAATGAGATTCAGTTGACCACTCATTCAATGAGTCAAAAATGAGAACCATTTGACCTCTTGCTCAATTAATAGAAGAATGCCAATCAATTGACCAGTCACTTAATGATTCAGAGAATGGGAATAGGTTGGCCCCTCAATCAAGGAAACAAAGAAGGAGAATCCGTTGACCGCTCAATCAATAAATCACAGAAGCAAAGATTGAGAATCAGATGACTGTGCAACCAGTGAATCAAAGAAAGAGAATCAGTTGACCATTCAATCAATGTGTCAAGCATCAAAATCAGTTGACCACCTAGTCAATGAAACAAAGATTGAGAGAGGTTAGAATTGCGATCACTCCTGTGTAATGGCTGGTTATAATTCCAAGAGCATCTTTAATAACTCTACCTGCGATCCATAATATATCAAAGAACTCCATGGTACCTTAACTGTTATGACAGAGGTAATCTCTGTCACCATTGCTATTTAGTGTAAAAGTCCAACACCTCTCCAGCATTACCGGATTCTTCTGGCACAAAGCATTGCTATATGCAGATGACATTTAAGTGAATATCCTAATAGGTAATCAGACCTTGGGCTCCCTTTTGAATATTCACAGGTCCCTGAAGACTTTTCTGTTGTGGATAGAACATTATGGCCCATATTTATACTTTTTGACGCAAACCTGAGCTAGCGCAGATTTGCGTCAAAAAGATTACCGCCGGCTACCGCTATTCCTACACGCCAGCCGGGCGTCATATTTATGGAATGACGCTAGCCGGCGCTGCGGCCTGGTTGGCATCAAAATAAATGATGCAAACCGGGCAGCGGAGGCGTAGGGAAAATGTGGGTTGTGAGTCAAACAATGGTGCAAGTCAGATTAGCGTCAAAAATATTGACGCTAACCTGACTAGCGTAATTTGATGACATACAACCCCCATGGAAAGACTCCTGTCTAAAAATAGACAGGAGTCATGCCCCCCTGGCCAATGGTCATGCCCAGGGGACTTCTGTCCCCTGGGCATGGTCACTGGGCACAGTGGCATGTAGGGGGCCCAAGTTAGCCCCCCCCTATGCCACTTAAAAAAAAAAAAGATACGTACCTGGACTTACCTGGGATGGGTCCCCCATCCATGGGTGTCCTCCAGGGATGGGCGAGGGTGGCAGGGGGTGTCCCAGGGTGCAGGAAAGGGCCTCTGTGGACTGCTTTCATGGTCTCCCACCATGGAAATGAGCCCACAGGTCTCTTAACGCCTGCCCTGACCCAGGCGTTAAAAAATGACGCTATTCCAACATAGCGCCATTTTTTAAGGCTTGCCTCTTCCTGTGCATCATTTTGATGCGGGAGTATAAATAAGGCGCAAATGCCTTAGAGTAATTTCTTGGACGGGAATGCCTACCATGCATATCATTAGCGCAAGGTAGGTGTCCACACTAAAAAAATGACGCAAACTCCATGGATATTGGCTCTAGGCGGGTCTAGCACCAAAGTATAAATATGGAGTTAAGTTTGCGCCGGATTTGCGTAAAAAAATAAATACGTAAATCCGGCGCAAGCAGAGTATAAATATGCCCCTATGTTTTAAAAGGTAATACCTACAAACCAACAATACTTCTCACTAGAACAATTGAGCATTGTTACATTTCCCATTTGCTTTGGGAGATGCACAAGCACTGTTAGCAGAGTTTAAACCTTTAGTTAGCAGGAGTTATCCTAGACCGGGTACTTAGATCAGGAATTTTGAATTTGTGTTTTCTTATCAAAACCACTCCAAATGTGTAGATCAGAAAATCTCCATGAACACCCAGATTATCACTGTCTGTAGTGCATGGTTTTCTCTTCCATGCCACCTACAATGGGCAACATCTTATCTTCCTAATGAGTCCAACTTAGGTATGTCTTAATAAAGCCATTGGGGAGACCACCTGGCACAAGGGCATATGTGTGTGTTGGAGAGTCCCCACAGCCACAAACAGTGTTGTGTTGTTGTGCATGACATGTTAGTACAGTAGTACTTCTCAGGTACTACAAAATGCTATGATGAACCTCTGTGCAAAGACTTCCATCTCTCAAAACATCTCTGTGTGGAGCTCTCCGCCACCATGATGCAGATATCAGCTCACAAAGGTGTACATTTTTGTAGTAAGAATGGGAGGGATCAGGGACAGTGAAAAAGGGAGTACCTACTACTAAATGCGGGGGTATTAAGAAGGAATAGGGTGGGGTTCATAGAGGTTGAAGGAGGTTGGTAGGGAGGAAGATCGGAATACAAACACTCACCCGCAAAAGAGTAGGGATTTGGTTTATATTGAGGAATACAGTACATCCATCTGTGGCTATCTCTCACATTGGCAGAAACAGCCATATTGGCAGTTCCTGTCAATGCACTGAAATGAGATATGTAGCTCCATCAACATAACGGTGCTATGTAGCACACTTTCAACATCTTTTTTTCATATTCAAAAACGAAATCCCAGAGCAGAATTTTCTTTTTGAAAATTAAAAAATCAATGACCCTCTCAATGTGGGAGTTATCTACCTTGGTGTGCGTGGGGATTAAACACATTTTTGTCCCACTTAACACTATGCTTTAGATGGCAGTGTGTGAAAGTAAAAAGTGGACATTTGTCTGCACACTCTAAATAGAACTTGCAGACAAACGGACAAACCTTATATAGTCTTTACTCACTCTGGTTGTCAGAAGAGTGTCAGTGGTTGAGACAAAGTAGTCTCCGTCACTGACATACTTAATTTCCACCCAACTATTTCACCATTGCAATGGTGTACCCCCTCTGCCAAATTTAAATCAGGCCCTAAGAGCATAGCCATTTATAAAATTAACTTCTAAAATTACTACAGCCCAAAGATCACAAAAAAGTTGAATTTGTTCTGTATCCTAGCCTTGGAGTAATTGAGCAGTACACATGGCCACTTATGGCTGCCCACCAATACTGCAACTCACTCCCATAGAAATTAATGGAAGTATATACAATGTATTTAATATAACACCTCATAGGAAATAATTATAATAAACTTAATTATTTTAACTTTTGTGCTAAAAATATAAATATTTATTTGTTTTTAGTATTTAAAAGTTATTTTAAATGAAAAAATGCATATTTTATAATGTTAGCATTCATTAATAAATATATTTTTAAAAAACATTACATTATTTGGTAAATGTTTTTTATCCTTAATACACGCATATATAACGTTCAATAAAATGTGCTAAATCTTAACCAAATATTAAAATGGTACAGAAGGTGAGTTTTTTAAACATTTTAAATAAAGTATTCATAAAATAAATAATGTGTTTAATTATTCAATAAATATTTAATTTGATGAATTAATGTGCACTAACATTTTATTTTATTAGATCTATATTAATAACTATTTTAAATTAAGTTGCATTTGTATTTTACATTAAAATGTTTTTAGTATGTTTTTTAAGGATTAATAAAATGTATCATTCTTTCCCAGTCATTAGATGTCTGCACTGCACTGAGTTTAGGAGTTGGGGATTCTGAACTTAAATGTAAGCCTACACTTGAAAATGCAAAAAAGTGGAAAAAGTGTTGTCTTACTCCTAGGTGCAAGAGTAAATTCATATTTGTGAATATGGCCCAATGTGCTCTCATTGTCAAGGAGCACTCCTAGAGAAGGATGCTGTCCACAGTTTTAAAATCAGTTAGTCTATGCCATTGCCCCAGTATCTCTCGACAGGTTTGAAAGTCCAAACTCACCAGCACTCTGCTGTGTGGCTGCAGCAACACAGGTAAATCAAGGACCTCCTGTAGCCAGAATAGCCCTGAACACTCACTTGGAATGGTAAGATGGGACAGAAAAGCAAGAACCCCAGGTGGAGATCAGAGAAGGCAGCAGTCAACAGGTCTGCCGAGCCACACTTTCTATGGAATCTACTGCATAGCATCTTTCAATAGTAGGACCTAAAGGTTGGACCTCACCACCATTGAAGGAAGTAACAGAATCAAGTAGTTTCATAGGAAATGGGCAGTGTCTATTCAAGGATTGATAGAGAACTAGCCTGACAAATTATCTTGCAAATTTGAGACTGGAAATTGAAACCTAATACATAGCCTTTGGTGGCAAACTGTAATCATGCAAGGGCTGTCATTCTTTGTTTATATAAAGTATGCCTTTATGTGATATTTCCATGACAAGAAACTAGCCCAAGAGCAGAACACCTCTGTACAGGGTCACAGGCAAGACTACAGTCAATGGGTGATAGCAGAGGTATCTGGTTATTGGGTTGTCGTTCCCTAGTACCATGAGAACATTGGACATACATCCCAAAGTCGGACTATTTGTGATTGCAAAATGGCCTTTTTGTATGTAACAAACCCAAAATGTGATTAGGTGACATGCTGCCGAATAACATTGTGGGTCGGCGATTGCATACCAAATCTGCATTTGGAAGGGGAGTGTTTATGGCGTCCTTTATAAATAGTGATTCAGAAATTTACGAAATTAATATTTTGGAACCAAAATCCAGTAGCAAACAATTAATATTTTATTAACTACTGAAAGGTAGTGGTAAACCATTCGCATATGTGAAGGTGTCCACACAGAACCCCTTCGTGTTCATGAGTGTTGACAAAAACATATTTTAGGAGTAGGCAGTGGCCAAAGGGACCACTTCCTTCTCTTAAAAAATGTTTGCTAAATCTTTCATATTTTTCATATTTTTTTATTTGTCCCATTTTCCTTTAAAGGACCCCAGCAGTCCACCATCCCTGTGATGGCAGCGAGTCATAGAGGGCCACAATTTGCCTATTAACAAATAGGTTGGTTTGCAAAATATCACTCTGGTCGCTAATATCACTCTGTTCGCAAAAATACTGGTTGCAAATTGTGAACAGTTATTTGTATCCAGCGTTTCGTAAGTCTAGGCAATGGTTTCAATATTACATTTTCTTAAATGTTTTGTGAACAGTAACCAAACAGTTCCATTTTGGTTCTCAGACAAGCGCAGATATGTAAGAACTTATCACCTTAAGCAGAAGGAACAGACAAGTTCTCTTATCCTGCCTAAAGAGAATGTGTGTTAGGAATGTAATAGAACCTATCCAAGACTGACAGCCATTTAAATTTATTGTTGTGAATTCTGCCAACCTTTTGGCCCAACAATGCACACACACAAAATCCACATTGTATACTTTATTTTAAGCTGATTTTAATGCAGAGTAAATGAAACAATGTAATCGCAGAAATCAAAACTACACTAGTAAAGGTAACAGCACAGGTTATGAAAATTTTTAACGTAGACAACATGTTACACAGTACAATTTATGGATACCAAAAGTCTGACATTTCATGAAGGTTCAGTATTTAGATAAACTCATCCCATTTGCAACCCGAAAATCATCTAAGCGTTTCCTGAGTATCACTCATTTAAGTGAATACAAGAACAGATTCACTAGAAGTGGAATATCAGAATATATGATAAATTCGGAACATTGTTGTTAGATAATAAACATATATTTACTACATATTGCAATGGATTTCATGATCTGAGGCTTTAATGAAGAATTAGTCTAAAACACTCTAAATATGACACAAAAGGCAGATTATATATCCCTGAGGGGGGACTCATGAATATGTATTGTAGAGGGGGTGGTTCAGTTCCACATAGTCTTGAAAGTGCCTCAGCACCAACCTCTTCTGATAAAAGTGAGACTCAAGATGGTTCTGTATTTAGCCCAAATTGAAGAACTGGAAGATGTTTTTCTCAGGAGGCGGTTGATGGTGGAGAAGTTCAGTGGACCCTAGAGAGAGCCACAAAGCTGAGCACACTGGTGGTGTCCGCTGTGTCTGTCACAGCTGGGGGAAGACTTGTTTTAGGCATCAATCTAAGCATAGTCTGTCATGTGGGTAAGTGGGCTCTGTTGAAGAATGACAGATTTTAGAGAACTTTCCCTCAAATAACTAGAGAAGGATTCCACACTGTGTTGGGAGACAGAGGGGGCCCTCAGCAACAGAGAGAGCCCATGCACAAGAAGGTAGCACCCGCAGAGCACTTGAACATGGGTTCAAGAAGTCTGAACATGGCAGTAATCTCAACACTGCAAAAGAGGGTCCCACGAAGCCGGAGATCAACTCAGGGAGCTGAGCATCACAGGACGGAATGTTGGGGACCTGGGCTAGGCTGTGAATGAAGGGTTTTTGCAAAAGTGCACAGAAGCCCTAGCAGCTGCAGTTCATGCAGTTCACAGGATTACTGTCTAGCAAGGACTTACCTCCTCCAAATTTGGACAGATGGACCACTGGACAGTCTGGGTCACTTGGGTCCACCACCTGTGTTCCAGGGGCCACGCTCTTCACGATGAGAAGGGAACCAGAGGACCGGTGAAGCTGAAGTTTGGTGCCTGCTGAAGCAGGGGGAAGACTCCGTCAACCCACAGGAGATTTCTTCATGACTTCCAGTGCAGGATGAAGGCAGGCAGCCCCCAAAGCATGCACCACCAGGAAAGAGTCGAGAAAGCCGGCAGGATTAGGCGCTAAAATGTCGCTGGTAGTCTTCTTGCTACTTTGTTGCAGTTTTGCAGGTGTGCTGGAACACTCAGCAGTTGATCCTTGGCAGAAGGAGAGGAGAGAGGTGCAGAGAAACTCTAGTGAATTCTTGCAAGTCGTTATCTGAGGAATAGCCCACAGGAGAGACCCTAAATAGCTCTCAGAGGAGGATTGGCCACCTAGTCAGGTAAGCACCTATCAGGAGGGGTCTCTGACATCCCCTTCTGGCACTGGCCATTCAGAGGCCTCCAGAGTGCCCTCACACTTCTGGATCCAAGATGGCAGAGGTCTGGGACACACTGGAGGAGCTCCGGGCACCACCCCATGGGAGGTGATGGACAGGGGAGTGGTCACTTTCCTTTGTCCTGGTTCGCACCACAGCAGGGGCTGGGGGATCCCTGAACTGGTGTAGACTGGCTTATGCAAGGAGGGCACCATCTGTACCCTTCAAAGCATTTCCAGAGGCTGGGGGAGGCTACTCCTCCCCAGCCCTTAACACCTATTTCCAAAGGGAGAGGGTGTGACACCCTCTCTCAGAGGAAATTCTTTGTTCTGCCTTCCTTGAACTGGGCTGCCCAGACCCCAGGAGGGCATAACACTGTCTGTGGGGTGGCAGCAGCGGTAGCTGCAGAGAAATCCCCAGAGAGTTGGTTTGGCAGTACCCAGGGTCCATAGTGGAACCCCGGGGATGCATGGTATTGGCACCCCAATACCAGAGCTGTCATGGGCAGACAATTCCATGATCTTAGACATGTTACATGGCCATATTCGGAGTTACCATTGTGAAGCTACACATAGGTATTGACCTATAAGTAGTGCACACGTGTAATGGTGTCCCCCCACTCACAATTTCCAGGGAAATTGCCCTGAACTATGTGGGGGCACCTTTGCTAGTTCAAGGGTGCCCTCACACTTAGGGGGTCATTCTGACCCCGGCGGTCATGGACCGCCGGGGCCAGGGTTGGCGGGAGCACCGCCAACAAGCTGGCGGTGCCCCGCAGGGCATTCTGACCGCGGAGGTTTTGCCGCGGTCAGAAGTGGAAAACCGGCGGTCTCCCGACGGGTTTTCCGCTGCCCTAAAGAATCCTCCATGGCGGCGCAGCTCGCTGCGCCGCCATGGGGATTCTGACACCCCATACCGCCATCCTGTTCCTGGCGGCTCTGCCGCCAGGAACAGGATGGTGGTATGGGGTGTCGTGGGGCCCCTGGGGGCCCCTGCAGTGCCCATGCCAATGGCATGGGCACTGCAGGGGCCCCCGTAAGAGGGCACCACAAAGAATTTCAGTGTCTGCTTTGCAGACACTGAAATTCTCGACGGGTGCCACTGCACCCGTCGCACCTTCCCACTCCGCCGGCTCAATTCTGAGCCGGCGTCCTCGTGGGAAGGTTGTTTTCCACTGGGCTGGCGGGCGGCCTTTTGGCGGTCGCCCGCCAGCCCAGTGGAAAACCCAGAATCACCGCAGCGGTCTTACGACTGCAGTGCGGTATTCTGGAGGGGGGAACTCTGGCGGGCGGCCTCCGCCGCCCGCCAGAGTTAAAATCAGGGCCTTAGTATCTTTGCACCTAACCTTCACCAGGTGAAGGTTAGACATATAGGTGACTTATAAGTTACTTAAGTGCAGTGTAAAATGGCTGTGAAATAACGTGTGCGTTATTTCACTCAGGTTGCAGTGGCAGGCCTGTGTAAAGATTTGTCTGAGCTCCCCATGGTTGGCAAAAGAAATGCTGCAGCCCATAGGGATCTCCTGGAACCCCAATGCCGTGGGTACTTAGCTACCATATACTAGGGAATTATAAGGGTGTTCCAGTGTGCCAATTGAAATTGGTAAAAGTGGTCAGTAGCCTACAGTGAATAATTTAAAGGCAGATAGAGCATAAGCACTGAGGTTCTGATTAGCAGAGCCTCAGTGTAGGAGGCTGGCCTGGCTTGTAGTGGGTACCAAGGGGTACTTACACTCAGTACCAGGTCCAGTTAAACACTTATTAGTGTAGAAGAGGTGCTTATAGCAGCTTAGGCTGATAGAAGATAGCTATAGCAGAGCAGCTTAGGCTGAACTAGGAGACATGCAAAGCTCCTACTATACCACTGGTGTCATATGCACAATATCATAAGAAAACACAATACACAGATATGCTAAAAATAAAGGTACTTTATTTTTATGAAAATATGCCAAAAGTATCTCAGTGAGTACCCTCAGGATGAGGATGCCAAATATACACAAGATATATGTACACAATACCAAAAATATGCAGTAATAGCAAAAGGAAGTAATGAAAGCAATGTAAAGTTACAGTAGATTGCAATAGGAGCACATAGGCATAAGGGTAACACAAACCATATACTCCAAAAGTGGAATGCGAACCACGAATGGACCCCAAACCTATGTGAGCTTGTAGAGGGTCGCTGGGACTGTAAGAAAACAGTGAGGGATAGAAAAATAGCCCACCCCAAGACCCTGAAAAGTAGGTGTAAAGTGCACCTATGACCCCCAGAGAGCACAGAAGTTGTGATAGGGGGTTTCTGCAAGGAAGACCAACACCAGCAAAACAACAACAGCGGATTTTTGGACCTGTGAAACAAGGGGACCAAGTCCAAGAGTCACGCCAATGTCGAGAGTGGGCAGATGGCCAGGAAATGCCAGCTGAGGGTGCAAAGAAGCTGCCACCTGATGGAAGAAGCTTTGGTTTCTGCAAGAACGAAGAAGACTAGGAACTTCGCCTTTGGAGGACGGATGTCCCACGTCGTGAAGAAGCTTTCAGAGGTGTTCCCATGCAGAAAGACCGCAAACAAGCCTTGCTAGCTGCAAGGGATGCGGTTAGGGTTTTTGGATGCTGCTGTGGCCCAGGAGGTACCAGGATGTCGCCACTTGGATGAGGAGACAGAGGGGGCACCCAGCAAGTCAGAGAGCCCTCACAGAAGCAGGCAGCATCTGCAGGAGTATCGGAACAGCCACTTGGAAGAGGAGTGAACCGGAGTCCACCCGAAGACACAAAAGGGAGTCCCACGACGCCGGAGGAAAACTCAGAAGGTTGTGCTCTGCCGGTTAGATTGTCGGGGACCCAAGCTTGTGCTGTGCACGAAGGAAATCCTGGAAGAGTGCACAGGGGCCGGAGCAGCTGCAAATCACGCGGTACCCAGCAATGCAGTCTAGCATGGGGAGGCAAGGATTTACCTCCAACAAACTTGGACTGAAGAGTCACTGGACTGTGAGAGTTACTTGGACAGAGTTGCTGAGTTCCAGGGACCACGCTCGTCGTGCTGAGAGGGGACCCAGAGGACCGGTGATGCAGTCTTTTGTTGCCTGCGGTTGCAGGGGGAAGATTCCGTCGACCCACAGGAGATTTCTTCAGAGCTCCTGGTGCAAGAAGGAGGCAGGCTACCCCCAGAGCATGCACCACCAGGAAACAGGCGAGAAAGCTGGCAGGATGAAGCGATACAAGGTTGCAGTAGTCATCTTTGCTACTTTGTTGCGGTTTTGCAGGCGTCCTAAGCAGTCAGCAGTCGATCCTTTGGCAGAAGGTGAAGAGAGAAGTGCAGAGGAACTCTGGTGAGCTCTTGCATTCAGTATCTGAAGAATTCCCCAAAGCAGAGACCCTAAATAGCCTGAAAAGGAGGTTTGGCTACCTAGGAAGGAGGATAGGCTAGTAACACAGGTACGAGCCGATCAGAAGGAGTCTCTGACGTCTCCTGCTGGCCCTAGCCACTGAGAGCAGTCCAGTGTGCCAGCACACCTCTGAATCCAAGATGGCAGAGGTCTGGGGCACGCTGGAGGAGCTCTGGGCACATCCCCTGGGAGGTGCAGATCAGGGGAGTAGTCACTCCCCTTTCCTTTGTCCAGTTTCGCACCAGAGCAGGGCTGGGGGATCCCTGAACCGGTGTAGACTGGCTTATGCAGAGATGGGCACCATCTGTGCCCATCAAAGCATTTCCAGAGGCTGGGGGAGGCTACTCGTCCCCAGCCCTGACACCTTTTTCCAAAGGGAAATGGTGTAACACCCTCTCTCTCTGAGGAAGTCCTTTGTTCTGCCTTCCTGGGCCAGGCCTGGCTGGACCCCAGGAGGGCAGAAACCTGTCTGAGGGGTTAGCAGCAGCTGCAGTGAAACCCCGGGAAAGGCAGTTTGGAAGTACCCGTGTTCTGTGCTAGAGACTCGGGGATCATGGAATTGTCTCCGCATTGGGGTGACAATTCCATGATCTTAGACATATTACATGGCCATGTTCGGAGTTACCATTGTGACGCCATACATAGGTAGTGACCTATGTATAGTGCACCCGTGAAATGGTGTCCCCGCACTCACAAAGTCCGGGGAATTTGCCCTGAACGATGTGGGGGCACCTTGGCTGGTGCCAGGGTGCCCACACACTAAGTAACTTTGCACCCAACCTTCACCAGGTGAAGGTTAGACATATAGGTGACTTATAAGTTACTTAAGTGCAGTGGTAAATGGCTGTGAAATAACGTGGACGCTACTTCACACAGGCTGCAGTGGCAGGCATGTGTAAGAATTGTCAGAGCTCCCTATTGGTGGCAAAAGAAATGCTGCAGCCCATAGGGATCTCCTGGAACCCCAATACCCTGGGTACCTCAGTACCATATACTAGGGAATTATAAGGGTGTTCCAGTATGCCAATGTAAATTGGTGAAATTGGTCAATAGCCTGTTAGTGACAGTTTAGAAAGCAGAGAGAGCATAACCACTGAGTTTCTGGTTAGCAGAGCCACAGTTAATCATCACACAGCGAACACATACAGGGCACACTTATGAGCACTGGGGCCCTGGCTGGCAGGGTCCCAGTGACACATACACTAAAACAACATATATACAGGGAAATATGGGGGTAACATGCCAGGCAAGATGGTACTTTCCTACAGGTACCCACTATAAGCCAGGCCAGTATCCTACAGCAGCCGCCAGGCCGGAGATAACAATCTCCATCCCAGCGGTCACTATTGTACCACCGGCGGCATTTTGAGCATGCCTACCGTCATGGTTTTCGTGGCATGCGCAACGCCACAAAAACCATGGCGGTAGGCCCTACCAGTGACAGGGAATTCCTTCCCTGTTGCTGATAGCAGGCTCACCTACTACCCCAAACACTACCCAGACGCCTCGCACACCCCCATCCACACTCTCCCCTTCTGGTCCCCCACCCCTCATACACGAACACACTCGCAGACACGCACAATGCATGCACGCACTCACTCACACTGGCATACACGCATGCATCCATTCATTTTCGCACACATCTGCACACACATTCACATTGACATGCAGACACGCATTCACATTTCCATATGTACAGGCATTCTCACACATGCATACACCCACGCTACACACACAGTCGCATTCATGCATACACTCACACATTCATGCACACAACCCCACACACAAACACACACACAACGCCCCCACCCCCCTTCCCTGTTGGAAGCCCAACTTACCTGCATCCAGGGGTCTTCCAGCAGGGAACGGGACGGGGGGCTGCTACTGCCAGCAGCGCCCGTCAGCAGAACACCACCAGGCCGTATCATGTGTCATGATATGGATGGCTGCTGTCTACTGGCGTGGTGCTGGTGGTGGTAGCAGCGCCACCTTACCAATATCCGCCAGTTTGGCCAAAGCCGGGTTTCCGCCATCTTGTGGCAGAAGTCCGGCTGTGGTCATAATCTGACGAATGGATGGTAGCCGTTGTGACAGTCTTTTGGCGGCCGTCTCTGCGGCGGTAGGCGGCTTATACTGCCATTGTCATAATGTGGGCCTATATCTTTTGCTCCTTTTAACAAAGCTTCATTCTAAGGTCTTGTTGTGCATAGAATGTTTCAGGGTGATTCGTCAATCAGGGGCCGAAAAAAGTGGGGGGGGTCAAAAAAAGTGCATTTTCAATGTTAATTCCCATTGTCTCTTTAGACACACCTGGAGCCCCAACCACTGGACAGAATTACGCCAAATTTTGGCAAAAAAATTGCTTTTCGTTCACAGATGATCCTTTTTGTTATTTGATGTAAATCTGTTCAGTAGTTTAAGAGAAATTAAAGGAAATCCACATTTGTATATAGAGGGTTGCGACAAATTAGTGTATACTCCTTATCGGGTGCAGACTTGTTATTTCCTGTAAACAATTTAACCAGGAAGTGTTGGCAGCCATTTTGGGACTTGGCTTCAGTTAAGTCTGGAAAAAAAAACAAAAAAAAGAAAAGGGACCAGGGCAGGGATAGCCTGAGTCCCAAGCCTTGGTCCAGGGGTCCCACCAGAGCACCACAAGGGCAAAAAAGCATTTTTTTTTAATTCACAGTGAAATTCATGAATATTTACAACTTTCACCAGGATTAGAAAAAAAAAGCCAGCGTGGTCTCCACGGTGGCTTTTTCTTTTTTCATTACCAAAATATAGGAGTGGGGCTCATGCCCCCACTTCTAGGGCTTATTAAAGTCCTAGGAACCACAACCTCCATGCCATGTGGCTACATTATTATAATATGCGGGTGGCTTTGTGGATGCCCCATGCCCCAGGGACCACCACCTCTCCCAGGCAAGTGATAGAACATCTATGGGGCCCAGGGGACCACCACATTCCCGGGCATGCAATGGTTACATGAGTGGAGACAGCGCGAACCACCCCGGGCTTCAGGGACCACCATCTCCCTGGGGCCATATGTAGTAAATTAGATGGGGGGCCACTCAGACCCCCTGAGAACCACCCCCAGGGCTATGTGTATAAACTATGTGGGGGCAAGTGGTTTCCCGTGCCTCGGGAACCCCCACCTCCCTGGTACATGATATCAGATTTTGAATTTATTAAATGTGCATGCCCCGTGCCCCAGGGTATGGCACCTCCCCAAGGCTATTTGTTAATAGTTAATAGTATGTGGGGGGCATGTGGCCCTCAGAGCCCGGAGACCACCACCTCCCTGGAGCAATATTTTAAAAAAATAACTGGGAGGCCGTGTGGATCCCACTTGGCCCCCAGGACTGCCAGCTCGCTGGGGCGACATAATAAAAATACTGTGGAGGGGACCGCAGAGACATCCTTCCAGTCCTGAGGGCCACCACATCCCTGGGACAACACTAAAAATAGGGGGGTCGTGCAGATCCCCCAGGCTACAAGGTCCGCCACTTCCCCCGGTGTTACAAAATGAAACTAGGATGGTGTCTGTTGTGTATCCCCAGGCCACCACCTGCATAGGGCAAATACAATTGAAGGAAGGGTGCCATGCAGCCTCCCTTTGGAGCCATACATGGCCCTGTGGACTGCCACCCCCAGGGTCACTCCTGCTACCTCCTGAGGTGTCAACCCTCAGGATGTAGTTGTTTGCTATTGCTTGGTATGAGCTGACAGCTCCTGCCAAGCAAAAGTGAACACTTTGCTTTCAGCTGTAAAAATGTTCCCGCTTGCTGAAATCAGAGTTTTAGGTGGTCATTACAACCTCGGTGGTCTTTTAAGAAGACCGCCGAGGGACCGCCGTGCGGAAGACCACCAGTAGTGGCGGTTTGCCGCACGGCGTATTATGACCTTTGGCTGCCCTCGTCGTTTTTCCGATGGAGAGCGGCAAACAGCAATACTTGCGGGCGGCGGGGAAGTGGAGGTTGCTCCACCTCCACCGCCACGCCAACAGAACACCGCCCAGCTAATCACGTCCTGTGATTCTGCGCAGCGGTGTTCTGTTGGCGGTGTGGTGTTGGCGGAGCTGCCCTCATGGCTCCCGTCCCCTCCCGGAGGATCGACGGAACAGGTAAGTCGATCGTCCGTTAGGGGAGGGGGGTGGGGGGTGTTGTGTGTCGTGTGGATGTATAGGGGTGTGCGTCTGTGTATGTAGGGGGGGTGTGTGAGTGCATGCATGCTTGCGGGGGTGATGCGTGTTTCGGAAATGTGTGCGTGTCTGTCTGTATGTATGTCTGTATGGATGTGTGCGTGAATGTGTGAATGTGGGTGTACGTGTCTGAGTGTGTGTGTGGATGTTGGCATGTATGTCGGTGTGTGTGCGTGTATGTGTGTTGGTGGTGCCTGCGTGCGTGTCGGGTGTGTGTCAGTAATGTTATGTTGGGGGTCGGGGTGGGGAGGGGGGCCCTGCCACCTTTGGGGGGTGGCAGGGGTGGTGGGGAGTGTAGGGAGGGAGTCGGGGTGGGGGTGGGGGGAGTGGGAGACCCCTATCAGTGCCAGGGAAGGAATTCCCTGGCACTGACAGTGCTTACCACCATGGATTTCATGGCGGGTCCTACCGCTGGAAATCCACGGCAGTAAGCCGGGTCGCAATACCGGGGGTGGTATTGTTACGCCCGCCGGGCTGGAGACCCAGGTCTCCAGCCCAGCGGGCGGAACAGGAAAGCGGCAGAGGGAGTCGGGTGGGGGTGGGGGGTGGGGGAGACCCCTATCAGTGCCAGGGAAGGAATTCCCTGGCACTGCTAGTGCTTACCACCATGGATTTCATGGCGGGTCCTACCGCTGGAAATCCACGGCGGTAAGCCGGGTCGCAATACCGGCGATGGGATTGTTACGCCTGCCGGGCTGGAGACCCAGGTCTCCAGCCCAGCGGTCGTCTCCGCCCTGGCAGGCGGAACGGGAAAGCAGCGGATGACCACGGCGGTAACCGCCATGGTCATAATACTAAAAAAAAGACCGCCAGCCTGTTGGCGGTCTTACCGCCGCTTTAACACCGTCCGCCAGGGTTGTAATGACCCCCTTAATCTCTTTTCCTGCCTGCTAACCTGCGGGCAGTGATAGAGATGAAAACATTGCTCCCACATGCAGGGAGCTGCAATTTAAAGCAGCTTCTTGTGCGCGGGATCAATGTTGGCTCCTGCAGGAGTGTAGGAGGCTGGACTGGCTTGTAGTGAGTACCAAGGGGTACTTGCACCTTGCACCAGGCCCAGTTATCCCTTATTAGTGTATAGGGTGTCTAGCAGCTTAGGCTGATAGATAATGGTAGCTTAGCAGAGCAGCTTAGGCTGAACTAGGAGACGTGTGAAGCTACTACAGTACCACAAGTGTCACTTGCACAATATCATAAGAAAACACAATACACAGATATACTAAAAATAAAGGTACTTTATTTTTATGACAATATGCCAAAGTATCTCAGTGAGTACCCTCAGTATGAGGATAGCAATTATACACAAGTTATATGTACACAATATCAAAAATATGCAGTATAGTCTTAGAAAACAGTGCAAACAATGTATAGTTACAATAGGATGCAATGGGGACACATAGGGATAGGGGCAACACAAACCATATACTCCAAAAGTGGAATGCGAACCACGAATGGACCCCAAACCTATGTGACCTTGTAGAGGGTCGCTGGGACTATTAGAAAATAGTGAGAGTTAGAAAAATAGCCCTCCCCAAGACCCTGAAAAGTGAGTGCAAAGTGCACTGAAGTTCCCCAAAAGACAAAGAAGTTGTGATAGAGGAATAATGCAGGAAAAACACCAACCAACAATGCAACAACTGTGGATTTCCAATCTAGGGTACCTGTGGAACAAGGGGACCAAGTCCAAAAGTCACAAGCAAGTCGGAGATGGGCAGATGCCCAGGAAATGCCAGCTGCGGGTGCGGTTTCTGCAGGAACGAAAAGGGCTAGAGACTTTTCCTTTGGAAGACGGATTTCACTCGCCTTGGAGAGTCATGTAGAAGTGTTTTCCCGCCGAAAGAACGCCAACAAGCCTTGCTAGCTGCAAATCATGCGGTTACCGTTTTTGGATGCTGCTGTGGCCCAGGAGGGACCAGGAGGTCGCAAATTGGACCAGGAGGTAGAGGGGACGTCGAGCAAGACAAAGAGCCCTCTTAGCAGCAGGTAGCACCCAAAAAAGTGCCAGAAACAGGCACTACAAGGATGCGTGAAACGGTGCTCGCCGAAGTTGCACAAAGGAGTCCCACGTCGCCGGAGACCAACTTAGAAAGTCGTGCAATGCAGGTTAGAGTGCCGTGGACCCAGGCTTGGCTGTGCACAAAGGATTTCTGCCGGAAGTGCACAGGGGCCGGAGTAGCTGCAAAAGTCCCAGCAATGCAGTCTAGAGAGGTGAGGCAAGGACTTACCTCCACCAAACTTGGACTGAAGAGTCACTGGACTGTGGGGGTCACTTGGACAGAGTTGCTGGATTCGAGGGACCTCGCTCGTTGTGCTGAGAGGAGACCCAAGGGACCGGTAATGCAGCTTTTTGGTGCCTGCGGTTGCAGGGGGAAGATTCCGTCGACCCACAGGAGATTTCTTCGGAGCTTCAGGTGCAGAGAGGAGGCAGACTACCCCCACAGCATGCACAAACAGGAAAACAGTCGAGAAGGCGGCAGGATCAGCGTTACAGAGTTGCAGTAGTCGTCTTAGCTACTTTGTTGCAGTTTTGCAGGCTTCCAGCGCGGTCAGCAGTCGATTCCTTATCAGAAGGTGAAGAGAGAGATGCAGAGGAACTCTGATGAGCTCTTGCATTCGTTATCTAAAGTTTCCCCAGAGACAGAGACCCTAAATAGCCAGAAAAGAGGGTTTGGCTACCTAGGAGAGAGGATAGGCTACTAACACCTGAAGGAGCCTATCAGAAGGAGTCTCTGACGTCACCTGGTGGCACTGGCCACTCAGAGCAGTCCAGTGTGCCAGCAGCACCTCTGTTTCCAAGATGGCAGAGGTCTGGAGCACACTGGAGGAGCTCTGGACACCTCCCAGGGGAGGTGCAGGTCAGGGGAGTGGTCACTCCCCTTTCCTTTGTCCAGTTTCGCGCCAGAGCAGGGCTAAGGGGTCCCTGAACCGATGTAGACTGGCTTATGCAGAATTGGGCACATCTGTGCCCAAGAGAGCATTTCCAGAGGCTGGGGGAGGCTACTCCTCCCCTGCCTTCACACCATTTTCCAAAGGGAGAGGGTGTAACACCCTCTCTCAGAGGAAGTCCTTTGTTCTGCCATCCTGGGACAATCCTGGCTTGACCCCAGGGGGGCAGAACCCTGTCTGAGGGGTTGGCAGCAGCAGCAGCTGCAGAGAAACCCCAGGAAAGGCAGTTTGGCAGTACCAGGGTCTGTGCTACAGACCACTGGGATCATGGAATTGTACCAATAATGCCAGGATGGCATAGAGGGGGCAATTCCATGATCTTAGACATGTTACATGGCCATATTCGGAGTTACCATTGTGAAGCTACATATAGGTAGTGACCTTTATGTAGTGCACGCGTGTAATGGTGTCCCCGTACTCACAACGTCCGGGGAATTTGCCCTGAACAATGTGGGGGCACCTTGGCTAGTGCCAGGGTGCCCTCACACTAAGTAACTTTGCACCTAACCTTTACCAGGTAAAGGTTAGACATATAGGTGACTTATAAGTTACATAAGTGCAGTGAAAATGGCTGTGAAATAATGTGTGCATTATTTCACTCAGGCTGCAGTGGCAGGCCTGTGTAAGAATTGTCAGAGCTCCCTATGGGTGGCAAAAGAAATGCTGCAGCCCATGGGGATCTCCTGGAACCCCAATACCCTGAGTACCTCAGTACCATATACTAGGGAATTATAAGGGTGTTCCAGTAAGCCAATGTAAATTGGTAAAATTGGTCACTAGCCTGTTAGTGACAATTTGTACAGAGAGAGCATAACCACTGAGGTTCTGGTTAGCAGAGCCTCAGTGAGACAGTTAGGCACCACACAGGGAACACTCACATATAGGCCACAAACTTATGAGCACTGAGGTCCTGACTAGCAGGGTCCCAGTGACACATAACAAACATACTGAAAACATAGGGTTTTCACTATGAGCACTGGGCCCTGGCTAGCAGGATCCCAGTGAGACAGTGAAAACACCCTGACATACACTCACAAACAGGCCAAAAGAGGGGGTAACAAGGCTACAAAGAGGCTACTTTCTCACAAGGAGGCAAGAGCTGGCCGGGACAGTGAGGGCCTAGGGTCTCCCTCTGCGGTCCCAATAGGTTTTAATGGGTGCCACTGTTGATATGGCTTTGGCATGGGGTAATAGGGTCCCCGGAGCTGAAATAGGCCTCATCTATAAAAAAAAATTAAATAGCCTTGGTGATGTGGTGGTCCTTGGGGCCCGGTTTGGTCTGTGCGCCCCCCCATAGTTTTGAAATGCAGCACCAAGAGATGGTGGTCTCAGGGGCATGGGGGGGGGTCCATGCACCCTCCCATATATTTTTTAAATGTTGTCCTGGGGAGGTGGTGGTCCAGGTGTCCCCCCTCAGTTTTTGTTAGCATGAAGCCCTAGGGAGACAGTGGTCCCTGGGGCCTGGTGGGTCCATGTGGCCCCCAAGTATTTTTTGGTGTTGTCCCAGTGATGTGGTGGTTCCCAGGGCTAGGGGGTCTCTGACCCCCACCCACAACATTTTTATTCTGTAGCCCCAGGGAGGTGGTGGTCCCCAGGGCCCAGGAGGTCCCATGTGGCCACCTCAATATATATATATATCTAATGCTGCCTCCTTTAAACTCCAAACCCCGTCGGCTGTAAGTGGCACCGGGTTAGGAGCTTAAAGGGGTCGACTGCAGAGCCTGCCCGCAGGCCAAGCCCTGTGAGCAACTCTTCCTATGCACAGCTGAAAGCTGTGCATGGCGCAGGGTTGTTGTGGTTATAGAGGTTTGGGTGCGGGCCTTGCTGCAGGTCAGGCCTTGCAGACAACCTCCACCAAGTACATCCGAAGGCCATGCGTAGCTGGATTACCATATAGTAACTAAAATTAGTTCACTTTAGAAACAAAACATAGAAATTCACAAAAAAAAGGTTACAAAGATGTTAAATTTAGGAAAGCGAATTGAAAAAAAACATAGAAATTCACTTTAAAAAAAGAAAGGTTACAGGGACGCTATAGCTAGATTCACATTTTAAATGTACAAAACCATAGAAATTCACCCGTTATCGGTGGAGTTATTTCAAGGAACTCGTGGCCTGAGGTAACTATAGCTTGCACCCTCGCCATACACTGCTAGTTACCCTAGATACTACCCTAGCACTAATGACATCTTTTATAACATCATTGCTAATCTCACTGTAACGTTTGCTGTAAAATTATTCAGAAAAAACAGTGCTGGGGCGACACGAGGTATAGTTACCTTAGGCCAAGAGTTATAGTTACTTGAAATACCTCTTAATACAACAGGTGAATTTCTGTGTTTTGTAAAATGTGAGCCTAACTATAAATCCCTGTAACCATTGTTTTTTCAGTGAACATATATCTAGTTAGCTTAACCATTGAAATTCAGGAGTTAGAGTTATACTTATGTTAAGAAACTATAACTCATTACAGAAAGTTGCTTTCTGACACAAGGTATACTTTCTTCACGTAAGTATAATTATTCCTGTGCATCAGGAATGTGTCTCAAAAATCTGCAGGAAACACGCTAAGTGGCTCCATCTTTCTGGAAAATGGTGGGAAGATGTTGCATCTACTAATGTATATGGGATGGATCCAAAAGGTGGGCGGGGGCACTTCTTGGCCATTTTACAAACTTGTAGTTTTTAAAAGGGATAAAAGAAATGTTTGGCCACAGAGGCAAATGAGAAGATGGAATTCACTTGTCACAGGCACTACATGAGATACTGCACTCACAAAAGCAAGGATGCAAACACCTCCATTAAGGATTACAGACAACTTTTCAAGGTGGAAGTGCAGAGAAAAACATCATGAAACACCATGCCCTAAGGTAACTATAACTCGCGCCCTAGCCATGCACAGTTTATTGTCAAAAGCTTTACTGCAAATATTACATTGATATTAACTCTTATCAAAGATGTTACGAGTGCAGTAATTTGTGAGGAAATTAGCAGTGCATGGAGAGGGTGCGAGTTATAGTTACCCTAGGGCACGAGTTATATAACTGCTATAACTGGTGAATTTCTATGGTTTCACATGTTTAAGATGTGACCCTAACTACAATGTACCTGTAACCTTGTTTCTTTTAAGTGAATTTCTATGTTTTAAAAAAATTCTATTTCCTAACTACAACGCCCCAGTAACCTTTGTTTTTTTTCATTGAATTTCTATGTTTTTTAAATGTAAAGTAATTTTCATTACTTATATCCACCCAAATCCATGTCGCACACAGCCTTTGGCTGTGCACGGTGGGGGTTGGCTGCAGGGCCTAGCCTGTGGCCAGATGCTGCAGCCAACCCCCCTAATCACCCTACCCCCTGTAGTTGGCTGCAGCCTGTCTTTCTGGGTGTGAGAGTAGGTGTGGCAGATTGTATCTGGGTGTGAGAGGGGCTGTGAGAGTGTGTGTCTGGGTGTGAGAGTGGGTGTGTCACTGTCTTATTGGGTCTGTGAGTGGGTGCATCAGTGTCTGTGTGGTCTGTGAGTGGGTATGTGAGGGTTTCAGGGGGTGTGTGGGAGCCTGAGTGGCTAGGTGAGTGGGTGAGTGAGGGTCTGAGAGTGGCTGTGAGTGGGTGCATGAGGGTCTGAGTGGTTCTGTGAGTGGGTGTGTGAGTGTCTGAGTTGGTCTGCAAGTGGGTGCATAAGCGTCTGAGTGGGTGTGTGAGTGGGAGATTGAAAGGGAGAGAGTTAGAAAGAGATGTAGGGAGAGGAAGAGGAATAGAGAGTTTTTTTTACTCTTTAATGAATGATATACTTAGAATGAGATACTTCTGGAAAATTTTTAAAGAAAAATGAATTTGTCAATTAAAAAGGGTGAGATCACCTTTCAGTATGAACCTTAACCTTTTCACGTTTAAAACAAATTTAAGAAGGAAAATGACCGTAGGCCCACCTGGAGTAGAACTCTCAACTTTCAGTGTAAGGGTCTGTGACTTTAACCTTAGGCCATAGGTGACTCCTTACTGTGATGCTTCCAGACATACCTTGGACAATCAACCCATGCATGTGATTGGAAAAAACCATGAATGTTCCATCACAAGGAAGGTTTATCAGTTACCGACTCGCAAAATGAGACTGCGACTCGCAAATAGGAAGGGGTGTAAGGTTGCTTTGTGACCGCGGTCGCAAAGCAATCGCAGTTATCACTGGTGTCACACGGGTGGTAACCCATTCGCAAAAGGTAATCACCTCGTCCTGCACCCTGGAACTGGGGGGAGCGCTAGCGCTCTACCCATGGGCTGAACCACCCACCCCCCCGGTCGTGGATCGAAGGGGAAGCACTTCTCCTTCCACCCCCCACCCCCCGTGACGTCAGCGCGCATCACGCACAGAGGGCCTCCTCCATCGCACTGGAAGCTCAGCTTCCAGCGTGATCGAAAGAGAAATGCAAAGCATTTCTCTTTCGATCACGTCGAGGAGGCCCGGAGGGGCTTCAAAGGGAAGGAAAGGAACCAGGGTTTTTTTTTTTTCTTTTTTAGAAATTGGCATAAGGGAGCGACCCCTTGGGAAAGGGTCACTCCCGGGGGGGCATTTTTTTGGAAGGCCTTTTCTGCCCGCTGGGGGCAGAATCCAGGCATCTTTTTTTTCTTTTTTTCTTTTTTTTTACAGGTGGGGAGCGACCTAGGGGGCAAATTATTTATTACATTTTAAATAAATTATATTATATTATATTATATTTAGGCCATTTCTGCCCCTCTTGGGGGCAGATTGGCCTATTTTTATGAGGCCAATCTGCCCCCAAGGGGGACAGCAATCACTAGACAGCAGGGAGTTTTTTTTCTTTTTTTTCGTGAATTTCACGTAAGGTGAGCGACCCCATAGGCAAAGGTCGCTCCCTGGGGGGGAGGGGGGGTAATTTATTTTAGCCCATTTCTGCCCCCCCCGGGGCCAGCTGAGCTAGAGGCCAAAATCCACAGGTAGGCACTTTGTAAAAAACACCTCTGTTTTCTGTGAAAAAATGTGATGTGTCCATGTTGTGTTTTGGGCCATTTCGTTTCGTGGGCGCTAGGCCTACCCACACAAGTGAGGTATCATTTTTATCACGAGACTTGAGGGAACACTGGGTGGAAGGAAATTTATGGCTCCTCTCAGATTCTATAACATTCTGTCACCGAAATGGGGGGAAAATGTGTTTTTTTACCCAAATTTTGAGGTTTGCAAACGATTCTGGGTAACATAACCTGGTCAGAGCCCCACAAGTCACCCCATCTTGGATTTCCCTAGGTCTCCAGTTTTAAAAAATGCACAGGTTTGGTAGGTTTCCCTAGGTGCCGGCTGAGCTAGAGGCCAAAATCTACAGGTAGACACTTTGCAAAAAACACCTCTGTTTTCTGTCAAAAATTGTGTTTTGTGGCATTTCCTGTCGCGGGCGCTAGGCCTACCCACACAAGTGAGGTATCATTTTTATCGGGAGACTTTGGGGAACGCTGGATGGAAGGAAATTTGTGGCTCCTCTCAGATTCCAGAACTTTCTGTCACCAAAATGTGAGGAAAACGTGTTTTGTTAGCCAAATTTTGAGGTTTGCAAAGGATTCTGGGTAACAGGACCTGGTCAGAGCCCCACAAGTCACCCCATATTGAATTCCCCTAGTTCACTAGGTTTGAAAAATGAACAGGTTTGGTAGGTTTCCCTAGGTGATGGCTGAGCTAGAGGCCAAAATCTACAGGTAGGCACTTTGCAAAAAACACCTCTGTTTTCTGTCAAAAAATGTGATTTGTCCACGTTCTGTTTTGGGGCATTTCCTGTTGCGGGCACTAGGCCTACCCACACAAGTGAGGTATCATTTGTATCGGGAGACTTGGGGTAACATAGAATAGCAAAACAAGTGTTATTGCCCCTTGTCTTTCTCTACATTTTTTCCGTCCAATTATAAGAGAGTGTGTAAAAAAGACATCTATTTGAGAAATGCCCTGTAATTCACATGCTAGTATGGGCACCCCGGAATTCAGAGATGTGCAAATAACCACTGCTCCTCAATACCTTATCTTTTGCCCATTTTGGAAATACAAAGGTTTTCTTGATAGCTATTTTTCACTCTTTATATTTCAGCAAATGAATTGCTGTATACCCGGTATAGAATGAAAACCCACTGCAGGGTGCAGCTCATTTATTGGCTCTGGGTACCTAGGGTTCTTGATGAACTTACAAACCCTATATATCCCCGCAACCAGACGTAACGGTATATTGCTTTCAAACATCTGACATTGCAGGAAAAAGTTACAGAGTAAAACGTAGAGACAAATTGCTGTTTTTTTCACCGAAATTTCAATATTATTATTTTTTAGTTGTTATTTTCTGTAGGAAACGCTTGTGGGATCTACACAAATTACCCCTTGATGAATTCGGAATTCTGTCTATTTTTCAGAAATGTTTAGGTTTCTGGGATCTAGCATTGGTTTCACGTCCATTTCTGTCAATGACTGAAAGGAGGCTGAAAGCACAAAAAATCATAAAAATGGGGTATGTCCCAGTAAAATGCAGAATTTGTGTTGAAACATTGGGTTTTCTGATTCAAGTCTGCCTGTTCCTGTAAGCTGAGAAGCTTGTGATTTTAGCACCGCAAACCCTTTGTTGATGCCATTTTCAGGGAAAAAAACACAAGCCTTCTTCTGCAGCCCCTTTTTCCATTTTTTTAAAAAACAACGAAATTTTCACTGTATATTGGCTAATTTCTTTGCCTCCTTCAGAGGAACTGTGAGAAAGTAGACTCTTTCTAGCCTTATTACCCCCACTTTTGGCTTGTTTGTGAGTGTATGTCAGGGTGTTTTCACTGTCTCATTGGGATGCTGCCAGCCAGGGCCCAGTGCTCATAGTGAAAACCCTATGTTTTCAGTATGTTTGTTATGTGTCACTGGGACCCTGCTAGTCAGGACCCCAGTGCTCATAAGTTTGTGACCTATATGTATGTGTTCCCTGTGTGATGCCTAACTGTCTCACTGAGGCTCTGCTAAACAGAACCTCAGTGGTTATGCTCTCTCTTTACAAATTGTCACTAACAGGCTAGTGACAAATTTCACCAATTTACATTGGCTTACTGGAACACCCTTATAATTCCCTAGTATATGGTACTGAGGTAACCAGGGTATTGGGGTTCCAGGAGATCCCTATGGGCTGCAGCATTTCTTTTGCCACCCATAGGGAGCTCTGACAATTCTTACACAGGCCTGCCACTGCAGCCTGAGTGAAATAATGCACACATTATTTCACAGCCATTTTTCACTGCACTTATGTAACTTATAAGTCACCTATATGTCTAACTTTTACCTGGTAAAGGTTAGGTGCAAAGTTACTTAGTGTGAGGGCACCCTGGCACTAGCCAAGGTGCCCCCACATTGTTCAGGGCCAATTCCCCGGACTTTGTGAGTGCGGGGACACCATTACATGCGTGCACTACACATAGGTCACTACCTATGTGTAGCTTCACAATGGTAACTCCGAATATGGCCATGTAACATGTCTAAGATCATGGAATTGCCCCCTCTATGCCATCCTGGCATTGTTGGTACAATCCCATGATCCCACAGGTCTGTAGCTCAGACCCGGGTACTGCCAAACTGCCTTTTCAGGGGTTTCACTGCAGCTGCTGCCAACCCCTCAGACAGGTTTCTGCCCCCCTGGGGTCAAGCCAGGCTTGTCCCAGGATGGCAGAACAAAGGACTTCCTCTGAGAGAGGGTGTTACACCCTCTCCCTTTGGAAAATGATGTGAAGGCAGGTGAGGAGTAGCCTCCCCCAGCCTCTGGAAATGCTTTCATGGGCACTTTTGTGCCCATTTCTGCATAAGCCAGTCTACACCAGTTCAGGGACCCCTTAGCCCTGCTCTGGCGCGAAACTGGACAAAGGAAAGGGGAGTGACCACTCCCCTGACCTGCACCTCCCCTGGGAGGTGTCCAGAGCTCCTCCAGTGTGCTCCAGACCTCTGCCATCTTGGAAACAGAGGTGCTGCTGGCACACTGGACTGCTCTGAGTGGCCAGTGCCACCAGGTGACGTCAGAGTCTCCTTCTGATAGGCTCCTTCAGGTGCTGCTAGCCTATCCTCTCTCCTAGGTAGACAAACCCTCTTTTCTGGCTATTTAGGGTCTCTGTCTCTTGGGATTCCTCAGATAACGAATGCAAGAGCTCATCAGAGTTCCTCTGCATCTCTCTCTTCACCTTCTGCCAAGGAATCGACTGCTGACCGCGCTGGAAGCCTGCAAAACTGCAACAAAGTAGCAAAGACGACTACTGCAACTCTGTAACGCTGATCCTGCCGCCTTCTCGACTGTTTTCCTGGTGGTGCATGCTGTAGGGGTAGCCTGCCTCCTCTCTGCACTAGAAGCTCCGAAGAAATCTCCTGTGGGTCGACGGAATCTTCCCCCTGCAACCGCAGGCACCAAAGAACTGCATTACCAGTACTCTGGGTCTCCTCTCAGCATGACGAGCGAGGTCCCTTGATTCCAGCAACTCTGTCGAAGTGACTCCCACAGTCCAGTGACTCTTCAGTCCAAGTTTGGTGGAGGTAAGTCCTTGCCTCCCCACGCCAGACTGCATTGCTGGCAACTGCGTCTTTTGCAGCTACTCCGGCCTCTGTGCACTTCCGGTGGAAATCCTTTGTGCACAGCCAAGCCTGGGTCCACGGCACTCTAACCTGCATTGCACGACTTTCTAAGTTGTCCTCCGGTGGCGTGGGACTCCTTTGTGCAACTTCGGGTGAGCACCATTTCACGCATCCTCGATGTGCCTTTTTCTGGCACTTCTGCGGGTGCTACCTGCTGCTGAGAAGGCTTCTTTTCTTGCTTTATATCCTCTCTGTCCCCAGACGCAATTGGCGACATCCTGGTCCTTCCTGGGCCACAGCAGCGTCCAAAAACCCTTTTCGCACGATTTGCAGCTAGCAAGGCTTTTTGGCTGTATTTACACAGGAAAACACTTCTGTACGACTCTCCACGGCGTGGGGGATCCATCCTCCAAAGAGGAAGTTTCTAGCCCTTGTCGTTCCTGCAGAATCCTAAGCTTCTAATGTCCAGTAGCAGCTTCTTTGCACCCACCGTTGGCATTTCTTGGGCATCTGCCCATCTCTGACTTGCTTGTGACTTTTGGACTTGGTCCCCTGGTTCCACAGGTACCCTCGTTTGGAAATCCATCGTTGTTGCATTGCTGGTTTGTGTCTTTCCTGCAGAATTCCCTTATCACGACTTCTTTGTCCTTTGGGGAATTTTAGTGCACTTTGCACTCACTTTTCAGGGTCTTGGGGAGGGCAATTTTTCTAACCCTTACTATTTTCTAATAGTCCCAGCGACCCTCTACAAGGTCACATAGGTTTGGGGTCCATTCGTGGTTCGCATTCCAATTTTGGAGTATATGGTTTGTGTTGCCCCTATCCCTATGTGTCCCCATTGCATCCTATTGTAACTATACATTGTTTGCACTGTTTTCTAAGACTATACTGCATATTTTTTGGTATTGTGTACATATAACTTGTGTATAATTGCTATCCTCATACTGAAGGTACTCACTGAGATACTTTGGCATATTGTCATAAAAATAAAGTACCTTTATTTTTAGTATATCTGTGTATTGTGTTTTCTTATGATATTGTGCAAGTGACACTAGTGGTACTGTAGGAGCTTCACTCGTCTCTAGTTCAGCCTAAGCTGCTCTGCTAAGCTACCATTATCTATCAGCCTATGCTGCTAGACACCCTATACACTAATAAGGGATACCTGAGCCTGGTGCAAGGTGCAAGTACCCCTTGATACTCACTACAAGCCAGTCCAGCATCCTACACTAACCCTGAACAGTACATGGGGGCCCATCATAAACAATGGTGTGCTCCCTTTTAACGCCTGCTCCTAACGGAGGAATGCCCCCTTTGCATAAATTATGCCTGGTGCAGGCATAATGAGGTGCAAGTGGTTACAAAGTGGACCAATGCATGCATTTCATCACTTTGTAAATATGGTGCGAGGATTTTGGCCTCGTTGGGCCACATTAGTGTAAAACAAAATGATGCTAATGTGGCGCAAGGAGGCGCTAGGCTCTCTTAAATCTGGGCTCAAGTCTCTTAACTCTGCTCTCATCTAACAAGGTGAATACCATTTAAACCCCACAGAACCTTTGAGAAATCCACCTCATCATGAACAGTAGTTTTCCATCGTCTTTGTAAAGTTGACATTTTCAACTTCCTTCAAGTCTCTTTTCCCACAATTGATAGATCAGGACAACCTTGGGCATCACATGGTGCTTGGTACCGAAACAGAAGTCAATTTTTCTCAGCTCGTTAGCGCTGACTATCCTTGGCAAGGGTATCCTCCCATATCCCGCACTACCTCCAATACACAACAAGGCTTTCATTAACTGTAGACTTGCACAACCCACCTGCAGGGGTAGAAGAACATTGCAATGCAACAAAACTCCAAGTTAAAGACTAAACACGGAAAGTAATACGATTCCAGCCTTCGATTCTGCTAACTTTAAAAACATTAAATGCACATTTGTAACACATGACTATAAATCCATCCTACAGCTGTGAACATGTATAAGTGTAAGGTGGTGATATACGATTATACCACAATGCCATGAACAAAATACATAACTATAAAAAATATATGAGTGCCATAATTTGTCATGTTAAAGCTGAACATTAGAACACACGTGTACAAGTACCACTATTTCTACTGAGAACACACAAGATATGTATTGTCGATTACAATATTAAGGGGGTCATTCTGACCCCGGCAGGGTCGGCGGGAGCACCGCCAACGTGCTGGCGGTGCCCCGCAGGGCATTCTGACCGCGGCGGTTCGGCCGCGGTCAGAAGAGGAAAACCGGCGGTCTCCCGCCGGTTTTCCGCTGCCCCATTGAATCCTCCATGCCGGCGCAGCTCGCTGCGCCGCCATGGGGATTCTAACACCCCATACCGCCATCCTGTTCCTGGCGGGTCTCCCGCCAGGAACAGGATGGCGATATGGGGTGTCGCGGGGCCCCTGGGGGCCCCAAAAAGAATTTCAGTGTCTGCTTTGCAGACACTGAAATTCGCGACGGGTGCAACTGCACCCGTCGCACCTTCCCACTCCGCCGGCTCAATTCTGAGCCGGCGTCCTCGTGGGAAGGCTGTTTTCCACTGGGCTGGCGGGCGGCCTTTTGGCGGTCGCCCGCCAGCCCAGTGGAAAACCCAGAATAACCGCAGCGGTCTTCTGACCGCGGTGTGGTATTCTGGAGGGGGGAAGTCTGGCGGGCGGCCTCCGCCGCCCGCCAGACTTAGAATCACCCCCTAAGTCTCTTCTGTAAGGCATGATGGTGTAACCCAGTTCTGCATCACCACCAGTATTAGGACATTGTCTTCTGTCAGTCCAAAGACAGAAGTCTCTGGAGACCAGAAGTGTGCATCAGACAGTCCTCGTTTTGTAGGGCCAGATGTTTGTAGGGACAGATGTTCTAGGGAGACAGGAATCTTTTCGAGTGGTGTAGGGAGCCCTTTTCTTCAGGAGCAGTCCTGAGCATGATGCCCGTTCTAGCTCTGTTTCCCAGCAGAGGGATACCACGAGGAGCCACTGGGCCACACAAGACTAACCAGTGTCTGGTTCTGTAGGAAGAAGTCCTGAAAGCCACTATGCATAGAAGAAAAATATACTGAGCTCTTGAACCATAAGAGTTAGGGCGAGAATTCCACAATGGGACGAAGGCTGATAACCTCACTGCCGTTTCAATGGCTCAACATGAAAAGTGGACCCAGGAGGCAGATGGACATGGGGAGGGCCTTGCATGATGCAAACTCGACCCTGCCAGTGTCAGATGACATTTGTGCAGCTCCTTGAGCCAGGCGATGCTTGTCTGGGTTCTTCGGTTTCTCCTGGCACCAGCGGAGATTTGTCCATCAAACTGTGCTCACTCATTCCTTGGTCAGAGGGCCTTGTGCATGAACATCTGGCACATTCTAGCACCTGTAGACCAGGGGGCATATTTATCAACCTTTCATGCAACACAACGCAGCAATACACCTTGCTGCACTGTGAGAAAGGCAAAGGGCAGGATTGAGCTGTATTTAGCATTATACTACACATTCCTGTCTTTTCCTAGCACTGGCACACAATGTGCTACCTTGTGCCAATGCAGGCACCCTTGTGTCATGGTGCAAGGGTGCCTGTGTTGTAGACAGAATTGTTTTTGTGTAGGAAGGGACATCTTAAATGCTTTTCTGGCTTCGAACAAAAGACCCACTTTCCTTGTTAATCACTGCAGGAAAATATCAAGGGGCATATTTATACTCTCTTTGCGCCGAATGTGCATCAACATTTTTGACGCACATTCGGCGCAAACACTGCCCCATATTTATACTTTGACGTCCTGCCCCGCGGGAGTCAAAGTTCCACCATGTGCGTCATTTTTTAGAAGGGAGAACCAGCCTTGCGTTAATTATATGCAAGGTAGGCGTTCCCTTCTAAAAAATGACTTTAAGGCCTGTATGCCTTATTTATACTGTGACGTCATTTTGACGCACAGGAGGGGGCAGGCCTTAAAAAACGGCGCCCAGCCGTTTTTTAACGTCTGGGTCAGGGCAGGCGTTAAGGGACCTGTGGGCTCGGAAGGAGCCCAGAGGTGCCCTCCCATGCCCCCAGGGACACCCCCTGCCACCCTTGCCCACCCCAGGAGGACACCCAAGGATGGAGGGACCCATCCCAGGGAAGTTAAGGTAAGTTCAGGTAAGTATTGTTTTCGTATTTTTTTGTGGCATAGGGGGGCCTGATTTGTGCCCCCCTACATGCCACTATGCCCAATGACCATGCCCAGGGGACATAAGTCCCCTGGGCATGGCCATTGGGCAAGGGGGCATGACTCCTGTCTTTGCTAAGACACAAGTCATTTCAATGGGGGTTGGGCGTAAAAAAATGGCGCAAATCGGGTTGAGGCCAAAATTTTGCCTCAGACCTGACTTGCCACATTTTTTTATGCCCAAGCTCCATTTTCCCCTACGCCGGCGCAGCCTGGTGTGAGTCATTTTTTTGGACGCACACCAGTCAGCTGCGCTGGCTAACGTCATTCAATAAATAAGGCGCCCGCATAGCACTTTGGAATGGCGTTAGCCGGTGTTCAAATTTTTGACGCACAATTGCGTTGGCGCAGTTGTGCGTCAAAAAGTATAAATATGGGCCCAAATCTCTTTCTGTTAGTTTGATCGTTTTTTGCAAGATACAGAGAGGTGCTGTTTTTAAAGAGTCTATTGGGAAACTCAGAAATTATTTTCGCTGATGTGAGGCAAGGCAAATGTCTTTCGGTTTGTCTCAAAACTCAACCCTTGGATTGCAAATCCAACCAGATTATTTCAGTCTGAAATAATTGCGAGGAATGTGCTGTTATTAACATATAATCCAAATTAAGCCCCAGTCTAATGCTGGGAAATCTCAGTAACACAACTATTGGATTTAGGAGCTTGGTGAAACCCCAAAAGTCCACAGAGAAGCGGAATGGGAACACCCGAATTGGAGTCTTTAGTTCTTCCACAGAAACTGTGTCAGTGAGCTTGATGAATGGGGACAGATAAGTAAGCATCTTTCACACCTATTTTAGCCAATCAATCTCTAATCTTTAAGGGATCCCTCTAACAAAGTACCACTTTCATTCTGAAACCTCTTTAGAGTACTAAATTGTTCAATAGTTTCATATTATTCACGTCCGCTAACCTTTGTCCCATTTCCAAAACTAAAATTAAGTTGCTGTGGAAACCCTGAGAATAAAGTGGAACTTTCTGAATGATACCACTGTGATGTAATTCTTGAACTTCCTGTGTTATTAATGCTTTTCTATCACACAGAATAACATTGACCAGGAAGGCATTAGCTGAAGATGGTGAGATTAAAACTCTAGCTTGGATACTAGTATTGTAAGGTTCTGATGAAGTTAGTCTCCAGTTGTGAAGAAAGAGGCTGAATTTGCCACCCAGCCTCCTTGATGAAGGAAGATTCAAATTTAGGTGACCTATCTGAATGGGTACGAGATCACCATCAGCCATTTTGAAGTATTTGTCAATATTGACCTCCTCTTTGAGGAAAGAATGGTGTGTTCCCTGTTCTGTCGCTTAAGCCAAGGGAATGCTTACCTCTTGGAGGATAATAGCCACCCTAGAGTTATTGCCTTATGCAAAAGACTTTCACGAACTAGTTGAATTGGTTAGATTCCACAAAATCAAGTGGCTCAAAAACATCAAGAAATGGCTATTCCAGCTGGGATATCTGAATTGTGAGATTCTTTCCCAGCCACCCATCTCCCCTCCAACAAAAAAATGAAGGATATCTACTGGTGTTAGGTTGGTTAGAATGTTGCATGTTATCTGCGATGGAGTTACTTCAATAAACCTGCATTGAACTATATTCTGCCTTGTTTGTCTTTGCCTGTGTGAGACTAATGAGACTGAGAGAAAAGGATGAGTTCTGATTGTTGGAGGCTGGCCTGGCTTATAGTTGGCACCTGATGGTACTTACACCTTGTGCCAGGTCCAGTTATCCCTTATTAGTAGATTAGTAGTGTTCTAGCAGCTTAGGCTGATAGAGGTAGCTATAGCAGAGCAGCTTAGGCTGAACTAGGAGACATGCAAAGCTCCTGCTATACCACTTATATCATACTGTATAGCACTATATCATAAGAATCACAATACTCAGTGTTACTAAAATAAAGGTACTTTATGTTAGTGACAATGTGCTAAAAATATCTCAGAGGATATACTCCCTTAGGAGGTAAGTAAAATACACAAAATATACACACAAACCAAAATCATGTAAGTAAACAGTTAGAAAAGTAGTGCAAACACTGTAGAATATAATAGGTTACAATAGGCCTAGGGGCAACACAAACCATATACTAAGAAAGTGGAATGCAAACCACTTAGGAACCCCTGGCCTAGTGTGGTCTGTAGGGGGTCACTGGGAGTGGAAGAACGCACTAAGGCTGTCCAAGGTACCCCATCCCAAGACCCTGAAAAGTAAGAGTAAAGTGACCCTACTTCCCCAGAAACACACTAAAGTTGTGATAGGAGATTCTGCAAAGACCACAACTGATTGCAAAGCCCTGAAGATGGACTCCTGGACCTGAGGACTTGTAAAGGAAGGGGACCAAGTCTAAGAGTCACAAAGGTGTCAAGGGGGGGGCAGGAGCCCAATAAACTAAGGTTGAAGGTGCAAAATGGCTGCCTCTGGGTGGAAGAAGCTGAAGATTCTGCAACAAAAAAAGATGCCAGGAACTTCTCCTTTGCACAGAAGATGTCCCACAGTGTGCTGGAGGATGCAGAGTTGTGTCTATGCAGAAAGACCACAAGCAAGCCTTGCGAGCTGCAAAAATCGTTGTTGAAGAAAAAGGGTGCTGCCTGGGCCCAGGAAGGACCAGAAGGTTGCCACGTGGAAGAGGATACAGAGGAGGCCCTCAGCAACACAGAGAGCCCACGCAGAAGAAGGCAGCACCCACATAAATACTGGAATATGGGTTAAAGAAAACTGACCATGGCAGTCATCTCAATACTACAAAGGAGGGTACCACGAAGCCGGTGGTCAACTCAGCGAGTTGAGCAATGCAGGACGGAGTGCTGGTGACCTGGGCTGTGCTGTGCATGAAGGATTCCTTGCAAAAGTGCAAAGAAGCCATGACAGCTGCCGTTCATGCAGTACACAGGATTACTGTCTGGCGTGGGGAGGCAAGGACTTACCTCCAACAAATTTGAACAGATGGACCACTGGACTGTCGGGGTCACTTGGATCCAGCTCCTTTCTTCCAGGGACCACGCTCATCATGATGAGAGGGGACCCAGAGGGCCGGTGATGCAGAAGTTTGGTGCCTGCATTAGCAGGGGGAAGATTCCATCGACCCACAGGAGATTTTTTTTCTTGGCTTCCAGTGCAGGGTGAAGGCAGACAGCCCCCAGAGCATGCACCACCAGGAAACAGTTAAGAAAGCCAGCAGGATTAGGCGCTACAATGTCACTGGTAGTCTTCTTGCTACTTTGTTGCAGTTTTGCAGGCGTCCTGGAGCAGTCAGCAGTCGATCTTTGGCAGAAGTCAAAGAGGGAGATGCAGAGGAACTCTGGTGAGCTCTTATATTCGGTATCTGAGGAAAAGCCCACAGGAGAGACCCTAAATAGCCCTCAGAGGAGGATTGGCCACCTAGTCAGGTAAGCACCTATCAGGAGGGGTCTCTGACGTCACCTGCGGGCACTGGCTACTCAGAGGCCTCCATTGTGCCCTCACACCTCTGGATTCAAGATGGCATAAGTCTTGGATGCACTGGAGGAGCTCTGGGCACCATCCCTGGGTGGTGATGGACAGGGGAGTGGTCACTTTCCTTCCTTTGTCCACTTTCGTGCTAGAGCAGGGGCTGGGGGAGCTGGGGGCTGGGGTGCCCTCACACTTAGTAACTTTGCACCTAACCTTCACCAAGTGAGGGTTAGACATATAGGTGACTTATAAGTTACTTAAGTGCAGTGTAGAATGGCTGTGAAATAATGTGGACGTTATTTCACTCAGGCTGCAGTGGCAGTCCTGTGTAATATTTGTCTGAGGTCCCTATGGGTGGCAAAAGAAGTGCTGACGCCCATAGGGATCTCCTGGAACCCCAATACCCTGGGTACCTCAGTACCATATACTAGGGAATTATAAGGGTGTTCCAGTATGCCAATCAGAATTGGTAAAAATGGTCACTAGCCTGCAGTGACACTTTTAAAGGCAGAGAGAGCATAAGCACTGAGGTTCTGATTAGCAGAGCCTCAGTGACACAGTTAGGCACTACACAGGGAACACACATTCAGGCCACATCTATGAGGACTAGGGTCCTAGCTAGCAGGATCCCAGTGGGACAGGCAAAAACAAACTGACACACAAGTAAAAATGGGGGTAACATGCCAGGCAAGATGGTACTTTCCTACACTGATCGACCACGATTCCCCTGAGCTCTTGTCCTTGTCATGTGGCCGGTTGCCACAATCATCCCTGCTCTTAGGTGGAGATGAGGAACTGTTAGTTAGCTGGAAAACCCGGATTAGGTCGACAGGTGTTACCTGGTGTGGAATCGAACTTGGTACCCCACAATCTATCCAATTCTACCACCCAAATCCACTAGCCTCATTAAGATAATGAAAACCTTTGTGACATGGCGCCACCAACATTTGGTCAAGCACTAATTCTCGGATCCTCTTAAGTATCTCTGACTCACTAAAGGCTAAAGACAACTCAATACTATATACGGAGACGTCCATGATATTGAGGGTTTCCTCCTCAGCTAAGTAAGTAGTACCTATCTAAAGCTGCAGGTTGTTCAAGCTTGAACCTTAAAAGGATCAATCCCCAGTTGGTGTCCTTATCTCTGAATAAACACTTTACCATTAACATGGCGAACCCATTATGGGTAGCAATTGCAGTCAATATGTGACCGCCCCTTACTGCACACTTAATGGCAAATGGCCTAACGGCCCAGGAGGGTCAAGTCACACTTGTTGTTGAGGCTCATCCAGCCTACAGAACAGAATCATTTTATTCTTGGGTTACCTTTCCAGCAGTAGATAGGAACACAAACACATTTCATCACTATACACCTGCAAACATACCTGCACAATACAGAGCTTATGCATATTTAGAAATACCTTTATCTTTTCAAGAAAATAACAATTGGCTTGATGGGAGCCTACCACATACAATATTACATGTTAGGTTAGGTCCTCTGAGCAACGACGGCCTAACCTGGCCTTTATTGGCCACATATACACTGCACCCTGATGCAGCAACCTTAGCGGTAGATGAGGTACCCTCATTATATACAGAGCTCACTGGAGTACATAGACTGTTAGTACGGTTTGTGATGCAAACTCTAAATTCTAACCCAGGATGTGCTCCCCCAGCACCACCACACATAGTTACGCCAGGCATTAACCTGTCAACTGTACATTCGATCATGGGTAAAGCATCTGCCAAGCGGGAAGAAATTCCGTTTTGGTTAGCTCAAAAAATAAATGTGCTGAAAGCAGTATTTCCCCATACCGGACCTCAGGATAAGCATAGAATATTAACCATGTGCTTGCCATTTGGGGTGGTTCCCACGGAAGATAACTGCAGTACATGGGGCACGGTATTTGCCATGCTCTATACTACCGCACACAGTACACCAACACTTGCCAATCTTCCGGAGGACCCGGCCCTGGATTTGGGGATGCAAATAATGTGCAATTTTGCCACTGTGTCTTCAATAGTATTGAGCAATATTAAAGGGGAAGCAGTTGCATGTGGCTCCTGGACGTTCCTCTACAGAATCAAGAACGTGAGCTGGCAAAAATTATCGCTGAGACCTACTCTAGTATTGGTTGAGATAGGCTTGGGGCCAGACCAATTAAACCACAATTACAAGGTAGATCTAATAGAGATTCTACTAAGCAAGCACCTGATGGTTTTAAAAAGCACTGGGATAAAAAACAACAGACATGTAAAAAAGCAAGGGGATAATGTCCGCATTCAGAGACCCCTCAAAATAGATATAGTCGTAGAAATAGAGATGATATAAAAACACCTGCCAGATGTCAATATACTGATACTTGCTAATCTCATTCCTTTCATGACTCCACGGAAAAACGCAGTGAGAGAGGTGGGCGGTCAGAGCAGCGAACAGAGCACGTGAAACCAGGAAAGGACTCACAACGCGCATCTGAAGTTTCTGTTAAGAAAAAAGAGAAACTTCCCCAACAAACAGTTAAAAAAGAAAAAGGTGGCATCAGTTGAAATACGACATGCCACTCAGGAAGTGGGCATTGACACTGTTAGACAGTTCTGCAGAGGTCACAATAGTTCACCGGGATCTTCAAGAGCATCTGGAGGTGAAAGCAACTGATGACTTACAAATGGAGTGTGCAGACATGCGTGTCTCCAAGCCCAACAGGGTGTACAAAGTAACTAATCAGTTAGAGGGACACATTAAACGCACAATTGGGACTGTCGTCACCATTTATATTATTTTACTGGCCGAAAAAGATTGGCCACCAGAATTTGGCTGTGATTTCCGTTATGAAGAAGAGATTATTGAAAAATCCTTCTCACCCCTTGTCCCAGAAAGCCTGTTGAAATACACACCATTGATTGGGCAATGGTGCAGGCACCTTCTTTAGACCAGAACCACATAGGGTGGGATAAAGAATTCCCCTATCATGTAATACCAATTAAGTCTCAACCTCAACCTCAACCCCAATACCCAATAAAACATGAAGCTAAAGCACCCGTGAGGGAAATCCTCAAACAATTAGAGTACCAGGTTGTAATTGAACCCTGTGTCTCATCAATGAACAATCCACTGTTCCTTGTCATTAAACGAGACCATTCTTACAGAATAGTTTTAGAATACAGACATTTAAACAGTCACACATGCACATTTGCTATACAAAATGCACACAGCACTTATGAAAAATATAGTGCGCAAAAAATACAAAACGACCCTGGATATTTCCAACAGGTTCTTCTGCCAAAAGATATCTCCTGAAAGTAGGGACTTAACAAGTTTCAGGGCTGTAAGCTCTCAGTACAAATCTGCCGACTCCCACAAGGGTGAAAGAACAGTCCAGGACTGTTCTCAGCTCATGTTTCATCTAGTCAAGTCAAGTCAAAGGAACTTTATTTCGGCTACAAGAGCCATAAAAGCGCATAGCAGCAATAAATAAAAATAAATACACAAAGTAATAAATGTAACAATACATATAATGATAAAAATGGAATAAAGATAAAATACACTCACACAGTGTAATGGGACAGTCTTGTTGGAACCATTAAGCAGATAAAAATGTCCCTCTAGCAATCCAGCTAGCTCCAAGGAACTTGGCAACGGCGATCACTAGCGTTGGCCTATTGTCTGATCTGAGGATTCGCAGGGCTATTTCAGAGCTGCAGACTCCCAGCAATATGCATGCCGGGGCCAGCCATTTCCTACGTTAGGCGGTGTATGCGGGGCAGGCAAAAAGGACGTGAGGGAGGTTCTCAACGGGGGCTTTGCAGGCTGGACAAGCGGTTGATTCTTTGTGTGACCAGCAGCTGGTGAAAAGTCTTAGTAGTAGCATTCCAATGAGGAGCTGAAAGTACAGTTTCCTTTCCCTTGGGACCGTGATTATGTCCCAAAAAGCCTCATACTTGCATGTCTCTTTTAAGTTAACAAAGTCAAAAGATAATGTAGTGTGAAGTGCGGCCCCTAGATCTTCGTGATCTCCCATTTGCCAATACAGTTTCTTTAGTTCGCTTTTCAAGGGAAAGACGGAGGTAGTTGGTGTTCACTGAGCCCAAGTGAGTAAAGTGACCGCTTGATGTATCATAGCCAGGGGATGATGTGAAGATGATCAGCTTTTAAAATAACCTGCAGGGCTTCAGTAAATGTTTCAAGCTCTGGGGTAGTACAGAGACACCGCCAGTACAGGAGAGGGCGTAGGCGGGCTTAATGACTGATGCGTTTTATGCCAAGATCCTTAAAAAGGGGGAACAGTGGAGTGCTTGGCGGAAGGGACACAAGGTTTCTCAGGAAGTTGTTCTCTGCGATGGTTATGGCTTGGATTTTAGCGTAACCCCATAGTTCAGCCCCGTAAAGTGCTGAGGTCACAGCCTGGGCTTTGTATATCTGTATTGCTGGGCGAATTGGTTTTGTGTGTGAGAGCTGAACATTTTTTAATAAAACCCCTGTTGTTTGCTTTAGTTTTAAGGCTTGCTTTCCTATGTGGGATTTCCAAGACATGTTGTCAGTCAATGCTATACCCAGATAGCTGAAAATGCCCACTTTCTCAAGTGTGGTGACCTCTAGTGTAAACTTCCCTCTAAAAGTTCTATGGGGCTTGAGGGTCATTAGTTTTGTTTTAGAGGCATTGATTTTAAGTCCCCGCATTGAGCAGAATTTCTCAAAGCACATGAGGAGTTTCCTTAGTCCACTAGGGGTCTTGAATATCAGGAGAGTATCATCTGCAAAGAGCATGACAGGGATTTTTTGTGTGCCAAGTGATGGTGCGTCAGCATCCACTCTAAGCAGGGAGGGGACGATTTCATTGATATACAGAGAGAAGAGGGTCGGGGCAAGGACACACCCTTGCCGCACACCCCTTGATACATGGATTCTATCAGATAGTTGCCCTTTGTTGTCCCACCTGACTTGTGCGTAGTTGTCCTCGTGGAGCCGTATCCATAGTGCTAGTATATGCTCTGGGATTCCCATTCGGGAGAGAGTGTCCCATAGTTTGTTGCGAGGTACTAGGTCAAAAGCAGAATTTAGATCCACAAAAGCTACATAATGGCTCCGTTTACCAATGAGCACTGTTTTCCAGTATAACAATAGGAACCTGAGGGCTTGATCAGTGGTAGATATTTTCTTCCGGAAACCGGCTTGGAGGGGATTAAGGATATCATGTTCAGTCATCCAGTCTTCGATCTTTCACAAGAGGCAGTGGCATACGACTTTTTGCACATAGATAATTAGACTAATTGGTCTGTAGTTACAGGGGAGTGATCTGTCGCCCTTTTTAAAGATCGGGACAACAATAGCCCCTTTCCAGGACTCAGGGATAGGTGTCCCAGATGCTATTGCGTTCGCTATGATGGTGAGGTATCTTGACCAGGATGCTATGTCGGTTGAGAACAGGTCTGCTGGGACACCATCCGAGCCGGGGGCCCTGCCGCGTTTTATGGCGCCTAGGGAATATGTTATGTCACTTTGAGAGAACAACTGGGGTACTTCAGTGGTGGGTGCTAAAGAAGTGATTAGGCAGGGGTCCATGTGAACAGGAGTGGGGCTATCATGGTCATGGGAGTACAGCCTACTAAAATGATCTACCCAGTCTTTCGGGCGATGTTGGTTGTAATGTTCAATCCACTTCTTTCTGGGCCTCACGCAGCCAGGGACCAGAACAGACTACATTTCCTCTCGCGCCCAGCGTCGCTAAGTGCTGTCCACCACTTATCATCTTGGTCACGCTTGGCTTTGCGTATGGCTGACTTGTAGGACATTCTAGCTAGGCGGATGGCGGTGGCATCCTTGGATTTAATAGCTTGGATTAAGTGCTTATTTAAGGACCTGCACATTTTATTGAACCAGCGGTGCCTACCTTTGGGTCTCTTGCCATCATGGGCTGTGGATACTGAGAAGTGGGCTGCGATTTCCCTGAAGCATGAGGTGTGAATTACACGTATTTCCTTATAGGGGATTGTGGGACCCACCTCTAGGTTCATTAATGTAGTCTTTAGGGTGTTATTAGCTGCGTTGATGAGTGTGGGCCAAGCCGCAACCTTGTCCCACTGTAGGTGTTGTTTGTCGTTAACCAGGCTAATACCCTCTGGTGCTGCTACTGAGGAGTAAATCGTGGGCGAGTGGTTACCCAAAGCTAACGTATGGACAGAGAGAGGATTATGATAACTTTCAGTTCTTTCAATGATCGTCATGTCGATGACTAGGGGCCATAATCTTATGTCGAATAGACAATAGTCGATTCTGCTGGTGTGGTTGGTTTTGTTAAATGTGTGATGGCCTTTGGCGTCTGATTTGGTTCTGCCATTTAATGCCCTGAGCCCAAATTCCATGGTCAGTGACTTAACTTGGACAGCGACCTGCGTCCATCTCTTAGACCAAGCTCGATCCTCCTCGTCTGTGGACCTGAGATCATCCCAGTCTAGAGGCTTGAATGTGACATTAAGGTCACCTGCCACAATGGTTTTATGATGCCGGGGACAGTTTTGCAAGAGGGCTGCCAGGAAACAAAGGGTTTTTGAGACTTGACCCCCCCGACCCCTCGAGTGTAGATATTGAAGATGTTCACAACAGTGTCAGGCCCGAATGATAGACGAAGACCTAACAGGTCGGGAGAATCGGTGGGTAGCTGTAATATACAACAGTTGAGTGATGTTCTGATCCAGATGGTCAAGCCCCCAGAAGGCCTGCCTCTAGTACTGGGCACGGCAGGGATGTGGAAGTTTGAATAGCCTGTTCGAAAAAGTGGATCAGTTGACCATGTCTCTTGAAGAAGACATATGTCATGTTCATCAATAAAAGAGGTGAAAGATGGAAGAGGGAGGATAGATTTCAGACCTGCCACGTTCCATGAGACAAGTCGTACCCCAGTGAGTGGAGGAGCTATCCTGTCTAATTGCCAGGTATTTAAATAATTAGCTGCCAGAGGTTGGTTTGGCAGGTGAGGTTGAGTGGGAAGAAATGGATCAATACCAATGTTGGTCAGTGAGACCTGGGGTGAGTGGTGATGTTCCTCTAATGGAGCTGACCTGGCCCTGGTGAGGGAAGTGCTTGCAGGCTTAGCTGTCGCTTCTTGATTTGGCGAGCAATATTCCTGCAAGATGAGAGATGCAGTATTGTCATATTTGCACAGTAAGCCGTCAGAGGTCTGGGGGAATATGTCATGAGAGGGAGAATGAGTACTTGCACTGGCAGTGTTAGGGATTGCAGCAGGCCTGGAGGTGATTGATATATGTTGGTTGTGTGGTTTTTCAGCATAGATTTTAGATGAAGCTTTAAGTCAATCGTTCTCACCAAGGGTAGATACATTTTTTGCTGGGCAATAGCTCAGGCAATCCCCGTAGTGCGCGGGTGGCCTAGGGTATTTGAACTGGATGCGCAAGTGTGCTGGTGGGCTTGTTCTTGCATCTGGGGCCACCAAATTGTCCACCATGGTCCCGTCCTTGAGTGTCAGTTTCAAAATGTCAAAATGTGTTCCCGGGTCTGGCCATCTTGCTACATTGATTATGTCCTCGCATATTACAGAGCGACAGCCTCTAACATGGCGAATCCAATGGATTGCCTTGTTTTTGAAAGAGTCTGCCCCTTCCTTTTGTGTCGATGTGTTTAACTTGGGAACGTTGACCATTAGAACTACATTTCCTGATTGAGACCAATCAATGGCAGGCTGTACAGAGTAATTTGGGGCAGTATTGCTCATGAGGTTGGGGATTTTGTGATGGTCGTCTAGTGTATTTCCTGCGCCTGAGCTGTCATGCAAAGGATGCCGGTGGAAGTTCTTGGTCTTAACACTGGCTGGGAGGATGCCTTCACAACTGGGTGCTAAAAAAATGGGCAGATTCGTCGCGGTGCTTGGTAGGGTTGGGCTTTGGGTAAAGTTCATGGTGGTCGTGTCATCTGAAAGAGTTAACTGTTTTACTATTGCAATTAAGAAGTTAACCATGAGCTTAAGTTCTAGTACTTCCTTTTTTAATTCTTGTATGCATTGAATGTGCTGTGGGTTTATGTGAGTTGAGTGTGTGTTTGCGGCTGCTAGCCCATCCACCCTGGTACCTGGGTCGATGTCATCATGTGATTCTAGGGCATTCATTAACGGGTTAAAGCGGTTGCTGCACTGGATGAAATCATTAGAGCCCAGTGGTAGCTCCTGCACTAGAGATGGAGCAGTGTGGGTGATAACATTCCTGCCCTCTCCCTGCCCTGTAGTGGCTGTGTCCTGTTGCCCATGTTTCACAAAAATCTCAGCAATTTTCTTTGGGCCAGCCCTCCTTTTAATTGGGGAGTGCTCCCCCCCAGTACCGTTAAAATTATTTCCCTGAGGAGTAGTTAAAATTCCCTCGCATTCACCCAAAAGTGAGTCAATTCTGTCCATAACGCAGTTACTAGCTGCATGCTTGTGCCTTTTCCACTTAGCCTTTAGCCCTGCCCCTGCCTCTATTGCTTTCCTTTTACCCATCTGGGACTGTTATTGGTGATAAAATGTTCTATAGAGTATCAGTATAACGATGCAACCTACAGGATGGCACAGTATTGACAATAGCACGCAGAGCTAAGATCATTGATGCCTACTTGAATGGTCCATGTTAGGGGGGTGGCCCAGCCCGGCCTCTTCTGGGCTCCGACGGTCGTGTACGGGCCCGTCCTTGGCCTGGGCACAGTCCGGGCACGGCCCGCTCCGGTGAAAGTGGCCACCTCCTGGGCCTCCAAGCAGCTTGGGATATGTAGTCCCTTTCAAGTCTTTAGCGCAGCCCGCGCAGCGAGGTGCCCCCACGCGCTTTATAGCGCTCGTTGGTGTCAAGTGGGTGCAGGTGAAAATGGCCACCTCCTGGGGCCTCAAAGCAGCTTGGGATATGTAGTCCCTCTCAAGTTTTTAGCGCGTCCCGCGCAGCGAGGTGCCCCCACGCGCTTTATAGCGCTCGTTGGTGTCAAGTGGGTGCAGGTGCAGGTGAAAATGGCCGCCTCCTGGGGCCTCAAAGCAGCTTGGCATATGTAGTCCCTCTCAAGTCTTCATCTATTTTACATGACATTGACCCTGAGGTGTTGTCATACGTTGATGACATATACATTACGGATGATGACCTCATGCAACATATAAGACGGGTAGCCTGCATTGTTGTAGGATTTGCCAAATTCGGCTACAAATTCAATAAAAAAAAAAAAGCCTTCCTTAGTGTCCTGTTTTTGGGATACAAACTGTTGAATGAAGGCAAGAGCCTTGTGCCCCAATGTTTAGGAAAAATTTGCATAATTACAACCACTAAAAACGAAAAAAAGATCCAGTCCTTATTGGGCTTTTTACATTTTGCCAGTACATACATTTCAGATTAAGCATAATGCATTAAACCATTATATGACTTAACACATCCTGACTTTACCAGCAAATACTGCACAGTCAAACACACGCATTCTCAGAGCATTACAAAAAGACATGCTTGAAGCATAACACCTACATACAAGTGACAAAAAAAACACCTGGTCATCAGAGTAATTGCTTGTGCTATTGGTCTAACCTACGTAACATTCAATGAGGGTGAGACCGTCCCAATTGCATACAAATCACACCTGTACTCTACAGCTGAACAACGCTTTGCTCCCACTGAGAACATTCTCACTGCTGTTCAGATGGCAGTCCTTAAAGAGAGACCTCTGGCCCAGGAGAAACATATTATTATCGTATCCCCCGTTTCAGCCATTAAGGCTGTTACCAAAGCAAGCATTCTAAATGCTAAAGCATTACATCCACATTGGATTCAATGAGCAAAGTCTCTGAAGGCCACTGATGTTGATTATGTCTTTGACTCTAAATTGCAGACCAAATAATTTCTACACTATGAACTTGAGTATCCAGCTGGTTCAGCTCAACCTGCTATAGGCACCAAACGCCAACACTCAGCTGCTTGTGCAGTCATGAGTGGATACATGAAGGATGGTAAGTTCCATCCACAAATTACTTTTGCACGGACATTAGGGGACTGTACTGCACAACTTGCACAGCTCAAGGCTCTGGTGATGGCACTGGAACATACGGATCCTGAACAGATGACGTTGATTGTCTGTGATTCGTACTACTGTGTCCAGTCCTTCAACGAGTATATCTGCATTACTGGCACCAGAATGAGTTCAGAAATTGAAAAGGGAACACCATTAAAAACAGACTTCTGTGAGAGAAAATAGTGGATATGAAGGAAATGCTGTGCAACGTCCAAGTTGTACATACACTGGGACATCAGCATGTTGAAATACATGTTGCAGGCAACGCCTTGGCTGAGGAAGCAGCCAAATCAGCAGTAGCTATGGCTTCTGTTGCTGCAGTAACTCGTTCTAAAGCGAAATTGGATGATGAAACACTGGCAGCTGTGCAAGCTTCAGCTGACGGCTCACCCTTACCAAAAGCATATCCTGCTAAATATTCCTATTGCCTATCATGCCTTTATACAGCCCTAGCAGTTCTACCAGGGGTGGGAAATCATGTGATTCCCAATAAAGACCAAAGGCCAGAATTGATCAAAGCAGCGCATGAGGGAGTTGCATCTGCCCATGCTGGTGGGGCAGCTACAATTTCACTGTTATAAGCACATTACTGGTGACCAGTTCTCTACAAATAGGCCAAGCAGTATGTCCCTTGTTGTGACATCTGCCAACAAATAAAAGGGTCCACTGTCAAACGCCCACGGCTGACACCCCTCCTAATATCCAACAGACCATTACAATGTGTGTACTTTGACTATTGTGGTCCCTTGACATCTGATAGTACATACAACTACATCATAGTCATTGTTGATTCATGCTCCAGATTTCTATGGGTTTGGCCACAAAGCAAGTCTTTGACAGTCTTTACCGTCGCATATGCTGTTGCGGCTTTCCACTCTGACCAGGGCCCTGCTTTGGCCTCAAGGGCTTTCAGGGACACCATGGCTTCATTGGGGGTCCAACTGCATTACTCGTCTCCATTTAATCTTGAGGGAAATAGTGTGGTGGAGGGTCGAAACCAAGATTTAAAGCAATCCTTAACAGCCAGAATGTTAGGCATGGGTCATAGTTGGCTTACACACCAGTATGGAGTCGAGAGAGCATTTAACAATCTGCCCAGAAGGTCCGTGTGGGAGCGTACTTCATACAAATGCCTGTTTGGAACACAAATGTATGTTCCAGATATGGATGGTCCTGGTGTGGATGCGTCAGATACACCTTTTGACATAAATAAATGCATCACTGTCTTGCAGGAGTTACAACAGCTCAGTGATGACAACGCATCTGCCAGTGCAGCCTCCTTGGGAATAAGGGATGTACCAGTAACATAAATTGGCTAGATTCCAAAAGTTGGGGATCTAGTGTGTGAAAAGATTGCTGTGAAAAAGGAGTTCAGTCTTTCTTATTGTGCACTAATTCCAGCCCTGGGAACACACGGTACCAGAACTGTCATTCTATCACCCCGCCTGGTTCTAAACAAAATCACTTTATCTCCATTGACAATACCAAGCTACACCATATGGCCGATCCTGCACAGCAAACCTAGGGGACTCCTGAGTAGTACCCAAATCCCTCTCACTACAGACCAGGATGTTCCTCTACAGGTTTTCAGCAGCAACGCTGACACCTCTCCGAGCTTGGGTAGGGTGGAAAATGAGCTTTCATTGGTTCCACTAACTTCTAATACTACAAATAACACCAATAATATTAATCAATTTTATTCAAATTCTACACAAACGGATGGCAAAGTTTACTGTGAAACACCGAGGGAGTTTTCAGCAAGTTCTCCTCTTCCAAAAACGGCTTCAGTTTTTGCACAAACTGCTTCTGGATATTTTGCCGACATCAATGACACTTTCACTGACTCATCTGCCTGTACTGCCATAGAACTGTCAAGAGCACGTAAGCTGATAATTTGCCTCAAAATTAACTATTTCATTATTCCATGGAGCTATCTATGGCTCTTTCTAACTGCACTTGCATTTGTCCTTTGGATTGGGTTTGTTATTGTTTTCTTTTCATATATGGTCATTACCTTCCCAAACGCTTTACAGTTGAACTGGTGGATGAGGTCTTAAAACCACATTTTTCTTTGCACAAAGTCCGCAGAGACTTGTTCCTAGTGAACATTTCTGATATTCCAATTCCTGATGGGATTGTTTGGGATAAAGTATTATTTGATATATATGGCCCGACGGAGGTCATTCAAATTCCAAATATATTCAAACTTTCTATGAATGATGTAATTACACCATTCATTAGGGTGATTAGGAGGTGAAAACAGTTGATTCTTTGATTTCTGAGTTACAGTATTATACAGTATTTGAAAATGAAGATGTGTACCAATCCACAGAAACTTATGGAGATATGTTCTGTTATAATTATTATGGTGTTAGACCTGGCATCCTTGGCATGGTCTCCCCTGTCTTTTTTGTGTCAGCTTCCCATGTTTTAACTGTGTGCTGGACTCTGTTTTTGCTGGTTTTGATACTATGGTCACTTTACCCCTGCTGACCAATGCTAAAGTGCAAGTGTTCCTGTGTAAATTATAAGTGTAATTGGCTTTTCCATGAATGGCATATTTTGATTTACTAGTAAGTCCCTAGTAAAGTGCACTAGAGGTGCCCAAGGCCTGTAAATCAAATGCTACTAGTGGGTCTGAAGCACTGGATGTGCCACCCACATAAGTAGCCCAGTAAACATGGCTCAGGCCTGCCACTGCAGTGTCTGTTTGTTCAGTTTTAAACTGCCAGTTTGACCTGGCAAGTGTACCCACTTGCTAGGCCCAAACCTTATAATTTAAGGCACCCCTGATTTAGGCCCTAGGTAGCCCCATGGGCAGGGTGTGGTGTATTTTAAAGTTGGACATGTACTGATGTTTTCTACATGTCCTAACAGTGAAATACTGCCGAATTAGTTTTTCACTGTGCAATGCCTATCTCTCTCATAGGTTAACATAGGTGCTGCTTTTAAGTAACTTTTATGTGCCGATTCCCTTTAGAAGCAGACAGAAATATGCAGGTTGGTGTCTCTGAACTCATAATTTAAAATACATCTTTTGGTAAAGTTGGTTTTTAATTTGTCGGTTTTAAAATGCCACTTTTAGAAAGTGGGCATGTTCCTTCTTAAACCATTCTGTGACTCTGCCTGTTTGTGGCTTCCCTGACTGAAAGTTGGGCTATTTGTAAATCCTCTCTAGACTGTGAGACAAAGGGAGCTGGGGAGTAGTCTGCATATCCTGATGGGACATCTAAGCTAGAGTGGAGGGAGGAATGGTCACTTACACCCGAATGGGCTGTGCCTGCCCTCTTACAATGCAGTCTCCAAACATCCTGGTGTGTGTCTGGGGCCTGGCCTGGGCAAGGCAGGATCTTGTGAACAACAGAGGCTTTCCTTTGAAGTTTGCCTACTTCAAAGGCAGAAAGGGGTATAAGTAGTGGACCCAAAACCCCAGACTTTTAGATTACTTCGTAGATCAAGAGGAACCTCTGCCAAGGAGAAGAGCTGAAGATCTGAGGAGAAGTGCTGCCCCTGCTTGTGACTGTGCTTTGTTGGGCTATCCTACAGTTGCTGCTTCTGCCTGTGAAAGGAGACAAGACTGGACTTTGTTGTGCATTCCTGCTTGAGAAGAATCTCCAAGGGCTTGAACTGAGCTTGCCTCCTGTTTTGAAGTCTCAGGGCCATCAAAGACTTCCTCTGCCACCACCTGAACACTCTGCTGAGACTCCAGCCCTGCCAAGTGGTGTCCTATCCAGTCCTTGGGCCATTGTGAGATGAAGTTGGCAGAACAAGGACTGAAACGCATGCACATAACTCTGGGTAGGAAAATTTTGATGGACCACCTGCAACGCAGCTGAAAAACGATGCGCCACCCGCTTTGCGGCAAAAATCGATGCTCCAACTGCATCGCGGCTGGGAGATTGATGTATTGCAGCTAGAGAAATGATGCAACACCCGCTTGCATCTGCTGTTAATGACGAAAACCCCACATAGCATGTTTTTTTATCACTGTGCAGCAGGATTTCACACGCATCATCGCTGGACGTCAAAAGTCAACGCAAGCCTGCGCGGATCAGAGGTGCCCATCTGGAAATTGACATATCACTCTCTTGCAGGAGAGAAAAAACAGAGAAGAGAACGGTGCACGATTTCTCTTGTGAGTGAGAAATCAACACATTGCTGACTTTTTTGAGTCACGCTCACTCATGTAAACCATGGACTTTGTGTAACAGCAACATTTCCATTGTGTTCTTTGGAGTAAGACTCTTATTCTTCTGAAAACTCATATCTTGACTTGTGTATGTTAGATTTTTGTCATTTTGGTCTTGTTTGATTTAGATAAATATTACCTATTTTCCTAAACTGGTGTGGTGTCCATTTTGTAGTGTTATCACTGTATTACTGTGGATGTTGGTACAAATAGTTTACACATTGCTTCTGGGTCAAGCCTTTCTGCGCATACCAAGTTACCAAGGGTGTAAGTGGGAGTTAACCAGGTTAACCAGGTGTCCTTCTTCTTTGCCCTGACTAGAGTGAGAGTCCTTGCTTGACAGGGGTAACCTGACTGCCAACCAAAGACCTATTTCTAACAAATGGACATAATTTAATTCATAGAGCTAGTACCCCAAAGACTTTGTTTAACTATACACAGTGGGAACACTGTCTGACTCCACGAGTGGGGAGTTCAAAAACATATACCAAAAAGTTTGCATATTTCTCTGGACACAATGTTAAAAATGCTGAGTCGTATTATTTTAAATTACCAGTGATGGAAAGTCAACATATTTTATTGACCAAAACAAACTCAATTTGTTCTGATTCCTTTGTTTCTCAGTTAGCTATTGAAGGGTATGATTACTGGTTGAAGTTGACAGCTTGAAAAGTGTGTCGGGAACTAACAATTAGCAAATAAGGGGAAAGGAAGCTTTATTTAGGGCATGTCTGATACCTTTTCAAATGATATTTTTGAATGAAACTGTTCAATGGTTGTTGAGGCTTAGAAAAAATTAAGAAACTGAATGCACCTGGTATTCTTACCCCTGCAAAATATTACAAATGGCTAAAATATATAAACATATCTGAAAATCAGCTCAATGAATGGCTCCAGAATGGAACATTTAACACATCACTTTCACGTCCAGGTGGGTGGTTATTGTGGCTTGTAGACACTAATGGGTGCCATACTTGTTTTGTTAACTCCACGGGAGGTTTTAGGACAAATAGGCCGGGCCCTTGATATGTGTCCTCAAAACACTTCGGTATAGTAACAACATACAGCGTAGAAAATTATGCCAGCAATGGTTGAAAAGTTCCTCACTAGATGCTGTTAAAGAACACTTCAGTCGCCTGTCTAATGAAACAGAGTTACAGGATTTCCTGTTAGGCCCCAGAAGACAAAGCAGGAAATGCTTCTTATATGCAGTATATAATGAAATTTGGAATCTTTCCCAACAAGAAGCAGCTGCCCGGTTAAGGCGAATTGATCAGAAAATTTACAGAAAGCATTAGCTGTTGTAGATAATGGGAGTAACACCCTGTCCGACTGGATATACATTTTAAATATCATTGTATCCTCTGCAATAGATATAGTACAACGTGACATATCATCTTTACACCATGGACAGAGTCAGCTAATGTCCATTATGCAGTTAGGTTGGACACAACAAACACAGAAAGCAGGTCATGTTCCCTGGCATCACGTTAGCGCAATGGACGTATTTTCAGCATTTAATTTAATGTGACAACAATAAATAATGGCTAAGAAGGAAGTGACTTACATCATGCTATACATCAATAAATTAGAAAAGTTGCCTTTTACTGTGGCTGCAATACCATCTGCTGAATGGCTAATACACAGGGTTATAAATCTGCCTATTTCAACACTTCAATTCACATCTTGTTTGAAACATTCCAGTAGGCAGATATGAAAGGCTGTGAGATAGTTACATATATGAGTTGTGGGAGCTTCCCTTTTCGTACAAATATTTCAAAAGCATGAAAGAGGTCTTTCTTAGCAGTAGTGAATGCAAGACTTCTGTGGGCCATTCGATGGTTTGTAAACACCTGTCCTTGCATGGGGCATGTAATGCCTCAGCGGTGAACTTGGCTTGTTATCTGAATGGAGTTCCAGTCCCCTTGAGTAGACCTGCGTTAAAGGTGCTCTCAAATGATAGCTATCTGCTCCTTAACAATGAGAGCTGTTGTGGAATGCGAGCAGGAATTGCTATGTTGTTTGGGTCTCCCAAATTGTCACATGTTGCGGGAATGTCCTCTTTTCCCCTACACAACAAGGAGGAGTGGCAGACATTTGGCCTCATATTGCTACTTCTGCTGTGAATTTTGACAAGTTGAGCAGACTCAAGGCTTTATTGTTTCAAAAACATGTGCCGTTACATGTGCATGCAAGACCTATGCATTTCAACTTGCGGGGTTCAGTCCCTTTTAAGCACAATTGTTTAGAGACACTTTGGTGAACTCCTGGCATGAATATTCAACGCGTCCAGCCTTACTGGAATCGCGCATTTCTTTAACCCCATCTCCGATTTTCCCTGGGTGTAATATCTTAGGGAAGCTATCAGACATGTCTTGTTCACTTGTCCTGTCTCTGCATGCTTAAGGCAGGCCTGGCTTAGAATGCTTTCCTGCAGATAGGCACCACAAAACACGCCAAAGCCCTCAGGATTATAAGGTCAGACCCCAGCCCGCTTTTTGCCAGTGCAGTAGCTAAATTCATGGAAAAAGCGTGGCGAGACACAAGGCTATAACCACTCTACCACACTACACCAAGTATTTAGTCCACTTAGAATAATATTGAGCAATAAGGAGCGGAGTGATTGTGCCACTTCCCTGCACAGACTGACCAAAATTGACCAAATCACAAGGGTCGATATTCTCACTGAACACAGCGGACCCATTAGAGGTTTTTGTAAGTAAGGAACACATTAGGTCAAGGGTGATGGAATTGACGGCTGCCTAGGAAAGCTTAGACTTTAGATCTCCTCACTTGATCTCATATTTGTTCATTGAGATAGGTGTTCCATAATACTCCTCTTATTGCACCACCCTCCATCTTTTCATGCCCAAACAACTAGCTTATTATACCATACTTGGGATTGTTGCTTCAAATTTTAAAAATGCAATGATCGTACCAATGTACAAATAGTATTTGTATTTATTTGTGGTAGCAGAACCATTTACTTTATTATCTTACAGATTACCCTGATTTGTAGTATACTATGATGAATTATCTTGTATAAGTTGTATTTTAAGCACTATATGTTAACTTTTTATTGATTGCTTGCCATGTGTAAACTCTCAAATTGCTGAAATAACGTTTTTTTATGATGAGGATACTCAGATAGTGAACTTGTCATCGGCTAGCTCTGCCTAAAACATGTGGCAAAACACTTTGTTAATATTTGTTATGCCTTATCCAACAAAGTGAAGGCTTGAGCTTAGGAAGTGTGAGAAAGAGAATATTAATTGGGGTTATTAGTAAATATGGTAAAGAACAAACAGGCTTAACTTAGAGTAATTGTATGATGCATTTAGAAGTATCAAAACAGTTTAAAAGTTAAGAGCATGAAACAAAAAAATCCAATTCCAAGTTACTAATATTGAAAATAATTAAATGAACAAAATGACACAAAAATGACAAAAATACAATTAGGGGAACAAGAGATATGATATTTAAGATTTAAGTCAAAATCACACCAAAAAGTATTATGAGCCAATGAAAATCAAGTGGTCACGATAGATTGAGACCTAGGAGCAATTTCAGGATGACTGCAATTGAGCACCAATCAGGTTAGACCCGGTCGGAAGTTTTAATTTGGGACTAGGTATCTTAAATGCAAGTCAAAATAATTCAGCTGGGCAATGCAGCAGGCTGTATCAGAGGAGGAATCTATAACGTTGGATAGTCATTGGACAAGGTTCCAACGAAGTCACTTATTTGAAAGGAAAAACTCCAAGTGGGAAAATTTGAATTGGCTTGTTATCTGAAGGGAGACCCAGCCCTCTTGCCAGTCGAATACTTTTGGTGCCTTCACCTGGTCAAGAATTTTCATCCATTGGACCTTTTCAGTAGTTCAGAATCCTCCTGTGGGACAAGGCTGTGGACTGTGACCAACACGGGCTGCATGGGCTCAGATACCTTCTGACGTGGATTTGCTGGTGAAGAAAAGCTCAAATAACAGAAACTTGTTTCTTCAGCCCCGAAAAGTAGTACCTTGGGCAGATTGGTAGGTTTGTCCTGGTTCTCTGGAGGTCTCATAGTTTGAAAGATTTTTAAATACCAGTGTTCCGGAGATGATAGGAGTGGTCCAGATATACACAGCCAAGGATCCTATGACCTAGGGAACAGTACCTGTCGGTCAAACCTCAATCCAGCAGAGGCCAAGATCAAGGTAGAAGGTTGTAGCTGGCCAGCAGAGCACTTCAGGAAAAAGGCTTCTTGCAGATTGTTAGGGCTTTGTAGACTACAGCAGAAAGCAGCCAATTGACCCTTGAGTCCACTGCTTTGTCATAGGTACATGTGGGAGCAGATCCAGCCCATCAAGACTCAAACAGCAGGTGTGGCCCTTTGTCTGTCCTTTCCCAGGTCCAGAGTGTTCTTAAGGAATATAGTGGGGCATCACATTTAAGTCTTGCACCAGCCTGTGGGTGACTTCTGGCCTCTGCCTCACAAATGGTGTAAATGTTCCTAGGGGTACCTTAACCCACTTTAGCAGCTGTACCCCTGTGCCTTATTACCAACAATCCTAAAGTGTTCCTCAGTCACTAAATCCACTATGGAGAAACTCTTCTCCACTTGTGTAGAGGCCGTGTACGCACCAAGAGCTAGGGCCCTCGTAATGATCAGATGCTCCTCTGTTGTCATTTCAAATCAGCTCTGGGAGGCAGCTTTCCTCTCACTAGGTTTAATGTATGCATGACTGGGAGGACAAAGGAAGTGACCTGCTCAGATGTCATCTGACATCTGCTTCTGACAAGGGAGGCCTCTGTGAAGTAAATTAGTTTCCCGGATACATCCTAACTAGTTCTCTTGTCAGAGGAACAAAACCATCTCCACAGACCCAAGCCGTTGACTCTGGTCTAGGAGCAGCTTTCACTCCTCATCAGGGCTTTCCACCAGATCGGGGACAAGTGGAGGGATGTTGCAAATCAGCCCAAAAGTAACTTTTTTCTAAATATTTTGATACAATCTGACTACACCATCACATAATAAAATTTAAAAATAGTAATTTAATCATTATTTAACTGGTCCCCAGCCTGAGATAGCAGTTTTAATATGTAATATTCCTTCCCAGTGCTTTTCTATAGGCCACCAATTAGGTGCAAACACTAAGGACATGCTCACTCAAAATTTCTACATGTCCCACTTCTAAATATCATGCACCCTGTCCTATGGGCTACAAGGCCTATTTATAATTTAAAATTGAGGTTTTCACCAGTTGAAAGGGTTTAATTTGATGGGTCAAAGTGCAATTTTACATTGGTACAGACAGGCCAAATCTGAAGGCCAAAAGGGACATTTTGACAGGCCAGGATGCAGTTTTAAAATTGCTGCAGCCAGACCACATTGGTAGCCCTGAGTCTTGTTTTTCTTGTCGTACTAGTTAATGGTACAGTAACTCTGCAGTCCATAGGACACATTTAACTTTCCATGCAGTGGGTGTATTTTTTGGACCATGGCCTAATAGGTAAGTTAAATATGACAATTAGGGCTAAGCCAATTTCAGCTTGCTTCAGTGTGCAGCGTGCAAGCACTGATGCCTGAGTAGCAGTGTGCTAGTACACAGCAGCATCAATCTACCGTAAATGAGGGTAACCATGCAAAAAGAAGCACTTTCTCACAGAAAGAAATTCTTTTGACAAAGTGACAACCAATTAGATGGCGTTCTGCTTCGGGTCACAGTTTAGTGCTATTTTTCCCAATCTACATTCTATTCTCATGAGGAGAGTTTTTCTTTTTTCTGGTGAAATGGCCCGATTGGCATTGCCAAATAGGCAAATAGCCAACTGACATCATCCTCTGAGGACGGCAGGATAATTAGTGCACCTGTAAGTGCTTCATCTTCAGCTATTTCCAGTACTTTGGCTAATGGGCCAAGAATATCAAAAGATTATTTGACAAAGGTGATGGTCTTTGTCAATGGCCTTCTTAAGGTATTTTTTGTTTCTTCAACCATTGATGGGTCCACAGCTAGAGTAGATGCTAATTTATGCAGATGTAATAGCCTAGACATCCTGGATAGAGTTTATTGCAGAATAACTAATGCATTTCTATAACTATACGAGTGGGAACTGCACCTTTAAGATATGACCTTTATGAAGGAAAATAAGGTAGACAATCATCAGCCTTTTGAATGAAGCTGTGGTAGAATGCCTAATAGCCTCCTGAAATTATTGTACTGATGCAATGCCTGCAGGTAGAATCACCCCTCCCTTTGTAACCTGCCCCACACTGGCAGTCTCCCGCTAATGTACCATTCTGGGACATCCTGGTCAGCAGAGAAATCAGAAACACTCAGCTCTGAATTCAATTGGGGTTTGTCTATTATTAACCCTTCAGACCACTTTTCTCAGTACCTTCACTGATAAGTCTCACAGGGTGCACCACACAAAAAGAGGGTCATGTCAAAAGAGAAATGAAAAATATAGAAATCTAAGATTAGTATAAACAATAGTCATTGGTTAATAAACAAATGAAGTGGACTATCTTAAGAATATAGAAAGCAGTGTGAGGAAAAGAAACTATGGGGCCTATATATGAGCCCCTCTGCGTCTCTCTTGCACCATGCAACACAAATGAAAACTGAGATTTATAAAGCCACAAAAAGCCACCTTGCGTGGCCCCACATAGCTTCATCAATCTAGAGTGATGTAACAGCACGCAAATTGCTGCTTTGCATTACTCTGCAGCAGAGAGGCGTTTCCATGGGTGTTGCATGGATGTTCCCTCACAGCATCCATGGTTTTTGATGCATTCCCAGATAAACCTGGGAATACGCCAAATAGATACGCCTCCCAAAGAGAGCGGTAGCAAGGAGAAATATCTTTATTTCTCCTCGTATTTTACGCTTTCTATGTGTGCTGCAACCTGCTTTTTTATGTTTACTTTGTAGAAGCAAGCGTTGAAGATGCTTAAACATTCTGTAAGGCAATGAAGCATGAATGGGTTCAGTCAGGAGGTGTCCAACAAAGTATCAGCTCTTGGCTGACTGGAACAGCCCTGTCTGCTCATAATCAAGCACATATCATTCATCTTCCAATGACATGTCTGCTCGTAAGGCAGCCTGCAAGGATCACAAGCAAGTGACAAGACCCCCAAGGGAGAGACAGGCCTCTCTTTCACAGAAGAAAAAAATAGAGGTTCAATATTATTGTGTATAAATCTACTTTCAAAAATAAAGTGAGGTATCTGCAATGCGGTCATACCCTGTGCCCAAACCACAGTGCATGCCCTGTCTTCAGCCATGCACAGTGAGGGTTGGACACAGGCCCTGCCAGGCTCAACTCGCCACTGAGTGCTCAACATCTGTTGTCCATAGCTGTCAGGAGAAAGCTATTCTCTCATTTTTATTCTTTTAGAATTTTTTTGGGTGCCACAGTTCTCCAACACTACCAAAAGAGTATCCCTTGTCACCTCATGACACTCACCAGGATGGGAACTGGGCCAGCCTCACATAGACACCACCCCTTTAGGAGTGGGGAAGAAAAAAATCATTTTTCTGATATACAACCCTCACATACTCTATGATTCTCATGCTTCATCATCGGGTTCGTCCTGACTCCTAATGGTCAGGGGGGATCACCTGGATTCCAGGGAGCTCCTAAAAGAAAAAAGACTAAGGGGCTTAACTTTAAAATAAAAACCCCTCAACTTCTCCACGGTGTCCCTTTATTCGTGGGGTGGATGGGAACAATTAAAAACTGAACTATAGAAGGGTGTTGAAGGATTCATTGGTCCTATGACCCTTACTCAAACCTACATGTTTCAGCCATACTTTTACGACTTAAACAAGGTCCAGGGCTTTCGTCTGATTGTTTTCAAATATAAAGCATTTCTCCAGTGATGTATGTCATTGCAGTCAAGTGATGTGGCATGCAAATTCCCTTTAATTGCATGCTCTGACGGTAAAATACTTGCCACTTTTGAACCAACATGAAAGTAAAAAAATCATAAAATCAGATTGTGAATTCTATCATGGATCTCTCTTTTGGTGGTGTTGGTTTAGACTTGAGAAGATGTGTCCCCCTCTTCCATTCTTGTTTGAAAGGAACTCTCCACCTTCCAGGGCTGGTCAGTGTTTTTACACCTCCAGGCCCAGTTTTGAAGCAGTACCCAAGTACTCCACCAGTAGTAGCCCAACCACAGGAATACCTTCATACCTCACAGGCTACACTGAGTCCCACTGGAATATCTCAGCATTTTCAAAATAAAAAACATGTATTTATTTTTAGGTACTAAATAGGTGATCCTGTGCCCCACAAATTGGCCTAGGTTTCAGGGTGTACTCACCAGACCCTTTATATGCCCTTAATATTTTTTTCACAGGGCTCAGGATCAAGTCATAAAGTGCTGTAATGGCAGTAATGTTACAGCCAGTCAATCAGATCATTTTGTTAATACAGGACCTGAACCAGTACCATAGTACTGTTTTGGCTGATGGGAGGCTAGATTTTGTTGTCAATTTTGGCTCCACAGTTCTCCCACAATACTATTCTGTAGGATTAGTGCAGGACTAACTCTGCATATATCTCTCATTTTTGTCTAAGAGTTAACCACTTTCTATGTGAAGTTCTGACGTTTTGGAAACATTTGATGTCATTTTCTTTGCACTTTTTAGAATCCCACTAATTTTTGGCTCTACCTAATAGATTAGTGTGAAACCTTCCAAGAAGGAAAGAAAGTAGATAAACTTTTCTTCTCAGTTCTATGCAGATTTGTCAAACGCCACCAAAATTATTCAGAAAACAAAAAATTGGCTTTCCTGCTAACTATAAGAATTAACATGGAAAACAAGTGTTTTCTTGGTTCACTGCTTGAAGGATTGGCCTGAAACTTTCCAGGAAAGAGCTACATGATTTATTTTTTAGAAGGTTATGTGAAGATTTATCAAAGGGTGCCAAAGTAATTAGCAAAACAATAAACTCTATTACTACTCCGACCTAACTATAACAGCACAGTGGTAACTGCCACTGTGACATAAATATATGTGTGTGTGTGTCTATATATATTCTCTTAAAAAATAAAGTTATGTTATATTAGGTAAAAGTGTCAGTTAACACAAACCATTTTAAAATAAACAAACATTGAAAGTGAATCACCAATTAAAGTTATCTCAAGTAACTATGACGTATGCCCTAACTTATCTATAACTCATGTCCCGACATGCCTTTGTTGTCATCAATGGTGTCATTTCAGATGTTACAGTGATGTTATGAATGATGTCACTGAACATTCGAACATGTTATGAGTTATGTAATATGTAAGGTACTTACCTTAGCATGGGGAGACCACTGGGTAGTTATAATTCCTTGGGAAAAGCATCTTTTGGTTTGCTTAAAACTTTGGTGCCATTTGACAAATATTCACGAAACCTCTGTGTAGGAGGCTGGACTGGCTTGTAGTGAGTACCAAGGGGTACTTACACCTTGCACCAGGCCCAGGTATCCCTTATTAGTGTATAGGGTGTCTAGCAGCTTAGGCTGATAGATAATGGTAGCTTAGCAGAGCAGCTTAGGCTGAACTAGGAGACGAGTGAAGCTCCTACAGTACCACTAGTGTCACTTGCACAATATCATAAGAAAACACAATACACAGATATACTAAAAATAAAGGTACTTTATTTTTATGACAATATGCCAAAGTATCTCAGTGAGTACCCTCAGTATGAGGATAGCAAATATACACAAGATATATGTACACAATACCAAAAATATGCAGTATAGTCTTAGAAAACAGTGCAAACAATGTATAGTTACAATAGGATGCAAAGGGGACACATAGGGATAGGGGCAACACAAACCATATACTCCAAAAGTGGAATGCGAACCACGAATGGACCCCAAACCTATGTGACCTTGTAGAGGGTCGCTGGGACTATTAGAAAATAGTAAGGGTTAGAAAAATAGCCCACCCCAAGACCCTGAAAAGTGAGAGCAAAGTGCACTAAAGTTCCCCAAAGGACAAAGAAGTCGTGATAGGGGAATTCTGCAGGAAAGACACAAACCAGCAATGCAACAACGATGGATTTCCAAACGAGGGTACCTGTGGAACAAGGGGACCAAGTCCAAAAGTCACAAGCAAGTCGGAGATGGGCAGCTGCCCAGGAAATGCCAACGGTGGGTGCAAAGAAGCTGTTACGGGACAGGAGAAGCTGAGTGTTCTGCAAGAACGACAAGGGCTAGAGACTTCCCCTTTGGAGGATGGATCCCCACGCTGTGGAGAGTCGTGCAGAAGTGTTTTCCTGTGGAAATACTGCCAACAAGCCTTGCTAGATGCAAATCGTGCAGTAAGGGTTTTTGCGTGCTGCTGTGGCCCAGGAGGGACCACGATGTCGCCAATTGCGTCTGGGGACAGAGGGGGCGTTGAGCAAGACAAGGAGCCCTCTTAAAAGCAGGCAGCATATGCAGAAGTACCGGAATAGGCACTTCGAAGAAGAGTGAAACGGTGCTCACCCGAAGTTGCACAAAGGAGTCCCACGCCGCCGGAGGACAACTTAGAAAGTCGTGCAATGCAGGTTGGAGTGCCGTGGACACAGGCTTGGATGTGCACGAAGGATTTCCGCCGGAAGTGCACAGAGGCCGGAGTAGCTGCAAAAGACGCAGTTCCCAGCAATGAACTCTGGCGTGGGGAGGCAAGGACTTACCTCCACCAAACTTGGACTGAAGAGTCACTGGTCTATGGGAGTCACTTGAACAGAGTTGCTGGAATCAAGGGACCTCGCTCGTCGTGCTGAGAGGAGACCCAGAGTACCGGTAATGCAGTTCTTTGGTGCCTGCGGTTGCAGGGGGAAGATTCCGTCGACCCACGGGAGATTTCTTCGGAGCTTCTAGTGCAGAGAGGAGGCAGACTACCCCCACAGCATGCAACACCAGGAAAACAGTTGAGAAGGTGGCAGGATCAGCGTTACAGAGTTGCAGTAGTCGTCTTTGCTACTTTGTTGCAGTTTTGCAGGCTTCCAGCGCGGACAGCAGTCGATTCCTTGGCAGAAGGTGAAGAGAGAGATGCAGAGGAACTCTGATGAGCTCTTGCATTCGTTATCTAAGGAATTCCCCAAAGCAGAGACCCTAAATAGCCAGAAAAGAGGGTTTGGCTACTTAGGAGAGAGGATAGGCTAGCAACACCTGGAGGAGCCTATCAGAAGGAGTCTCTGACGTCACCTGCTGGCCCTGGCCACTCAGAGCAGTCCAGTGTGCCAGCAGCACCTCTGTTTCCAAGATGGCAGAGGTCTGGAGCACACTGGAGGAGCTCTGGACACCTCCCAGGGGAGGTGCAGGTCAGGGGGGTGGTCACTCCCCTTTCCTTTGTCCAGTTTTGCGCCAGAGCAGGGCTAAGGGGTCCCTGAACCGGTGTAGACTGGCTTATGCAGAAATGGGCACCATCTGTGCCCATGAAAGCATTTCCAGAGGCTGGGGGAGGCTACTCCTCCCCTGCCTTCACACCTTATTCCAAAGGGAGAGGGTGTAACACCCTCTCTCTGAGGAAGTCCTTTGTTCTGCCTTCCTGGGCCAAGCCTGGCTGGACGCCAGGAGGGCAGAAACCTGTCTGAGGGGTTGGCAGCAGCAGCAGCTGTAGTGAAACCCCTGAAAAGGCAGTTTGGCAGTACCTGGGTCTGAGCTACAGACCCGTGGGATCATGGGATTGTACCAACAACGCCAGGATGGCATAGAGGGGGCAATTCCATGATCTTTTACATGTTACAAGGCCATATTCGGAGTTACCATTGTGAAGCTACACATAGGTAGTGACCTATGTGTAGTGCACGCGTGTAATGGTCTCCCCGCACTCACAAAGTCCGGGGAATTTGCCCTGAACGATGTGGGGGCACCTTGGCTAGTGCCAGGGTGCCCACACACTAGGTAACTTAGCACCCAACCTTTACCAGGTAAAGGTTAGACATATAGGTGACTTATAAGTTACCTAAGTGCAGCGGTAAATGGTTGTGAAATGACGTGGACATTATTTCACTCAGGCTGCAGTGGCAGGCCTGTGTAAGAATTGTCTGAGCTCCCTATGGGTGGCAAAAGAAATGCTGCAGTCCATAGGGATCTCCTGGAACCACAATACCCTGGGTACCTCAGTACCATATACTAGGGAATTATAAGGGTGTTCCAGTATGCCAATGTAAATTGGTGAAATTGGTCACTAGCCTGTTAGTGACAATTTGGAAAGAAATGAGAGAGCATAACCACTGAGGTTGTGGTTAGCAGAGCCTCAGTGAGACAGTTAGTCATAACACAGGTAACACATACAGGGCACACTTATGAGCACTGGGGCTCTGGCTGGCAGGGTCCCAGTGACACATACAACTAAAACAACATATATACAGTGAAATATGGGGGTAACATTCCAGGCAAAATGGTACTTTCCTACAAAATCCCCCCCCCCAAACGAAGGACAATAAGACTAGCCATGACCTGATGAGACTTCATTGTCTAAGTGGTAATATCTGGAGAGTCCATCTGCATTGGAGTGGGTACTCCCAGGTCTATGTTCCACTGTATAGTCCATTCCCTGTAGGGATATGGACCACCTCAACAATTTAGGGTTTTCACCTTTCATTTGTTTTAGCCAAAGTAGAGGTTTGTGGTCTGTCTGAACCATGAAGTGAGTGCCAAACAGGTATGGCCTCAACTTCTTCAGTGCCCAGAACACAGCAAAGGCCTCCCTCTCAATGGCAGACCAACGCTTTTCTCTAGAGGTCAACCTCCTGCTGATAAAAGCAACAGGTTGATCCCTCAGAATTAAGTTGTGATAGGACTGCCCCTACTCCTAATTCAGATGAATCAGTTTGGACATAGAATTTTTTAGAGTAACAAGGGCTTTTCAGGACAGGTGCAGAGCACATGGCCTGCTTCAGCTCCTCAGAAGCTTTCTGACAGCTAGCTGTCCACAATACCTTTTTAGGCATCTTCTTTGAAGTGAGGTCATTAAGAGGGGCTGCTATGGAGCCATAGTTCTTTATGAACCTCCTGTAGTACCCAGTGAGGCCTAGGAAGGCTCTCACCTGAGTCTGAGTTGTAGGGGGAACCCAATCTATGATAGTTTGGATTTTCCCCTGAAGTGGTGCAATCTGTTCTCCACCTACCAGGTGTCCCAGATAAACCACTTTCCCCTGCCCTATCTGGCACTTTGAAGCCTTGATAGTGAGGCCTGCCTTTTACAGGGCCTCCAAAACTTTTCACAGCTGGACCAGGTGATCATCCCAGGTGGAGCTAAAGACAGCTATATCATCTAGATATGCTGCACTAAAAGCCTCCAACCCTTGCAGGACTGTATTCACCAACCTCTGAAAAGTGGCAGGTGCATTTTTCAAACCAAAGGGCATTACTGTGAATTTGTAGTGCCCTCCAATGGTGGAAAATGCAGTTTTTGCTTTTGCATCCTCTGATAACTTGATCTGCCAATACCCTGCAGTCAAATCAAAGGTGCTTAGATACTTGACAGATTCCAGTGTATCTATGAGCTCATCTGCCCTGGGTAAAGGGTGAGCACCAGTTTTAGTTACCTGGTTGAGACCTCTGTAGTCAACACAAATTCTAATTTCCCTTTTTCCATCTTTGGAATGAGGTTTTGGTACAAGTACCACAGGAGAGGCCCATGGACTTTCAGAGTGCTCAACCACTCCCAGTTCAAGCATTTTCTGAGCCTCTTGTTTTATGCAGTCTCTGAGATGGTCAGGCTGCCTATAGATCTTACTTTTGACAGGCAAGCTGTCTCCAGTAGCTATAGTGTGCTCACACCAAGAAGTGGTGCCTGGCACAGTAGAGAAGAGTTCAGAAAACTGACCCAGGAGATTTATGCAGTGGTCTTTCTGCTCAGCAGTAAGACAATCTACCAGAACTACACCTTCCACTAGAGCATCTTGTTCTGTGGAAGAGAAGAGATCAGGGAGAGGGTCACTCTCTTCTTCCTGTCCTTCATCTGTTGCCATAAGCAGGGTGAGATCAGCCTTGTCATAGTAGGGTTTCAGGCGATTGACATGGAGCACCCTAAGGGGGCTCCTGGCAGTGCCAAAGTCAACTAAGTAGGTGACTTCTCCCTTTTTCTCAACAATAATGTGGGGTCCACTCCATTTGTCTTGGAGTGCTCTTGGGGCCACAGGCTCCAAGACCCACATTTTCTGCCCTGGTTGGTACTGAATCAGAACAGCCTTCTGGTCATGCCATTGCTTTTGGAGTTCTTGGCTGGCCTGAAGGTTTTTACTGGCCTTTTTCATGTACTCAGCCATCCTAGATCTTAGGACAAGTACATAGTCCACTATGTCTTGCTTAGGAGCTTTTAAAGGTTGTTCCCAACCCTCCTTTACAAGTGTTAGAGGACCTCTCACAGGATGTCCAAATAGGATTTTTAAAGGGGCTGAAACCCACTCCTTTTTGGGGTACCTCCCTGTAAGCAAAAAGGAGGCAAGGTAACAGGACATCCCATCTCCTCCGGAGTTTTTCAGGGAGTCCCATTATCATTCCTTTGAGAGTTGTATTAAACCTCTCAACCAGTCCATTTGTTTGTGGATGATAGGGTGTGGTGAACTTGTATGTCACACCACGTTCCTTCCACATGGCCTTTAAGTAAGCAGACATGAAATTGCTTCCCCTGTCTGATACCACCTCTTTTGTGAAGCCCACCCTGGAAAAGATTCCCAGGAGGGCCTTTGCCACTGCAGGAGCTGTAGTGGTCCTTAGAGGAATTTATTCAGGATATCTGGTGGCATGGTCCACTACCACCAAGATAAACCTATTGCCTGAAGCAGTAGGAGGGTCAAGGGGGCCAACTATGTCAACCCCTACACTTTCAAAGGGAACCCCAACTACAGGTAGTGGAATAAGGGGTGCCTTGCTGTCTTAGACCCTCTAGTGTGGGACAGGTCTGCTGTGCCACACTCAGCTCCTCCCTGGCAGGCCCCCCTCCACCCAAAAGCTCAGCAGTGTCTACTTCCAGATCCTCTGGTGTAGGTTCTGCACAGGGTAGAAATTCTTCTTCCTCAGAAGTAGAATCCACTGTAGAGGGAGGGATAGTAGGTAGTGTTTTACCTTTACTAACCCTAGCTTTAGGGAGCACTTGGTCCATTCTTCCAGGATCCAAGTCACCCTGTCCTTTTTGCTTTTTGGCCTGAGCCCTTGTCAAAGCAAAAATATGCCCAGGAATGCCCAGCATTGCTGCATGAGCCTTCAACTCCACTTCTGCCCAAGCTGATGTCTCTAAATCGTTCCGTAGTAGACAGTCTACAGGTAAATCTGAGGAGAGGTGCCAGAAACAGGCACTACAAGGATGCGTGAAACGGTGCTCGCCGAAGTTGCACAAAGGAGTCCCACGTCGCTGGAGACCAACTTAGAACGTCGTGCAATGCAGGTTAGAGTGCCGTGGACCCAGGCTTGGCTGTGCACAAAGGATTTCCACCGGAAGTGCACAGGGGCCGGAGTAGCTGGAAAGTCGCGGTTCCCAGCAATGCAGCCCAGCGAGGTGAGGCAAGGACTTACCTCCACCAAACTTGGACTGAAGAGTCACTGGACTGTGGAGGTCACTTGGACAGAGTCGCTGGATTCGAGGGACCTCGCTCGTCGTGCTGAGAGGAGACCCAAGGGACCGATAATGCAGCTTTTTGGTGCCTGCGGTTGCAGGGGGAAGATTCCGTCGACCCACGGGAGATTTCTTCGGAGCTTCTGGTGCAGAGAGGAGGCAGACTACCCCCACAGCATGCACGAGCAGGAAAACAGTCGAGAAGGCGGCAGGATCAGCGTTACAGAGTTGCAGTAGTCGTCTTTGCTACTATGTTGCAGGTTTGCAGGCTTCCAGCGCGGTCAGCAGTCGATTCCTTATCAGAAGATGAAGAGAGAGATGCAGAGGAACTCGGATGAGCTCTTGCATTCGTTATCTAAAGTTTCCCCAGAGACAGAGACCCTAAATAGCCAGAAAAGAGGGTTTGGCTACCTAGGAGAGAGGATAGGCTAGCAACACCTGAAGGAGCCTATCACAAGGAGTCTCTGACGTCACCTGGTGGCACTGGCCACTCAGAGCAGTCCAGTGTGCCAGCAGCACCTCTGTTTCCAAGATGGCAGAGGTCTGGAGCACACTGGAGGAACTCTGGACACCTCCCAGGGGAGGTGCAGGTCAGGGGAGTGGTCACTCCCCTTTCCTTTGTCCAGTTTCGCGCCAGAGCAGGGCTAAGGGGTCCCCTGAACCGGTGTAGACTGGCTTATGCAGAATTGGGCACCTCTGTGCCCAACAAAGCATTTCCAGAGGCTGGGGGAGGCTACTCCTCCCCTGCCTTCACACCATTTTCCAAAGGGAGAGGGTGTCACACCCTCTCTCAGAGGAAGTTCTTTGTTCTGCCATCCTGGGCCAGGCCTGGCTGGACCCCAGGAGGGCAGATGCCTGTCTGAGGGGTTGGCATCAGCAGCAGCTGCAGTGAAACCCCAGGAAGGGCAGTTTGGCAGTACCAGGGTCTGTGCTACAGACCACTGGGATCATGGGATTGTGCCAACTATGCCAGGATGGCATAGAGGGGGCAATTCCATGATCATAGACATGTTACATGGCCATATTCGGAGTTACCATTGTGAAGCTACATATAGGTAGTGACCTATAAGTAGTGCACGCGTGTAATGGTGTCCCCGCACTCACAAAGTTCAGGGAATTGGCTCTGAACAATGTGGGGGCACCTTGGCTAGTGCCAGGGTGCCCTCACACTAAGTAACTTTGCACCTAACCTTTACCAGGTAAAGGTTAGACATATAGGTGACTTATAAGTTACTTAAGTGCAGTGTAAAATGGCAGTGAAATAACGTGGACGTTATTTCACCCAGGCTGCAGTGGCAGGCCTGTGTAAGAATTGTCAGAGCTCCCTATGGGTGGCACAAGAAATGCTGCAGCCCATAGGGATCTCCTGGAACCCCAATACCCTGGGTACCTCAGTACCATATACTAGGGAATTATAAGGGTGTTCCAGTAAGCCAATGTAAATTGGTAAAAATGGTCACTAGCCTGTTAGTGACAATTTGGAAAGAAATGAGAGAGCATAACCACTGAGGTTCTGATTAGCAGAGCCTCAGTGAGACAGTTAGTCACTACACAGGTAACACATTCAGGCACACTTATGAGCACTGGGGCCCTGGGTTACCAGGGTCCCAGTGACACATACAACTAAAACAACATATATACAGTGAAAAATGGGGGTAACATGCCAGGCAAGATGCACACTGGACTGCTCTGAGTGGCCAGTGCCACCAGGTGACGTCAGAGACTCCTGCTGATAGGCTCCTTCAGGTGTTAGTAGCCTTTCCTCTCTCCTAGGTAGCCAAACCCTCTTTTCTGGCTATTTAGGGTCTCTGTCTCTGGGGAAACTTTAGATAACGAATGCATGAGCTCAGCCGAGTTCCTCTGCATCTCTCTCTTCACCTTCTGATAAGGAATCGACCGCTGACCGCGCTGGAAGCCTGCAAACCTGCAACATAGTAGCAAAGACGACTACTGCAACTCTGTAACGCTGATCCTGCCGCCTTGTCGACTGTTTTCCTGCTTGTGCATGCTGTGGGGGTAGTCTGCCTCCTCTCTGCACCAGAAGCTCCGAAGAAATCTCCCGTGGGTCGACGGAATCTTCCCCCTGCAACCGCAGGCACCAAAAAGCTGCATTACCGGTCCCTTGGGTCTCCTCTCAGCACGACGAGCGAGGTCCCTCGAATCCAGCGACGCTGTCCAAGTGACCCCCACAGTCCAGTGACTCTTCAGCCCAAGTTTGGTGGAGGTAAGTCCTTGCCTCACCTCGCTGGGCTGCATTGCTGAGAACCGCGACTTTGCAGCTACTCCGGCCCCTGTGCACTTCCGTTGGAAATCCTTTGTGCACAGCCAAGCCTGGGTCCACGGCACTCTAACCTGCATTGCACGACTTCTAAGTTGGTCTCCGGCGACGTGGGACTCCTTTGTGCAACTTCGGCAAGCACCGTTTCACGCATCCTCGTAGTGCCTGTTTCTGCACTTCTCCGGGTGCTACCTGCTTCAGTGAGGGCTCTTTGTCTTGCTCGACGTCTCCTCTCTCTGCAGGTCTAATTTGTGACCTCCTGGTCCCTCCTGGGCCCCAGCAGCGTCCAAAAACGCCAAACGCACGATTTGCGTGTAGCAAGGCTTGTTGGCGTCCTTCCGGCGGGAAAACACTTCTGCACGACTCTCCAAGGCGAGAAGGATCCGTCCACCAAAGGGGAAGTCTCTAGCCCTTTTCGTTCCTGCAGAAACCTCAGCTTCTTCTGTTCAGTTGAAGCTTCTTTGCACCCGCAGCTGGCATTTCCTGGGTATCTGCCCATCTCCGACTTGCTTGTGACTTTTGGACTTGGTCCCCTTGTTCCACAGGTACCCTAGATTGGAAATCCACAGTTGTTGCATTGCTGGTTTGTGTCTTTCCTGCATTATTCCTCTAACACGACTCTTTTGTCCTTAGGGGAACTTTAGTGCACTTTGCACTCACTTTTCAGGGTCTTGGGGAGGGTTATTTTTCTAACTCTCACTATTTTCTAATAGTCCCAGCGACCCTCTACAAGGTCACATAGGTTTGGGGTCCATTCGTGGTTCGCATTCCACTTCTGGAGTATATGGTTTGTGTTGCCCCTATCCCTATGTTTCCCCATTGCATCCTATTGTAACTATACATTGTTTGCACTGTTTTCTAAGACTATACTGCATATTTTTGCTATTGTGTATATATATCTTGTGTATATTTCCTATCCTCTCACTGAGGGTACACTCTAAGATACTTTGGCATATTGTCATAAAAATAAAGTACCTTTATTTTTAGTATAACTGTGTATTGTGTTTTCTTATGATATTGTGCATATGACACTAAGTGGTACTGTAGTAGCTTCACCCGTCTCCTAGTTCAGCCTAAGCTGCTCTGCTAAGCTACCATTATCTATCAGCCTAAGCTGCTAGACACCCTATACACTAATAAGGGATAACTGGGCCTGGTGCAAGGTGCAAGTACCCCTTGGTACTCACTACAAGCCAGTCCAGCCTCCTACATCACCTGAGTCTGAGTGGTAGGGGGAACCCAATCAATAATAGTTTGGATTTTCCCCTGCAGTGGTGCAATCTGTTCCCCACCAACAAGGTGTCCCAGATAAACCACCTTACCCTGCCCTATCTGGCACTTTGAAGCCTTGATAGTGAGGCCTACCTTTTGCAGGGCCTCCAAAACTTTCCATAGGTGGACCAGGTGATCATCCCAGCTGGAGCTAAAGACAGCTATATCGTCCAAATATGCTGCACTGAAAGCTTCCAGCACTTGCAGGACTGTGTTCACCAACCTCTGAAAAGTGGCAGGTGCATTTTTCAAACCAAAAGGCATTACAGTAAACTGGTAATGTCCTCCAATGGTAGAAAATGCAGTCTTAGGTTTAGCATCTTCTGACAATTTGATCTGCCAATACCCTGCAGTCAAATCAAAAGTGCTTAGATACTTGGCAGATGCCAGTGTATCTATGAGCTCATCTGCCCTGGGTATAGGGTGAGCATCAGTTTTGGTTACCAAGTTGAGACCTCTATAGTCTACACAAAACCGCATTTCCTTCTTTCCATCTTTGGAATGGGGTTTTGGTACCAGTACCACAGGAGAAGCCCATGGACTGTCAGAGTGCTCAACTACTCCTAGTTCTAACATTTTCTGGACCTCTTGCTTTATGCAGTCCCTGACATGGTCAGGTTGCCTATAGATCTTACTTTTGACAGGTAAACTGTCTCCAGTATCTATAGTGTGCTCACACCAAGAAGTGGTACCTGGCACAGTAGAGAAGAGTTCAGAGAATTGATCTAGGAGATTTATGCAATTATCTTTCTGCTCAGCAGTAAGACAATCAGCCAAAACTACACCTTCCACAAGAGCATCTTGTTCTGTGGAAGAGAAGAGATCAGGTAGATGATCACTGTCTTCTTCCTGTCCCTCATCAGTTGCCATGAGCAGGGTGAGATCAGCCCTGTCATAGTAGGGTTTCAGGCGGTTGACATGGAGCACCCTAAGGGGACTCCTGGCAGTGCCTAAGTCAACTAAATAGGTGACTTCTCCCTTCTTTTCAACAATTGTGTGGGGACCACTCCATTTATCTTGGAGTGCTCTTGGGGCCACAGGCTCCAAGACCCACACTTTCTGTCCTGGTTGGTACTGAACCAAAACAGCCTTCTGATCATGCCATTGCTTCTGGAGCTCTTGGCTGGCCTGAAGGTTTTTACTGGCCTTTTTCATGTACTCAGCCATCCTTGATCTGAGTCCAAGTACATAATCCACAATATCCTGCTTAGGAGCTTTTAAAGGTTGTTCCCAACCCTCCTTTACAAGTGTGAGTGGACCCCTAACAGGGTGTCCAAAAAGAAGTTCAAAGGGGCTGAAGCCCACTCCTTTCTGGGGTTCCTCCCTGTAGGCAAAAAGGAGGCATGGTAGAAGGATATCCCATCTCCTGCGGAGTTTTTCAGGGAGACCCATAATCATGCCTTTGAGAGTTTTATTAAATCTCTCCACCAGTCCATTTGTTTGTGGATGATAGGGTGTTGTGAACTTGTACGTTACACCACACTCCTTCCACATGGCCTTTAAGTATGCAGACATGAAATTGCTTCCTCTGTCTGATACCACTTCCTTTAAGAAGCCCACCCTGGAAAATATTCCCAGGAGGGCCTTTGCCACTGCAGGTGCTGTAGTGGTCCTTAAAGGAATAGCTTCAGGATATCTTGTGGCATGGTCCACTACCACCAAGATAAATCTATTGCCTGAAGCAGTAGGAGGGTCAAGGGGGCCAACTATGTCAACCCCTACCCTTTCAAAGGGAACCCCAACCACAAGCAGTGGAATAAGGGGTGCCTTTGGTGTGCCACCTGTCTTGCCACTGGCTTGACAGGTTTCACAGGACTTACAAAATTCCTTTGTGTCCTCAGACATCCTAGGCCAATGAAACAATGGAACCAATCTGTCCCAAGTTTTCATTTGACCCAGGTGTCCAGCTAGGGGAATGTCATGTGCCAGGGTTAGGATGAACTTTCTGTACTCCTGAGGAATCACTAATCTCCTGGCAGCTCCAGGTGTAGGATCCCTATGCTCAGTGTACAAGAGGTTGTCCTCCCAGTAAACTCTGTGAGAGTCACTGACATCCCCATTAGCCTGTTTGACAGCTTGCTGTCTGAGACCCTCTAAAGTGGGACAGGTTTGCTGTGCCACACTCAGCTCCTCTCTGGCAGGCCCCCCTTCACCCAAAAGCTCAGCAGTGTCTGCTTCCAGCTCCTCTGGTGTAGGTTCTGCACAGGGAGGGAATTCTTCTTCCTCAGAAGTAGAATCCACTGTAGAGGGAGGGATAGTAGGAAGTGGTTTGCTTCTACTAGCCCTAGCTTGAGGGAGCACTTGGTCCATTGTTCCAGGATCCAAGCTTCCCTGTCCTTTTTGCTTTTTGGCCTGAGCCCTTGTCAAAGCAAAAATATGCCCTGGGATGCCCAGCATTGCTGCATGGGCCTTCAACTCCACATCTGACCAAGCTGATGTCTCCAAAACATTCCCTAATAGACAGTCTACAGGTAAATTTGAAGCTACCACAACTTTCTTTGGACCAGTAACCCCCCCCCCAGTTGAGATTTACAACAGCCATGGGGTGGCTAAGTGTGTTGTTGTGAGCATCGGTTACTTGGTACTGGTGACCAAGTAGGTGTTGTTCAGGGTGGACCAGTTTCTCTATGACCATAGTCACACTGGCACCAGTGTCCCTGTAGGCCTGAACCTCAACACCATTTATTAGGGGTAGCTGCTTGTACTTATCCATATTAAGGGGACAAGCAACTAAGGTGGCTAAATCAATAGCCCCCTCAGAGACTAACACAGCCTCTGTGGCCACCCTAACAAGGCCAACCCCAACTAAGTTACCAATAGTGAGCCCAGCTACTCCCTTGGATTGGCTATTAGTAGGTTTGCTCCCACCACCACTGCTATTAGTAGGGACACTAGGGGTAGCAGTAGGGGTTGTAGTGGTAGGAGCATTGGTGCTTTTCTTTGGACAACTGGGATCTGTTGTCCAATGGCCTTTTATTTTACATAAATAGCACCATGGTTTCTTTTCCTTGTTCTGATTAAAAGAGGATTTGGGCCCACCACCCCAACCAGAGTGTTTTTGTGGGCCTGATGAAGACTCATTTTTAGATTTGTCCCCACCCTTGTCAGAAGACTTACCATCCTTCTTTTTGTTGCCATCTTTGTCACCCCCTGTATGAACTTTTCTGTTCACCCTTGTTCTGACCCATTTGTCTGCCTTCTTTCCCAATTCTTGGGGAGAGGTCAGATCAGAGTCCACCAAGTACTGGTGCAACAAATCAGACACACAATTATTAAGAATATGCTCTCTCAGGATCAAGTTATACAGGCTTTCAAAGTCAGTAACCTTACTGCCATGTAACCACCCCTCCAAGGCCTTCACTGAATGGTCAATGAAATCAACCCAGTCTTGTGAAGACTCCTTTTTGGTCTCTCTGAACTTTATCCTGTACTGTTCAGTGGTTAAGCCATTACCATCCAGGAGTGCATTCTTAAGAACTTGGAAATTATTAGCATCATTTTCTTTCACAGTAAGGAGCCTATCCCTACCTTTTCCACTAAATGATAGCCATAGTATAGCAGCCCACTGCCTTTGAGGGACATCCTGTACAACACAGGCCCTCTCAAGTGCAGCAAACCACTTGTTAATGTCATCCCCCTCCTTGTAAGGGGGAACTATCTTGTGCAGATTCCTGGAATCATGCTCTTTTACAGGATGACTATGGGGAATACTGCTGCTGCCACCATGGGTTTCTAAACCCAGTTTCTGTCTCTCCTTCTCTACTTCTAAAGTCTGTCTATCCAAATCCAGCTGTTGCTTCTTGAGCTTCAGTCTGGTTTGTTCCACTCTCAATCTATTGAGCTCCCTTTCTAACAATCTGTCATCAGGGTGGGTGGGAGGGACATGCCTTGAAACAGAAGTATGGTGAGAATGGACAGAAGGAGACCTGTCCCTTACAGAAGCCACCCTAACAGCTTGGCTAACAGAAACATCACTACCAGTATGGTGAGAATAAATGCTTTTGCTATGATGTGAGACAACACTATTTCTATGGTGTGGCTCATCATCATTACCAACTATGCTAGACTGTCTAGTAATGGGCAGGCTAGGAAGTTTCTTTCCTGAATCTTTTCCTGGGGGAGTCCCTGGATCAGATTGAGAACCATTAGCTACTTTTTCTACAGATTGGGCACTTATGGCCTTATCCTGTACTCTAAGCATGTTAATTAACAGTTCTAAAGAAGGATTCTTCCCTACACTCAAACCTCTCTCTATGCAGAGATTCCTTGCTCCTTTCCAGCTAAGGTGATCATATGCAAGTTTGGACAGATCAACATTTTGGCCTGTGCCAGACATTTTTTAGAGAGAGTTAAAGTGATAGTAAAAGATAAAAAGTTTGTCAGAGCTTTTAGAAAGACAGAGAAAAAAAACTTTTAAAACTTTTTAGAACTTTTTAGAAAGTTAGAAGTACTTTTCAGCACTTAGAAAAGAGTGAAAAGAGGAAATGCAAAACTTTTTGGCTATGTGTATATACACTGACCTTGTTTTGTATATTTTTCTCTTATGAAAAGTACCATGACAAGAGTGGTAAGTAGTCTCAAAGCACTTATCCCACCACTGCACAACCAATGTAGGAGGCTGGACTGGCTTGTAGTGAGTACCAAGGGGTACTTGCACCTTGCACCAGGCCCAGTTATCCCTTATTAGTGTATGGGTGTCTAGCAGCTTAGGCTGATAGATAATGGTAGCTTAGCAGAGCAGCTTAGGCTGAACTAGGAGACGTGTGAAGCTACTACAGTACCACTTAGTGTCATATGCACAATATCATAAGAAAACACAATACACAGTTATACTAAAAATAAAGGTACTTTATTTTTATGACAATATGCCAAAGTATCTTAGAGTGTACCCTCAGTGAGAGGATAGGAAATATACACAAGATATATATACACAATAGCAAAAATATGCAGTATAGTCTTAGAAAACAGTGCAAACAATGTATAGTTACAATAGGATGCAATGGGGAAACATAGGGATAGGGGCAACACAAACCATATACTCCAAAAGTGGAATGCGAACCACGAATGGACCCCAAACCTATGTGACCTTGTAGAGGGTCGTTGGGACTATTAGAAAATAGTGAGAGTTAGAAAAATAACCCTCCCCAAGACCCTGAAAAGTGAGTGCAAAGTGCACTAAAGTTCCCCTAAGGACAAAGAAGTCGTGTTAGAGGAATAATGCAGGAAAGACACAAACCAGCAATGCAACAACTGTGGATTTCCAATCTAGGGTACCTGTGGAACAAGGGGACCAAGTCCAAAAGTCACAAGCAAGTCGGAGATGGGCAAATGCCCAGGAAATGCCAGCTGCGGGGGCAAAGAAGCTTCTACTGGACAGAAGAAGCTGAGGTTTCTGCTGGAACGAAAAGGGCTAGAGACTTCCCCTTTGGTGGACGGATCCCACTTGCCGTGGAGAGTCGTGCAGAAGTGTTTTCCCGCCGAAAGAACGGCAACAAGCCTTGCTAGCTGCAAATCGTGCGGTTACCGTTTTTGGACGCTGCTGAGGCCCAGGAGGGACCAGGAGGTCGCAAATTGGACCAGCAGAGAGAGGAGACGTCACGCAAGACAAAGAGCTCTATCTGAAGACGGTAGCTCCCGGAGAATTGCCAGAAACAGGCACTACAAAATGCGTGAAACGGTGCTCGCTGAAGTTGCACAAAGTAGTCCCACGTCGCCGGAGACCAATTTAGAATGTCGTGCAATGCAGGTTAGAGTGCCGTGGACCCAGGCTTGGCTGTGCACAAAGGATTTCAGCCGGAAGTGCATAGGGGCCGGAGTAGCTGCAAAGTCGCGGTTCCCAGCAATGCAGCCCAGCGAGGTGAGGCAAGGACTTACCTCCACCAAACTTGGACTGAAGAGTCACTGAACTGTGGGGGTCACTTGGACAGAGTAGCTGGATTCGAGGGACCTCGCTCGTCGTGCTGACAGGAGACCCAAGGGACCGGTAATGCAGCTTTTTGGTGCCTTCGGTTGCAGGGGGAAGATTCCGTCGACCCACGGGAGATTTCTTCGGAGCTTCTGGTGCAGAGAGGAGGCAGACTACCCCCACAGCATGCACGAGCAGGAAAACAGTCGAGAAGGCGGCAGGATCAGCGTTACAGAGTTGCAGTAGTCGTCTTTGCTACTATGTTGCAGGTTTGCAGGCTTCCAGCGCGGTCAGCAGTCGATTCCTTATCAGAAGATGAAGAGAGAGATGCAGAGGAACTCGGATGAGCTCTTGCATTCGTTATCTAAAGTTTCCCCAGAGACAGAGACCCTAAATAGCCAGAAAAGAGGGTTTGGCTAACTAGGAGAGAGGATAGGCTAGCAACACCTGAAGGAGCCTATCACAAGGAGTCTCTGACGTCACCTGGTGGCACTGGCCACTCAGAGCAGTCCAGTGTGCCAGCAGCACCTCTGTTTCCAAGATGGCAGAGGTCTGGAGCACACTGGAGGAGCTCTGGACACCTCCCAGGGGAGGTGCAGGTCAGGGGAGTGGTCACTCCCCTTTCCTTTGTCCAGTTTCGCGCCAGAGCCGGGCTAAGGGGTCCCCTGAACCGGTGTAGACTGGCTTATGCAGAATTGGGCACCTCTGTGCCCAACAAAGCATTTCCAGAGGCTGGGGGAGGTTACTCCTCCCCTGCCTTCACACCATTTTCCAAAGGGAGAGGGTGTCACACCCTCTCTCAGAGGAAGTTCTTTGTTCTGCCATCCTGGGCCAGGCCTGGCTGGACCCCAGGAAGGCAGATGCCTGTCTGAGGGGTTGGCAGCAGCAGCAGCTGCAGTGAAACCCCAGGAAGGGCAGTTTGGCAGTACCAGGGTCTGTGCTACAGACCACTGGGATCATGGGATTGTGCCAACTATGCCAGGATGGCATAGAGGGGGCAATTCCATGATCATAGACATGTTACATGGCCATATTCGGAATTACCATTGTGAAGCTACATATAGGTAGTGACCTATATGTAGTGCACGCGTGTAATGGTGTCCCCGCACTCACAAAGTTCAGGGAATTGGCCCTGAACAATGTGGGGGCACCTTGGCTAGTGCCAGGGTGCCCTCACACTAAGTAACTTTTCACCTAACCTTTACCAGGTAAAGGTTAGACATATAGGTGACTTATAAGTTACTTAAGTGCAGTGTAAAATGGCTGTGAAATAGCGTGGACGTTATTTCACTCAGGCTGCAGTGGCAGGCCTGTGTAAGAATTGTCAGAGCTCCCTATGGGTGGCAAAAGAAATGCTGCAGCCCATAGGGATCTCCTGGAACCCCAATACCCTGGGTACCTCAGTACCATATACTAGGGAATTATAAGGGTGTTCCAGTATGCCAATGTAAATTGGGAAAATTGGTCACTAGCCTGTTAGTGACAAATTGAAAGAAATGAGAGAGCATAACCACTGAGGTTCTGGTTAGCAGAGCCTCAGTGAGACAGTTAGGCACCACACAGGGAACACACACATATAGGCCACAAACTTATGAGCACTGGGGTCCTGACTAGCAGGATCCCAGTGAGACAGTGAAAACACCCTGACATACACTCACAAACAGGCCAAAAGTGGGGGTAACAAGGCTAGAAAGAGGCTACTTTCTCACACAACCCCCCCCCAAACGAAGGACAATAAGGCTAACCTTGGCCAGTTGAGACTTTATTGTCTAAGTGGTGATAAGTAGAGAGTAGCTCTGCAATAGACTGGTTACTCACTTTATCATCCACTATATGGTTACTTCCCTGTGGGGATGTAAACCACCCTGTTTGAAGTTTTTTAGCTAAGCAACAATGTGAAGATGTATTTTCAGAGTTTCTATCAGTAAGTTTTAGTTTAGAGCAGTGGGAATTGTCCACTGAACCTATTTGTAGTGATGGAAATGCCAGACAGGGATGCTGTCTCAGAAAAGCCATAGCTGGGCAAAAACTTTGTCCATATGGCTGGAAGAGAGAACAGGGATGCTGTTTCTCTTGAGTTGGAGCAGGGCAGGGATGCTGTCCTATGAGCTCCACACTAGGGCAGGGATGCTGTCCTAAGTGTTGTGAGGCAGTGCAGGGTTTCTGCACTAAAGTTTCTCTGGGAGGGTTGGAGGGATGCTCCATGTTAACTAAAATGGTGTTCTTTTTATCACCAATGTTAGTTATCCCACAGAGATGTACTTCTACCTCAGGGAGTCCAGCTTTGCCAGCTGATGATTCCCTTAGAACAGGTGCCACCCCAGGAGAGTTTTCTCCTACCACAGGAATGGTATCCTGAATGGTAGGGTGGTTAGGGGATACTGTGATACCCTTTTTACCTGTTGATGGAGAGGGATCCTGAGTTTTCAGGCCTTCTCTCCTTTGCTTTTTCATTTCAGTAGAAGTGAGAGGGAACAATTCCTCAGGGATGCCCAGCATGGCTGCATGGGCATAAACCTCTACATCAGCCCAACCTGAGGCCTCTAGGTCATTACGTAAGAGACAATCTACAGGTAAGCTAGGTGATACTACCACCTGCTTAGGGCCAGTAACTCCACCCCAACTAAACTGAATTATAGCTAAGGGAAGAAACTTAGTGGAGTTATGGACATCAATAATCTTATACTGTTGTACAATGATGTGTTGTTCAGGATGCACTAGGTTTTCAGTCACCAAAGTGATACTGGCACCTGTGTCCCTGTAGGCCAAGGCCTCAACACCATTTATTGAAACTGTCTGCCTGTACTTATCCATTGTAAAGGGACAAGCAGCCAGTGTGGCAAGGCCAATGCCACTAGGTGTGACAGAAACTGTCTTGGGACTGACTACCCCAGTTTCTATTATGGACCCATAAGTGAACCCAACTACACCCTTAACTTGACTGTTGCCAGCAGTCCCACCACTAGTACCACTACTGCTAGGGGCACTGGAGCTTGATGTATTAGTGGTGGTAGGCTCAGGGGGTTTACCTGGACAGGACTTATCCCCTGGCCTATGGCCTTTGTTTTTACACACAAAGCACCAAGGCTTTTTAATGTGTGTGGGTTGAGAAGAAGAGGAAGAATTTGTTTTATCCCCACCCTCTGAAGAGTGTTTAAGATTTGAAGAAGGATCTTTGGTTTTACCCTTATCCCCATGCTTATCTTGAGATTTTTCACCATCTTTCTTCTTATTGCCATCTTTGTCACCCCCTTTATGAACTTTACTGTTCACCCTTGTTCTGACCCATTTGTCTGCCTTCTTTCCCAATTCTTGGGGAGAGGTCAGATCAGAGTCTACCAGGTACTGGTGCAACAAATCAGACACACAATTATTAAGAATATGCTCTCTCAGGATCAAGTTATACAGGCTGTCATAATCAGTAACTTTACTGCCATGTAACCACCCTTCCAAGGCCTTCACTGAATGGTCAACAAAATCAACCCAGTCTTGTGAAGACTCCTTTTTGGTCTCTCTGAACTTTATCCTGTATTGTTCAGTGGTTAAGCCATAACCATCCAGAAATGCATTCTTAAGAACTGTAAAATTATTGGCATCACTTTCTGTCACAGTAAGGAGCCTATCCCTACCTTTTCCACTAAATGATAGCCATAGGATAGCAGCCTACTGCCTTTGAGGGACATCCTGTACAACACAGGCCCTCTCAAGTGCAGCAAACCACTTGTTAATGTCATCCCCCTCCTTATAAGGGGGAACTATCTTGTGCAGATTCCTGGAATCATGCTCTTTTACAGGATGACTATGGGGAATACTGCTGCTGCCACCATGGGTTTCTAAACCCAATTTCTGTCTTTCCTTCTCTACTTCTAAGGATTGTCTATCTAAATCCAGCTGTTGTTGTTTAAGCTTCAGTCTGGATTGCTCCACTCTCAATCTATTGAGTTCCCTTTCTAACATTCTGTCATCAGGGTGGGTGGGAGGGACATTCCTAGACACAGAAGTATGTTGAGAATGGACAGAAGGAGACCTGTCCCTTACACAGGGCACCCTAACAGCTTGGCTGACAGTGTAATGTGAAAGCACATCATCTGTATGATGTGACTCCACCTCAGTACCAACTATGCTAGACTGTCTTGTAATGGGAAGGCTAAGAAGTTTCTTTCCTGAACCTTTACCTGGGGGAGACCCTGGATCAGATTGGGAACCATTAGCTACTTTTTCAACAGATGGGGCACTTTTAGCCTTATCTTGTTCTCTAAGAATGTTAAGTAACAATTCCAAGGAAGGATTCTTCCCTACACTCAAACCTCTCTCTATGCAGAGACTCCTTGCTCCTTTCCAGCTAAGGTGATCATATGCAATCTTAGACAGGTCAACATTTTGGCCTGTGCCAGACATTTTCTAGAGAGAGTTAAAGTGATAGAATGAGAGAAAAAAAATTTCAGAACTTTTAGAAAGACAGAAAAAAACTTTAAAAACTTTTTAGAACTTTTAAGAAAGTTTAGATGTACTTTTCAGCACTTAGAAAAGAGTGAAAAGAGGAAATGCAAAACTTTTTAGCTATGCGTACACACACACTGAACTTGTTTTGTATATTTTTCTCTTATGAAAAGTACAATGACAAGAGTGGTAAGTAGTCTCAAAGCACTTATCCCACCGCTGCACAACCAATGTAGGAGGCTGGACTGGCTTGTAGTGAGTACCAAGGGGTACTTGCACCTTGCACCAGGCCCAGTTATCCCTTATTAGTGTATAGGGTGTCTAGCAGCTTAGGCTGATAGATAATGGTAGCTTAGCAGAGCAGCTTAGGCTGAACTAGGAGACGTGTGAAGCTACTACAGTACCACAAGTGTCACTTGCACAATATCATAAGAAAACACAATACACAGTTATACTAAAAATAAAGGTACTTTATTTTTATGACAATATGCCAAAGTATCTCAGTGAGTACCCTCAGTATGAGGATAGCAATTATACACAAGTTATATGTACACAATACCAAAAATATGCAGTATAGTCTTAGAAAACAGTGCAAACAATGTATAGTTACAATAGGATGCAATGGGGACACATAGGGATAGGGGCAACACAAACCATATACTCCAAAAGTGGAATGTGAACCACGAATGGACCCCAAACCTATGTGACCTTGTAGAGGGTCGCTGGGACTATTAGAAAATAGGGAGAGTTCGAAAATTAGCCCTCCCAACACCCTTAAAAGTGAGTGCAAAGTGCACTAAAGTTCCCCAAAAGACAAAGAAGTCGTGATAGAGGAATAATGCAGGAAAGACACAAACCAACAGTGCAACAACTGTGGATTTCCAATCTAGGGTACCTGTGGAACAAGGGGACCAAGTCCAAAAGTCACAAGCAAGTCGGAGATGGGCAGATGCCCAGGAAATGCCAGCTGCGGGTGCAAAGAAGCTTCTACTGGACAGAAGAAGCTGCAGTTTCTGCAGAAACGAAAAGGGCTAGAGACTTCCCCTTTGGTGGACGGATCCCTCTTGCCGTGGAGAGTTGTGCAGAAGTGTTTTCCCGCCGAAAGAACGCCAACAAGCCTTGCTAGCTGCAAATCGTGCAGAAAGCGTTTTTGGATGCTGCTGTAGCCCAGGAGAGACCAGAAGGTCGCAAATTGGACCAGGAGAGAGATAGGACGTCGAGCAAGACAAGGAGCCCTCTCAGCATCAGGTAGCACCCGGAGAAGTGCCAGAAACAGGCACTACAAGGATGCTTGAAATGGTGCTCGCCGAAGTTGCACAAAGGAGTCCCACGTCACCGGAGACCAACTTAGAAAGACGTGCAATGCAGGTTAGAGTGCCGTGGACCCAGGCTTGGTTGTGCACAAAGGATTTCCGCCGGAAGTGCACAGGGGCCGGAGTAGCTGCAAAAGTCACGGTTCCCAGCAATGCAGTCTAGCGAGGTGAGGCAAGGACTTACCTCCACCAAACTTGGGCTGAAGAGTCACTGGACTGTGGGGGTCACTTGGACAGCGTCGCTGGATTCGAGGGACCTCGCTCGTCGTGCTGAGAGGAGACCCAAGGGACCGGTAATGCAGCTTTTTGGTGCCTGCGGTCTCAGGGGGAAGATTCCGTCGACCCACGGGAGATTTCTTCGGAGCTTCTGGTGCAGAGAGGAGGCAGACTACCCCCACAGCATGCACAAGCAGGAAAACAGTCGACAAGGCGGCAGGATCAGCGTTACAGAGTTGCAGTAGTCGTCTTAGCTACTTTGTTGCAGTTTTGCAGGCTTCCAGCGCGGTCAGCAGTCGATTCCTTATCAGAAGGTGAAGAGAGAGATGCAGAGGAACTCTGATGAGCTCTTGCATTCGTTATCTAAAGTTTCCCCAGAGACAGAGACCCTAAATAGCCAGAAAAGAGGGTTTGGCTACTTAGGAGAGAGGATAGGCTACTAACACCTGAAGGGGCCTATCAGAAGGAGTCTCTGACGTCACCTGGTGGCACTGGCCACTCAGAGCAGTCCAGTGTGCTGGCAGCACCTCTGTTTCCAAGATGGCAGAGGTCTGGAGCACATTGGAGGAGCTCTGGACACCTCCCAGGGGAGGTGCAGGTCAGGGGAGTGGTCACTCCCCTTTCCTTTGTCCAGTTTCGCGCCAGAGCAGGGCTAAGGGGTCCCTGAACTGGTGTAGACTGGCTTATGCAGAATTGGGCACATCTGTGCCCAAGAAAGCATTTCCAGAGGCTGGGGGAGGCTACTCCTCCCCTGCCTTCACACCATTTTCCAAAGGGAGAGGGTGTAACACCCTCTCTCAGAGGACGTCCTTTGTTCTGCCATCCTGGGAAAAGCCTGGCTTGACCCCAGGGGGGCAGAAACCTGTCTGAGGGGTTGGCAGCAGCAGTAGCTGCAGTGAAACCCCAGAAAAGGCAGTTTGGCAGTACCAGGGTCTGTGCTACAGACCACTGGGATCATGGAATTGTGCCAACAATGCCAGGATGGCATAGAGGGGGCAATTCCATGATCTTAGACATGTTACATGGCCATATTCGGAGTTACCATTGTGAAGCTACATATAGGTAGTGACCTATATGTAGTGCACGCGTGTAATGGTGTCCCCGCACTAACAAAGTTCAGGGAATTGGCCCTGAACAATGTGGGGGCACCTTGGCTAGTGCCAGGGTGCCCTCACACTAAGTAACTTTGCACCTAACCTTTACCAGGTAAAGGTTAGACATATAGGTGACTTATAATTTACTTAAGTGCAGTGTAAAATGGCTGTGAAATAGCGTGGACGTTATTTCACTCAGGCTGCAGTGGCAGGCCTGTGTAAGAATTGTCATAGCTCCCTATGGGTGGCAAAAGAAATGCTGCAGCCCATAGGGATCTCCTGGAACCCCAATACCCTGGGTACCTCAGTACCATATACTAGGGAATTATAAGGGTGTTCCAGTATGCCAATGTAAATTGGGAAAATTGGTCACTAGCCTGTTAGTGACAAATTGAAAGAAATGAGAGAGCATAACCACTGAGGTTCTGGTTAGCAGAGCCTCAGTGAGACAGTTAGGCACCACACAGGGAACACACACATATAGGCCACAAAGTTATGAGCACTGGGGTCCTGACTAGCAGGGTCCCAGTGACACATAACAAACATACTGAAAACATAGGGTTTTCACTATGAGCACTGGGCCCTGGCTAGCAGGATCCCAGTGAGACAGTGAAAACACCCTGACATACACTCACAAACAGGCCAAAAGTGGGGGTAACAAGGCTAGAAAGAGGCTACTTTCTCACACTATCCTCATACTGAGGGTACTCACTGAGATACTTTGGCATATTGTCATAAAAATAAAGTACCTTTATTTTTAGTATATCTGTGTATTGTGTTTTCTTATGATATTGTGCAAGTGACACTAGTGGTACTGTAGGAGCTTCACTCGTCTCCTAGTTCAGCCTAAGCTGCTCTGCTAAGCTACCATTATCTATCAGCCTAAGCTGCTAGACACCCTATACACTAATAAGGGATAACTGGGCCTAATGCAAGGTGCAAGTACCCCTTGGTACTCACTACAAGCCAGTCCAGCCTCCTACATTGGTTGTGCAGCGGTGGGATAAGTGCTTTGAGACTACTTACCACTCTTGTCATTGTACTTTTCATAAGAGAAAAATATACAAAACAAGTTCAGTGTGTGTACACATAACTAAAAAGTTTTGCATTTCCTCTTTTCACTCTTTTCTAAGTGCTGAAAAGTACTTCTAAACTTTCTAAAAAGTTCTTAAAAAGTTGTAAAAGTTTTTTTCTGTCTTTCTAAAAGTTCCGAAACACTTTTTCTTCACTTTTTCTGTCACTTAAACTCTTTCTAAAATGTCTGGCACAGGCCAAAATGTTGATCTGTCCAAACTTGCATATGACCACCTTAGCTGGAAAGGAGCAAGGAGTCTCTGTATAGAAAGAGGTTTGAGTGTAGGGAAGAATCCTTTCTTGGAATTATTGCTTAATATGCTTAGAGAACAAGATAAGGCCAAAGGGGCCACATCTGTTGAAAAAGTAGCAAATGGTTCCCAATCTGATCCAGGGACTCCCCCAGGAAAAGATTCAGGAAAGAAAGTTCCTAGCCTGCCCATTACTAGACAGTCTAGCATAGTTGGTAATGATGAAGAGCCACACCATACAAATAGTGTTGTCTCACATCATAGCAAAAGCATTTATTCTCACCACACTGGTAGTGATGTTTCTGTTAACCAAGCTGTTAGGGTGGCTTCTGTAAGGGACAGGTCTCCTTCTGTTCATTCTTCTGTGTCTAAGAATGTCCCTCCCACCAACCCTGATGACAGAATGTTAGAAAGGGAACTCAACAAGTTGAGAGTGGAACAAACCAGACAGAAGCTTAAAAAGCAACAGCTGGATTTGGATAGACAGTCTTTTGAACTAGAGAAAGAAAGACAGAAGTTTGGTTTAGATACCCATGGTGGCAGCAGCAGTATTCCCCATAGTCATCCTGTAAAAGAGCATGATTCCAGGAATCTGCACAAGATAGTTCCCCCTTATAAGGAGGGGGATGACATTAACAAGTGGTTTTCTGCACTTGAGAGGGCCTGTGTTGTACACGATGTCCCTCAAAGGCAGTGGGCTGCTATCCTGTGGCTATCATTTAGTGGAAAAGGTAGGGATAGGCTCCTTACTGTGAAAGAAAGTGATGCCAATAATTTCCATGTTCTTAAGAATGCACTCCTGGATGATTATGGCTTAACCACTGAACAATACAGGATAAAGTTCAGAGAGACCAAAAAGGAGTCTTCACAATACTGGGTTGATTTCATTGACCATTCAGTGAAGGCCTTGGAGGGGTGGTTACATGGCAGTAAAGTTACTGATTATGACAGCCTGTATAACTTGATCCTGAGAGAGCATATTCTTAATAATTGTGTGTCTGATTTGTTGCACCAGTACCTGGTAGACTTTGATCTGACCTCTCCCCAAGAATTGGGAAAGAAGGCAGACAAATGGGTCAGAACAAGGGTGAACAGAAAAGTTCATACAGGGGGTGACAAAGATGGCAATAAGAAGACAGATGGTGAAAAATCTAAAGATAAGCATGGGGATAAGGGTAAAACCAAAGATCCTTCAAATCTTAAACACTCTTCAGAGGGTGGGGATAAAACAAATTCTTCCTCTTCTTCTCAACCCACACACATTAAAAAGCCTTGGTGCTTTGTGTGTAAAAACAAAGGCCATAGGCCAGGGGATAAGTCCTGTCCAGGTAAACCCCCTGAGCCTACCACCACTAATACATCAAGCTCTAGTGCCCCTAGCAGTAGAGGTACTAGTGGTGGGACTGCTGGCAACAGTCAAGTTAAGGGTGTAGTTGGGTTCACTTCTGGGTCATTAGTAGAAACTGGGGTAGTCAGTCCCAAGACAGTTTCTGTCACACCTAGTGGCATTGGCCTTGCCACACTGGCTGCTTGTCCCCTTACAATGGATAAGTACAGGCAGACAGTTTCAATAAATGGTGTTGAGGCCTTGGCCTACAGGGACACAGGTGCCAGTATCACTTTGGTGACTGAAAACCTAGTGCACCCTGATCAACACATCATTGGACAACAGTACAAGATTATTGATGTCCATAACTCCACAAAGTTTCTTCCCTTAGCTATAATTCAGTTTAGTTGGGGTGGAGTTACTGGCCCTAAGCAGGTGGTGGTATCACCTAGCTTACCTGTAGACTGTCTCCTAGGTAATGACCTAGAGGCCTCAGGTTGGACTGATGTAGAGTTTTATGCCCATGCAGCCATGCTGGGCATCCCTGAGGAATTGTTCCCTCTCAGTTCTACTGAAATGAAAAAGCAAAGGAGAGAAGGCCTGAAAACTAAGGATCCCTCTCCAGCAACAGGTAAAAAGGGTATCACAGTATCCCCTAACCACCCTACCATTCAGGATACCATTCCTGTGGTGGGAGAAAACTCTCCTGGGGTGGCACCTGTTCCAAGGGAATCATCAGCTGGCAAAGCTGGAGTCCCTGAGGTAGAAGTACCTCTCTGTGGGATAACTAACATTGGTGAGAAAAAGAGCACCATTTTAGTTAACATGGAGCATACCTCCAACCCTCCCAGAGAAACTTTAGTGCAGAAACTCTGCACTGCCTCACAACACTTAGGACAGCATCCCTGCCCTACTGTGGAGCTCATAGGACAGCATCCCTGCCCTGCTCCAACTCAAGAGAAACAGCATACTTGTTCCCTCTTCCAGCCATATGGACAAAGTTTTTGCCCAGCTATGGCTTTTCTGAGACAGCATCCCTGTCTGGCATTTCCATCACTACAAATAGGTTCAGTGGACAATTCCCACTGCTCTAAACTAAAACTTACTGATAGAAACTCTGAAAATACATCTTCACATTGTTGCTTAGCTAAAAAACTTCAAACAGGGTGGTTTACATCCCCACAGGGAAGTAACTATATATTGGATGATAAAGGGAGTAACCAGTCTATTGCAGAGCTACTCTCTACTTATCACCACTTAGACAATAAAGTCTCAACTGGCCAAGGTTAGCCTTACTGTCCTTCGTTTGGGGGGGGTTGTGTGAGAAAGTAGCCTCTTTCTAGCCTTGTTACCCCCACTTTTGGCCTGTTTGTGAGTGTATGTCAGGGTATTTTCACTGTCTCACTGGGATCCTGCTAGCCAGGGCCCAGTGCTCATAGTGAAAACCCTATGTTTTCAGTATGTTTGTTATGTGTCACTGGGACCCTGCTAGTCAGGACCCCAGTGCTCATAAGTTTGTGGCCTATATGTATGTGTTCCCTGTGTAGTGCCTAACTGTCTCACTGAGGCTCTGCTAACCAGAACCTCAGTGGTTATGCTCTCTCATTTCTTTCAAATTGTCACTAACAGGCTAGTGACCAATTTTACCAATTTACATTGGCTTACTGGAACACCCTTATAATTCCCTAGTATATGGTACTGAGGTACCCAGGGTATTGGGGTTCCAGGAGATCCCTATGGGCTGCAGCATTTCTTTTGCCACCCATAGGGAGCTCTGACAATTCTTACACAGGCCTGCCACTGCAGCCTGAGTGAAATAACGTCCACGTTATTTCACAGCCATTTTACACTGCACTTAAGTAACTTAAAAGTCACCTATATGTCTAACCTTTACCTGGTAAAGGTTAGGTGCAAAGTTACTTAGTGTGAGGGCACCCTGGCACTAGCCAAGGTGCCCCCACATTGTTCAGGGCCAATTCCCTGAACTTTGTGAGTGCGGGGACACCATTACATGCGTGCACTACATATAGGTCACTACCTATATGTAGCTTCACAATGGTAACTCCGAATATGGCCATGTAACATGTCTAAGATCATGGAATTGCCCCCTCTATGCCATCCTGGCATTGTTGGCACAATTCCATGATCCCAGTGGTCTGTAGCACAGACCCTGGTACTGCCAAACTGCCTTTTCTGGGGTTTCACTGCAGCTGCTGCTGCTGCCAACCCCTCAGACAGGTTTCTGCCCCCCTGGGGTCAAGCCAGGCTTGTCCCAGGATGGCAGAACAAAGGACGTCCTCTGAGAGAGGGTGTTACACCCTCTCCCTTTGGAAAATGGTGTGAAGGCAGGGGAGGAGTAGCCTCCCCCAGCCTCTGGAAATGCTTTCTTGGGCACAGATGTGCCCAATTCTGCATAAGCCAGTCTACACCAGTTCAGGGACCCCTTAGCCCTGCTCTGGCGCGAAACTGGACAAAGGAAAGGGGAGTGACCACTCCCCTGACCTGCACCTCCCCTGGGAGGTGTCCAGAGCTCCTCCAATGTGCTCCAGACCTCTGCCATCTTGGAAACAGAGGTGCTGCTGGCACACTGGACTGCTCTGACTGGCCAGTGCCACCAGGTGACGTCAGAGACTCCTTCTGATAGGCTCCTTCAGGTGTTGCTAGCCTATCCTCTCTCCTAGGTAGCCAAACCCTCTTTTCTGGCTCTTTAGGGTCTCTGTCTCTGGGGAAACTTAAGATTACGAATGCAAGAGCTCATCAGAGTTCCTCTGCATCTCTCTCTTCATCTTCTGCCAAGGAATCGACTGCTGACCGCGCTGGAAGCCTGCAAAACTGCAACAAAGTAGCAAAGACGACTACTGCAACTCTGTAACGCTGATCCTGCCGCCTTCTCGACTGTTTTCCTGGTGGTGCATGCTGTGGGGGTAGTCTGCCTCCTCTCCGCACTAGAAGCTCCGAAGAAATCTCCCGTGGGTCGACGGAATCTTCCCCCTGCTACCGCAGGCACCAAAAAGCTGCATTACCGGTCCCTTGGGTCTCCTCTCAGCACAACGAGCGAGGTCCCTTGAATCCAGAAACTCTGTCCAAGTGACTCACACAGTCCAGTGACTCTTCAGTCTAAGTTTGGTGGAGGTAAGTCCTTGCCTTCCCATGCCAGACTGCATTGTTGGAAACCGCGTCTTTTGCAACTACTCCGGCTTCTGTGCACTTCCGGTGGAAATCCTTTGTGCACAGCCAAGCCTGGGTCCACGGCACTCTAACCTGCATTGCACAACTTTCTAAGTTGGTCTTCGGCGACGTGGGACTCCTTTGTGCAACTTTGGCGAGCACCGTTTCACGCCTCCTCGTAGTGCCTGTTTCTGGCACTTGTCTGGGTACTACCTGCTGCTAAGAGGGTTCCTTGTCTTGCTCGACGTCCCTTCTATCTCCTGGTCCAATTTGCGACCTCCTGGTCCCTCCTGGGCTACAGCAGCATCTAAAAACGCTAACTGAACGATTTGCAGCTATCAAGGCTAGTTGGCATTCTTTCGGCGGGAAAACACTTCTGCACAACTTTCCACGGCAAGAGAAATCCGTCCACCAAAGGGGAAGTCTCTAGCCCTTTTTGTTCCTGCAGAAATCGCAGCTTCTTCTGTCTAGTAGAAGCTTCTTTGCACCCACAGCTGGCATTTCCTGGGCATTTGCCCATCTCCGACTTGCTTGTGACTTTTGGACTTGGTCCCCTTGTTCCACAGGTTCCCTAGATTGGAAATCCACCGGTGTTGCATTGTTGGATTGTGTCTTTCCTGCATTATTCCTCTATCACGACTTCTTTGTCCTTTGGGGAACTTCAGTGCACGTTGCACTCACTTTTCAGGGTCTTGGGGTGGGCTATTTTTCTAACCCTCACTATTTTCTAATAGTCCCAGCGACCCTCTACAAGGTCACATAGGTTTGGGGTCCATTCGTGGTTCACATTCCACTTTTGGAGTATATGGTTTGTGTTGCCCCTATCCCTATGTGTCCCCATTGCATCCTATTGTAACTATACATTGTTTGCACTGTTTTCTAAGACTATACTGCATATTTTTGGTATTGTGTACATATAACTTGTGTATAATTGCTATCCTCATACTGAGGGTACTCACTGAGATACTTTGGCATATTGTCATAAAAGTAAAGTACCTTTATTTTTAGTATATCTGTGTATTGTGTTTTCTTATGATATTGTGCAAGTGACACTAGTGGTACTGTAGGAGCTTCACTCGTCTCCTAGTTCAGCCTAAGCTGCTCTGCTAAGCTACCATTATCTATCAGCCTAAGCTGCTAGACACCCTATACACTAATAAGGGATAACTGGGCGTGGTGCAAGGTGCAAGTACCCCTTGGTACTCACTACAAGCCAGTCCAGCCTCCTACATGATGCAACCACAACTTTCTTTGGACCAGTAACCCCCCCCCCAGTTGAGATTCACAACAGCCATGGGGTGGCTAAGAGAGTTGTTATGAGCATCAGTCACTTGGTATTGGTGACCAAGTAGGTGTTGTTCAGGGTGGACCAGTTTCTCTATTACCATTGTAACACTGGCACCTGTGTCCCTGTAGGCCTGAACCTCAACACCATTTATTAGGGGAGGTTGCTTGTACTTATCCATATTAAGGGTTGTCCATATTAAGGGGACAAGCAACCAAGGTGGCCAAATCAATGGCACCTTCAGAGACTAACACAGCATCTGTGGTCTCCCTAACAAGACCAACCCCAACTAAATTACCAAAAGTGAGCCCAGCTACTCCCTTGGATTGGCTATTAGTAGGTTTGCTCCCACCACCACTGCTATTACTAGGGGCACTAGGTGTAGCAGTAGAGGTTGTGGTAGACACCCTATACACTAATAAGGGACAACTGGGCATGGTGCAAGGTGCAAGTACCCCTTGGTACTCACTACAAGCCAGTCCAGCCTCCTACACTGTGGAACAAGGGGACCAAGTCCAAGAGTCACACTCAAGTCGGGAAATGCCAGCTGTGGGTGCAAAGAAGCTGCCACCGTATGGTAGAAGCTGTGGATTCTGCAAGAACGAAGGGGACTAGGAACTTCCCCTTTGGAGAATGGATGTCACACGTCGTGAAGAAGCTTGCAGAGGTGTTTCCGTGCAGAAAGACCGCAAACAAGCCTTGCTAGCAGCAAGGGTTACGGTTAGGTTTTTTTTGATGCTGCTTTGGCCCAGGAGGGACCAGGATGTTGCCAATTGTGTGAGGAGACAGAGGGGGCATCCAGCAAGACAAAGAGCCCACTCAGAAGCAAGCAGCACCCGCAGAAGTGCCAGAACAGGCACTACAAAGAGAAGTGAACCAGAGCTCATCCGAAGTCACAAAAGAAGGTCCCACGACGCCGGAGGACAACTCAGGAGGTCGTGCACTGCAGGTTAGAGTGTCTGGGACCCGGGCTTGGCTGTTCACAAAGGAAATCCTGGAAATCCTGGAAATCCTGTGCAGCTACAAATCATGCGGTACCCAGCAATGCAGTCTAGCGTGGGGAGGCAAGGACTTACCTCCACCAAACTTGGACTGAAGAGTCACTGGACTGTGGGAGTCACTTGGACAGAGTTGCTGAGTTCCAGGGACCACGCTCGTCGTGCTGAGAGGGGACCCAGAGGACCGGGGATGCAGTCTTTTGGTGCCTGCGGTTGTAGGGTGAAGATTCCGTCGACCCACGGGAGATTTCTTCGGAGCTTCTAGTGCAGAGAGGAGGCAGACTACCCCCACAGCATGCACCACCAGGAAAACAGTCGAGAAGGCGGCCGGATCAGCGTTACAAGGTCGCAGTAGTCGTCTTTGCTACTTTGTTGCAGTTTTGCAGGCTTCCAGAGCAGTCAGCGGTCGATTCCTTGGCACAAGGTGAAGAGAGAGATGCAGAGGAACTCTGATGTGCTCTTGCATTCGTTATCTAAAGAATTCCCCAAAGCAGAGACCCTGAATAGCCAGAAAAGGAGGTTTGGCTACTTAGGAGAGAGGATAGGCTAGCAACACCTGAAGGAGCCTATCAGAAGGAGTCTCTGACGTCACCTGCTGGCACTGGCCACTCAGAGCAGTCCAGTGTGCCAGCAGCACCTCTGTTTCCAAGATGGCAGAGGTCTGGAGCACACTGGAGGAGCTCTGGGCACCTCCCAGGGGAGGTGTAGGTCAGGACAGTGGTCCCTCCCCTTTCCTTTGTCCAGTTTCACGCCAGAGCAGGGCTGGGGGATCCCTGAACTGGTGTAGACTGGCTTATGCAGAAATGGGCACCATCTGTGCCCATGAAAGCATTTCCAGAGGCTGGGGGAGGCTACTTCTCCCCAGCCCTAACACCTTTTTCCAAAGGGAGAGGGTGTAACACCCTCTCTCTGAGGAAGTCCTTTGTTCTGCCTTCCTGGGCCAAGCCTGGCTGGATCCCAGAAGGGCAGAAACCTGTCTGAGGGGTTGGCAGCAGCTGCAGTGAAACCCCGGGAAAGGCAGTTTGGCAGTACCCGGGTCTGTGCTAGAGACCCGGGGGATCATGGAATTATCTCTGTGGCAATTCCATGATCTTAGACATGTTACATGGCCATGTTCGGAGTTACCATTGTGACGCTATACATATGTGGTGACATACGTATAGTGCACGCGTGTAATGGTGTCCCCACACTCAGAAAGTCCGGGGAATTAGCCCTGAACAATGTGGGGGCACCTTGGCTAGTGCCAAGGTGCCCACACACTAAGTAACTTAGCACCCAACCTTTACCAGGTAAAGGTTAGACATATAGGTGACTTATAAGTTACTTAAGTGCAGTGGTAAATGGCTGTGAAATAACGTGGATGTTATTTCACTCTGGCTGCAATGGCAGGCCTGTGTAAGAATTGTCAGAATTTTCCTATGGGTGGCAAAAGAAATGCTGCAGCCCATAGGGATCTCCTGGAACCCCAATGCCCTGGGTACCTCAGTACCATATACTAGGGAATTATAAGGGTGTTCCAGTATGCCAATGTAAATTGGTGAAATTGGTCACTAGCCTGTTAGTGACAATTTGGAAAGAAATGAGAGAGCATAACCACTGAGGTTCTGGTTAGCAGAGCTTCAGTGAGACAGTTAGTCATAACACAGGTAACACATACAGGGCACACTTATGAGCACTGGGGCCCTGGCTGGCAGGGTCCTAGTGACACATACAACTAAAACAACATATATACAGTGAAATATGGGGGTAACATGCCAGGCAAGATGGTACTTTCCTACAGTTGGTGAAAGCTCAGGTGGTGGTTCATGTATGCTGGACCTTTGAGTGGGCATGTGAGTCACTGAGTGGGTCTGTGAGTGAGTGCGTGAGTCTGTGAGTGGGTCTGTGAGTGGGTGCATGAGTCTATGAGTGAGTGTGTGAGTGTCTAGGTGGGTCTGTGAGTGGTTCATGAGTGTCTCAGTAGGTCCTTGAGTAGGTTCATGAGTCTCTGAGTGGGTCTGTGAGTTGGTGCATGACTCTCTGAGTGGGTCTGTGAGTGGGTGCATGCACCTGACTGGGTTTGTGAGTTGGTGCATTAATCTCTGATAGGGTCAGTGAGTGGGTTCATGAGTGTCTAAGTGGGTCCATTAATCTTTGAGTGGATCTGTGAGTGGCTGAATGAGTGTCTGAGTGCATCTGTGAGAGGGTGTGTGAGTGTCTGTGTAGTTGTGTCAGTTACTGTGTGAGTTTCTTTGCCACAAAGGAACCTTTTATCCAACAAGAGTCCAACGTTTTGCACAAAATATCTGCTGAAGTGAAGTTCTTTCTGCCTCCTTGGCTAAATGTCTAGTACGTATTCTACACTGTGGCTGTGTAATGAAGCACAAGGAAATGTCATCAGTGATCTTGTGTGCGTTTTGGCAATATGATTGTGCCTGTTGCTTCTTTAGCTAGAAATTTGTGATAACATGAATCCTCCTACAGAGAGGCCAACAAGACTACAAAGAAGTAAATCTCCAACAAACCAGGGCCCTTCCTCTTATCTTATTGATGTAAGTGCTTCTTTATTTTGTGGAGAGGTCCTTACATACCTTTCATCAAGAAAGCACCACCAAAGGTGGTGGAAAATGCACTGAGGGGCCCTTTGATAAGCTGTCCATCATCCTGTCAGATGAGGGAAGAACTTTGCTCACTACTAAGGTAGTGCAGGGCCAAGTGAGCAGAGCTTCCAGGTGATTTGCACATTTGCATATTTGTAGCAATTTAAAGTGAGAACTATGGACTCTAGAGGAGTGGGGCACATGCCTCCCCTCCCTGGGCCAATTTTGGCCTCAATGACCCCATCCCCTGGAGCCCAGTCATTTCTCCTAGGTTCCCCCCAAGGTACCCAGTGTGCACTGGGACCATGTGGAGAGCCTCAAGGCCCCCCCAGTCCCAGTCTGCCTCCGGCTCCTGCTGAACATGCCTCTCCCTATATACAAGAGCAAAAGTTTAGCCTCTTTCCCTACCAGCATCTCTGTGGGCAGGGAAAGAGTTGGAACCTCTGCTTCCAGTAGCCAAGAGAACTTTGACAGCTCTCGCCTGCTGGAACTGGAGTGTTTACTCTGACTTGGTGGGAGCTGCCAAAGCTCCCACCAAGTTAAAGCAAACAGGTATGTCCCGGGGTGGGCACCCATGGACATTGCAGGAGCCAGCCCTAGGGGGGTGATGGTCCCCAGGGCCATGTATGGCTCCACGAGGGGGTCCCATAGTCCCCCTCCAATGTTTGACCATGAAGGTGGTAGTCCCCGGGGCTGGGGGTCCCAGACGTACCCCTTCATCATGATGTATGTTATTTCAGCCCTGAAGAGGTGGTGGTCCCTGGGTTTGGGCCCCCCTTAAATAAAATAAGTTGCTCCTTGGAGATGGAGGTCCCCGGGGTTGTAGGGCGGGTGCGCGGGCCCCCCAGCATAATTTCATACTTAGCCCTGGGGAGGTGGTGGTCCTTGCGACTGTGGGGGAGTCCGTACGAACCTTCCCCATTACAAATTACCATTTTGCCCTACGGAAGTAGTGATCCCCAGGGCTAATACAAGCCCTGGGAAGGGGTCCTGTGCACCCCATTCCCTTTTAAGCACTCAATGATCTGTCCCACCCAGGGGAAAAAGAAAAGGGCGGGAGACCAGCCACAGATTTTTCTGAGTTTAAAAAAAAATGCTTTTTAGTTCACCTGGTGTCCATGGAGGAACCCTAAACCTACTCTAGGGGCTCAGGTTGACTCTACCCAGACCCCTTTTCTTTTTTTTTTCTTCTTCTTTAGGACTTGGCTGAAACTAAGTCCCAAAGTGGCTACCAACACTTCCTTATTGAAGTGTTTGTCAACCAATCAGATATCAGTACGGGGACATTTGGATCCGCGTCCCTAGATATCTATGGATTTTTAAACTCCAATATCTCCAATATATATATATAAAATACACAAAAGGGGCCTGGTAGAAACACTCTGAACCCTTAGGTCTGGTGCTGGAGTCTCAGATGGGCACCCCTCGAGCTAAAAAACTGTGTTTTTTACAAAAGAATTGCTGGGATTTACGTGGCTCTGGTAAAAATAAAAAAAAAGACAAGCTCTGGCTCCTGCTCTTGCTCATTCTGAAGCACCCGGGTGGGCCAAGTCCCAGTGGCATTCCCATTTTTAAGCAGGGGGGCCTGCCAGTCCTGCCACTGCCCCAGAGACGACCGCCTCCCTGGAGCAAAAAAAGTTATGTGAGCAGAGGGCCACCCGGACCCCTTAGGCCTGGGGACTGGCACCTGGGACTTTCATCAAACACAGTGTGGGGGAGCCACTCAGCCCCCTCTACTGCCCTCGAGACCACCACCTCCCCAGGGCTTTATACTAATTTGATGAAGGGGGTTGCTCACCCTCCCACTCCCCTAGGGACCACTACCTCTCTGGGGCTTTAAACAAAAATGATGCAGGGAGGCTGCGTGGACCCCCACTGCCCCGGGGACCATCACCTCCCCAGGCCACTAAACACAAACAGTGTGCCTTCCCGTAGCTCTGGAGGCCACCACTTCCCTAGGGCAAACATTTTAAAAGACATAGGGAGTCTGTTTCAGACCCCCATGGCCCGTTGATCACCACCTCTTCAGGGATATTAATGTTGGAGGGGAGCCACATGGCCCCCCCATTGAGGATCCACAGATCACCCTGTAGATGACCACCCCACAGGGCTGGCTCCTGCTATGTCCTGCGGTGCCCACCACACAAAGTTGTTAGCTTTTGCTTGATGATAGCTGACAGCTCCCATCAAGCAAAAGCGAATAAAGTCCGCTTTCTGACAGCAGGAGCTGTCAAGCAGTTCTCGCTTTCAGAAAGCAGAGATTTCATCCGTTTCCCTGCAGCCATTTTGCTCCCACAAGCGGGGAATTGCTTTTTAAAGCAAATGCCTGCTTGTGGGAACAATGTCGGCTCCCCAGGATGTGGGTGTAGGAGGCTGGCTCAGTTTATGATATACACCTATGGTGTGGTACCCTATACTGAGTCCAGATAATACTTAGTGATAGTGGTTTGGTGCTTAGAAAACCAAACCTCTCTAGGGGTAGCTGTCTAGAGAACAACTCAGGCTCATCAAGGAAGAGTGTAAAGTACTTACAATACGACAGTGGTCAGTCAGTAATGTTCACAAAAGAAAGAACCACACCAAGTGTTACAAAAAAGTATTCTTCATTATAACACTACTACTATCCTAACATTGGTATATCTCCACTTGGAGATATCTACACACAAAATATATTCTTACAAACACACAGTAAAAGCATAAGAATACATGGATTCATATTGGGGGGGGGCAATCCATGTACTAAGAAACTGGTGTAAGAAAGTAGGTACCCAACCAAAGTAAGGCCCTCATTATGAACTTGGCGGGTGGAAGATCTGACCGCTAGGCGGCCGCCAGTGCGGCTGCAGTCCCACCGCGGTCATTATGAGACCCCCGCTGAAGCCAGCGGGTGGAAACCTGGTTTCTGCCTGCCAGCCCAGCGGGGATCTCAACCACAACACCGGAGCCGGCTCCAAATGGAGCCGGCAGTGTTACAGCCGTGCGACATTGCAGTTGCACCCGTTGTGCTTTTCACTGTCTGCTATGCAGACAGTGAAAAGCTGCATTGGGCCCTGTCAGGGGGCCCCTGCACTGCCCATGTCAGTGGCATGGGCAGTGCAGGGGCCCCCAGGTGCCCCGCAACTCCCCGTACCGCTAGCCTTTTCCTGGCGCTTCAAACCACCAGGTAAAAGCTGGCGGTCGGGGACTCGTAATCCCCTGGGCAGCACTGCAAGCAGCCCTGCCCTGGCGGATTTTCACCGCCGGGGCAAATGTGGCGGGAAACCGCCGGTCTTGGCGGTGCGCCGCAGCGCTTCCATCGCGGTCATGATTCCCTGGATTGCACCGTCAGCCTGTTGGTGGTGCAATCGCCACAACAGCCCTGGCGGTCTTTGACCTCCAGGGTTGAAATGACCCCCTACGTGTTTTAGAATCCCAAGGGCTGGGAGAGTAAGGAATTACCAGTGGTAAGTATCAGAAATCCCATAGGCGCCTGGGAGCAGAGCAGTTATCAAGCCTGGTGTTCCATAGGATAACACAGGACCGTCGCCACCCCAAGGAAACTAGTTGGCACAAGGAAGGTTGGATAGTGCCCCCACTTGTGGATACCCAGAGAAGTGGAGTACCTACACCAGGGAGTCCAGGTGCATAGGGGTGAAGTGACATCGGAAACCTTTGTTGGAGTCAAAGGCAGCCTCTATCCAGCTGCTGTTGTGACCAGTGGACCAGGTCGATGAAACCAAAAGGTGGATTCTGGACAAGAAAGATCTGAAAAAGAAGGGGACAGTGTCCAGAACACTTGGAGATTTCCAGGTGGTGCACGTAGACAATGTTCCTCCAGGCTGGCGAAGGAAGAAGTCCAGCTGTGGAGTCCAGGGGATGAAGGAAATCCTTGGAGTTGTCCACAAGTTGTCCCACGTCGGTCGCCGGATTGTAGGAGGGTCAGTGGTCAGTAGGACCACCAAGAAGCATTGGCAAATGCAAGAAGAAGTTACAGGAAGGTTGCAGGATTTTGGAGACCAGCAAAGTCCAGGAAACCCAACATTTGGAGGGAAGTCAGGGCTCGATCTCAGCACACAGGAGAGCCAGGAAGAATCATTGGTGCCCACACGAGAGACCTACTGACAGCAGGCACAAGGAGTAACTGGGAGGCCTCAGTAGCACAACAAGCCAGAGGCGCATGCCGCAGGAGTTGCAGAGTGTAAGCTGAACTTGGCATTGCAGAGTGTTGATGTCTGGGCTTCTTGGGCTTGAATATCTCCTGGAGGATGAGTCCACAAGCCTTGTTAAGAGCAACAGTTGTAGTACACAGGAGTTCCGTTCCCGTGGCTGCAGCAAGGGCCCACCGAACCACCACCAATGTTGCAGAGCCTTTCGATGTCAGTGGGACAGCAGGATCCACAAGTTGTTGTCATCTTAAGGTGCCTGACGATGCAGGGGAGTGACTTCTTCACTCCAAGGGAGATTCTTTCTTGCTCTTGATGCAAACAGAGTCCTTGTGACCATGGACAACGCACAGCCACGGATTTTGCAGAAATCTTGTAGGAACTGGAGTAACAATGTTGGAGTGTGAGCCCTCTCACTGAATACAGTCTAGTTTCAGTTCCTAAGGCTGACCAGCAGCGGTTCCAGAAGCCAGGAATAGAAGATGTCTTGCAGAGAGTTCCTTGTAGAAACTTGCTTGATGAATCTGGGGACCCAACCTCAGGGGAGTATAGGAAAGGACCATCTTGCCTGGCATGTTACCCCCATATTTTACTGTATATATGTTGTTTTAGTCTATGTGTGACTGGGACCCTGCCAGACAGGGCCCCAATGCTCATAAGTATGTGCCCTGTATGTGTTCCCTGTGTGATGCCTAACTGTCTCACTGAGGATCTGCTAACCAGAACCTCAGTGGTTATGCTCTCTTTGCTTTACAAATTTGTCACTAACAGGCTAGTGACTAAATTTACCAATTCACATTGGCATACTGGTAAACCCATATAATTCCCTAGTAAATGGTACTAAGGTACCCAGGGTATTGGGGTTCCAGGAGATCCCTATGGGCTGCAGCATTTCTTTTGCCACCCGTAGGAAGCTCTGACAATTCTTACACAGGCCTGCCAGTGCAGCCTGAGTGAAATAACGTCCACGTTATTTCACACCCATTTACCACTGCACTTAAGTAACTTATAAGTCACCTATATGTCGAACCTTCACCTGGTGAAGGTTAGGTGCAATGTTACTTAGTGTGTGGGCACCCTGGCACTAGCCAAGGTGCCCCCCACATTGTTCAGGGCAAATTCCCCGGACTTTGTGAGTGCGGGAACACCATTACACGTGTGCACTGTACATAGGTCACTACCTTTGGACAGCGTCAAAATGGTAACTCCGAACATGGCCATGTAACATGTCTAAGATCATGGAATTGAACCCCAATGCCATTCTGGCATTGGGGGGACAATTCCATGATCTTCTGGGTCTCTAGCACAGAACCTGGGTACTGCCAACCTGTCTTTCCGGGGTCTCCACTGCAGCTGCTGCTGCTGCCAGCCCCTCAGACAGGTTTCTGCCCACCTGGGGTCCAGGCAGCCCTGGCCCAGAAAGGCAGAACAAAGGATTTCCTCTGAGAGAGGGTGTAACACCCTCTCCCTTTGGAAATAGGTGTGAAGGCTGGGGTGGAGTAGCCTCCCCCAGCCTCTGGAAATGCTTTGATGGGCACTGATGGGTCCCATCTCTGCATACGCCAGTCTACACCGGTTTAGGGATCCCCCAGCCCTGCTCTGGCACGAAACTGGACAAAGGAAAGGGGAGTGACCTCTCCCCTGACCTGCACCTCCCAGGGGAGGTGCCCAGAGCTCTTCCAGTGTGTCCCAGACCTCTGCCATCTTGGAAACAGAGGTGTTGCTGGCACACTGGACTGCTCTGAGTGGCCAGTGCCAGCAGGTGACGTCAGATGCTCCTTCTGATAGGCTCTTACCTCTCTTGGTAGCCAATCCTCCTTCCTAGGTAGCCAAGCCTCCTTTTCTGGCTATTTAGGGTCTCTGCTTTGGGGATCTCACCAGATAACGAATGAAAGAGCTCATCAGAGTTCCTCTGCATCTCCCTCTTCACCTTCTACCAAAGGATCGACCGCTGACTGCTCAGGACGCCTGCAAAACCACAACAAAGTAGCAAGACGACTACTAGCAACCTTCTATCACTTCATCCTGCCGGCTTTCTCGACTGTTTCCAGGTGGTGCATGCTCTGGGGGTAGCCTGCCTCCTCTCTGCACCAGGAGCTCTGAAGAAATCTCCCATGGGTTGACGGAATCTTCCCCCTGCACCCGCAGGCAACAAAAGACTGCATCACTGGTCCTCTGGGTCCTCCCTTAGCATGACGAGCATGGTCCCTGAAACTCAGCAACTCTGTCCAAGTGACTCGCACAGTCCAGTGACTATTCAGTCCAAGTTTGGGGGAGGTAAGTCCTTGCCTCCCCACGCTAGGCTGCATTGCTTGGTACCACATGATTTGCAGCTGCTCTGGCTCCTGTGCACTCTTCCAGGATTTCCTTCATGCACAGCCAACCTGGGTCCCTGACACTCCTTCCTGCAGTGCACAACCTTCTGAGTTGTTTTCAGCTGTTGTGGGACTCCCTTTTGTGACTTCGGGTGGACTCCAATTCACTTTTCTTCCATATGCCTTTTCAAGTACTTCTGCGGGTGCTGCCTGTTTCTGTGAGGACTCCCTACGTTGCTGGGTGGCCCATCTGTCTCCTCTTCCAAGTGGCGACATCCTGGTCCCTCCTGGGCCACAGCAGCACCCAAAAACCTCCACTGCGACCCTTGCAACTAGCAAGGCTTGTTTGCAGTTTTTCTGTGTGAGAACACATCTGCAAGCTTCATCGCGACTTGGGACATCCATCCTCCAATTGAGAAGTTCCTAGCCCTCTTCTTTCTTGCAGAACTCAAAGCTTCTTTCAACAGGTGGCAGCTTCCTTGCACCCTAAGCTGGCATTTCCTGTGCTCTTGCCCACTCTCGGCACTGTCGCGACTCTTGGACTTGGTCCTCTTGTCTTACAGGTACTCAGGTCCGGAAATCCACTGTTGTTGCATTGCTGGTGTTTGTTCTTCATGCAGAATCCCCCTATCACGACTTCTGTGCTCTCTGGGCGTAGTAGGTGCATTTTACACCTACCTTTCAGGGTCTTGGGGTGGGCTATTTTTCTAACCCTCACTGTTTTCTTACAGTCCCAGCGACCTTCTACAAGCTCACATAGGTTTGGGGTCCATTCGTGGTTCGCATTCCACTTTTGGAGTATATGGTTTGTGTTGTCACTATACCTATGTGGTCCTATTGCAATCTACTGTAACTTTACATTGCTTGCATTACTTTTCTTGCTATTACCTGCATAATTTGGGCTTCTATACATATATCTTATGTATATAACTTATCCTCATACTGAGGGTACTCACTGATATACTTTTGGCACATTGTTATAAAAATAAAGTATCTTTATTTTTAGTACTTCTGTGTATTGTGTTTTCTTATGATATTGTGCATATGACACCAGTGGTATAGTAGGAGCTTTACATGTCTCCTAGTTCAGCCTAAGCTGCTTTGCCGTAGCTACCTTCTATCAGCCTAAGCTGATAGAAACACCTCTTCTACACTAATAAGGGATAACTGGACCTGGCACAAGGTGTAAATACCTTTGGTACCCACTACAAGCCAGGCCAGCCTCCTACATTGGTTGTGCAACGGTGAGATAAGTACTTGTAACTACTTACCACTTTGTCATTGTGCACTTTTAATATACAAAACAAGTTCAGTGTATGTACACCTAACCAAAAAGTTTTACTTTTCTCCTCTTAAACTTTTTACTAAGTTCTGAAAAGTAATCTAAAACTTTTAAAAGTTTCTAAAAAGTTAGAACAAGTTTTTTTCTCTCTTCTTTAAAACTTTTTCTTCCTTCTCACTATTTCTAAACCTTTTACATCATGTCTGTAGAAGATTCTACTCTTAAAATGGTCAATACTACTTAAGACAATTTGAATTACAAGAGCCTAAGGATTCTCTGCTTAGATAGAGGTTTAGTGATAGGAAAAAACCCTATAAAAGAGTTTCTATTTAACATGCTTATTGTGAATGATGAGTCCCAAGCAGACACTTCAAATGAGAGGTTAATAGAAGGTTCCCATTCTGACTCAGGGGATTTCCTTGAGGGAGGTGGGGAGGGTTTTGTTCCAGATCTGTCCCCTAGCAGGACACCTAGTAATGTTGGTAGTAATGGAGGTTCCCATCATAGTAGGGAAGTCTTCATTCCTGGAGGCCAAGTTGTTAGGGTTCAGTCAGTTAGGGACAGATCCCCCTCTGTTGTTTCCAATTTATCTTCTGTGTCCAATCATTCCCAACCCACCCAACCTGAAGACAATATGTTAGAAAGGGAACTCAAAAAGTTGAGAGTTAAAGACACCAGACTGAAGCTTAAACAGCAACAGCTAGCCTTAGATAGGGAATCCTTAGACCTGGAGAAGGAGAGACAGAGATTGGGGTTAGGACCCCATGGTGGCAGCAACAGCAGTATTCCTGATAGTAATCCTGTTAGAGAGCATGATTCCAGGAATCTGCACAAGAGAGTACCCCCTTACAAGGAGGGGGATGACATCAACAAGTGGTTTGCTGCTCTTGAGAGGGCCTGTATGGTACAGGGGGTCCCTCAAAGGCAGTGGGCTGCTATATTGTGGCTATCTTTCACTGGAAAGGGTAGGGATAGGCTTCTTACTGTTAGAGAAAGTGATGCTAACAATTTGCACCAGTTTTGAAGGATGCACTCTTGGATGGATTTGGCTTAACCACAGAACAATACAGGATTAAGTTCAGAGACACCAGAAAAGAGTCCTCACAAGACTGGATATAATTTGTTGACTGTTCAGTGAAGGCCTTGGAGGGGTGGTTACATGGCAGTAACGTTTCTGACTATGAAAGCCTGTATAATATTATTCTGAGAGAGCATACTCTGAATAACTGTGTGTCTGACTTGTTACACCAATATCTAGTGGACTCAGATCTGACCTCTCCCCAAGAATTGGGATAGAAGGCAGACAAATGGGTCAGAAGAAGAGTGAACAGAAAAGTTCATACAGGGGGTGACCAGGATGGCAAGAAGAAGGATGGTAAGTCTTCTGACAAGGGTGGGGAAAAAAGTAAAACTGAGTCTTCATCAGGCCCACAAAACTCCTCTGGTGGGGGTGGTGGGTCCAAAGCCTCTTCCAATAATCAAGTTAAAAAGCCTTGGTGTTATTTGTGTAAAGTCAAAGGCCATTGGACAACTGATGCCAGTAATCCAAAGAAAAACACCAAACCTCCCACTACCACAACCCTTACTGCAAATTCTAGTGCCCCTAGTAATAGCAGTGGTGGTGGGAGAAAACCTACTAATAGCCAATCTAAGGGAGTAGCTGGGCTCACTTTTGGTAATTTAGTTGGGGTTGGTCTTGTTAGGGAGACCACAGAGGCTTTGTTAGTCTCTGAAGGTGCCATTGATTTGGCCACCTTGGTTGCTTGTCCCTTAATATGGATAAGTACAAGCAACTTCCCCTAATAAATGGTGTTGAGGTTCAGGCCTACAGGGACACAGGTGCCAGTGTATCTATGGTCATAGAGAAACTGGTCCACCCTGAACAACACCTACTTGGTCAGCAGTACCAAGTGACAGACGCTCATAACAACACTCTTAGCCACCCCATGGCTGTTGTGAATCTCAACTGGGGGGGGGGGGGGTACTGGTCCAAAGAAAATTCTGGTTGCCTCAGATTTACCTGTAGACTGTCTACTAGGGAACGATTTAGAGACATCAGCTTAGGCAGAAGTGGAGTTGGAGACTCATGCAGCAATGCTGGGCATTCCTGGACATATATTTGCTTTGTGAAAGGCTCAGGCCAAAAAGCAAAAAGGACAGGGTAACTTGGATCCTGGAACAATAGACCAAGTGGTCCCTAAAGCTAGGGGTAGCAAGGTTAAATCCCTACCCACTATCCCTCCCTCTACAGAAGATTCTCCTTCTAAGGAAGAAGAAAGTCCTCCCTGTGCAGAACCTTCACCAGATGAGCTGGCAGCAGACAATGCTGAGCTTTTGGTGGAGGGGGGGCGGCCAGGGAAGAGTTGAGTGTGGCACATTAAACCTGTCCCACATTAGAGGGTCTCAGACAGCAAGCTGTCAAACAGCAAAATGGGGATGTCAGTGACTCACATAGAGTTTACTGGGAGGACAACCTCTTGTACACAGAGGCAAGGAACCCAAAACCTGGAGCAGCTAGGATGTCAGAGGACACTGAAGATTTTTGCGAGTCTTGTGTGATCTGCCAAGCCAGTGGCAAGACTGGTATCACACCAAAGGCTCCCCTTATTCTACTACCTGTGGTTAGGGTTCCCTTTGAAAGGGTAAGGGGTGACATATTTGGCCCCCCTTGACTCTCCTACTGCTTCAGGCAATAGATTTATCTTGGTGATTGTGGACCATGCCACCAAATATCCTGAAGCAATTCCTTTAAGGACCGCTACAGCTCTTGCAGTGGCAAAGGCCCTCCTGGGAATATTTTCCAGGGTGAGTTTCCCAAAAGAGGTTGTATCAGACAGGGGTAGCAACTTTATGTCTGCATACTTGAAAGCTATGTGGAAGGAATTTGGTGTTACATACAAATTCAACACTCCGTATCATCCACAGACTAATGGACTGGTAGAGAGGTTTAATAAAACCCTCAAAGGTATGATAATGGGACTCCCTGAAAAACTCAGGAGGCGATGGGATGTCCTGTTACCTTGCCTCCTTTTTGCTTACAGGGAGGCACCCCAGAAAGGAGTGGGCTTCAGCCCCTTTAAACTCCTCTTTGGGCACCCTGTAAGAGGTCCACTAAAACTTGTGAAGGAGGGTTGGGAACAACCTTTAAAAGCTCCCAAACAGGAAATAGTGGACTATGTACTTGGCCTAAGATCCAGAATGGCAGAGTACATGAAAAAGGCCAGTAAAAACCATCAGGCCAGCCAAGAGCTCCAGAAGCAATGGCATGACTAGAAGGCTGTTCTGATTCAGTACCAACCAGGACAGAAGGTGTGGATATTGGAGCCTGTGGCCCCAAGAGCACTCCAGGACAAATGGAGTGGACCCCATCTAATTGTTGAGAAAAAGGGTGAGGTTACCTATCTGGTAGACCTGGGCACTGCCAGGAGTCCCCTTAGGGTGATTCATGTCAACCGCCTAAAACCCTACTATGACAGGGCTGATCTCACCCTGCTCATGGCAACAGATGAAGGACAGTAAAAAGAGAGTGACCCTCTCCCTGATCTCTTCTCCTCCACTGAAGAAGATGCTTTAGTGGAGGGAGTAGTTTTGGCAGATTGTCTGACTGCAGAACAGAAAGACAACTCCATAAATCTCCTTGGACAATTTCCTGAACTCTTTTCAATTGTGCCATCTTGGTGTGAACACACAATTGATACTGGAGACAGCTAGCCCGTCAAAAGTAAAATCTATAGGCAGCCTGACCATGTCAGGGACTGCATAAAACAAGAGATTCAGAAAATGTTTGATCTAGGAGTGGTTGAACCTTCTGAAAGCCCATGGACGAGTCCTGTGGTGCTTGTAAAAAAGCCTCACTCAAAAGATGGATAAAGGGAGATGAGGTTTTGTGTAGACTGCAGAGGTCTCAATCAGGTAACAAAAACTGATGCTCACCCTATACCCAGGGCAGATAAGCTCATAGATACACTGGCATCTGCCAAGTATCTAAGCACCTTTGATTTGACTGCAGGGTATTGGCAGATCAAATTGGATGAGAATGCTAAACCTAAAACTGCATTTTCAACTAAAGGAGGGCACTACCAATTTACAGTGATGCCCTTTGGTTGGGGAATGCACCTGCCACTTTTCAGAGGTTGGTGAACACAGTCCTACAAGGTTTGGAGGCTTTTAGTGCAGCATATCTTGATGATGTAGCTGTCTTTAGCTCCACCTGGGATGAGCACCTGGTCCAATTTTGGAAAGTTGTGGAGGCCCTGCAAAAGGCAGGCCTCACTATCAAGGCCTCAAATTGCCAGATAGGGCAGGGAAAGGTGGTTTATCTGGGACACCTGGTAGGTGGAGAACAGATTGCACCACTTCAGGCGAAAATCCAGACAATCATGGATTGGGTTCCCCCTACAACACAGACCCAGGTGAGAGCCTTATTAGGCCTCACTGGGAATTACAGGAGATTCATTAAAAACTATGGCTCTATAGCAGCACCTCTTAATGATCTCACAAGTAAAAAGATGCCTAAAAAGGTATTGTGGACAGCTAGCTGTCAGAAAGCTTTTGAGGAGCTCAAACAGGCCATGTGCACTGCACCTGTCCTAAAAAGCCCATGTTACTCCAAGAAATTCATTGTTCAAACTGATGCATCTGAATTAGGGGTAGGGGTAGTCTTATCATAACTGAATTCTGAGGGCCAGGATCAATCAGTTGCTTTTATCAGCATAAGGGTGACCCCTAGAGAAAAGTGTTGGTCTGCCATAGAGAGGGAGGCCTTTGCTGTGGTCTGGGCACTGAAGAAGTTGAGGCCATACCTGTTTGGCACTCACTTTATTGTTCAGACAGACCACAAACCTCTACTTTGGCTAAAACAAATGAAAAGTGAAAATCCTAAATTGTTGAGGTGGTCCATATCTCTACAGGGAATGGACTATACAGTGGAACATAGACCTGGGGGTACCAACTCCAATGAAGATGGACTCTCCAGATATTTCCACTTAGACAATGAAGACTCATCAGGTCATGGCTAGTCTTATTGTCCTTCGTTTGGGCTTGGGGGTTGTGTAGGAAAGTACCATCTTGCCTGGCATGTTACCCCCATATTTCACTGTATATATGTTGTTTTAGTCTATGTGTCACTGGGACCCTGTCAGGCAGGGCCCCAGTGCTCATAAGTATGTGCCCTGTATGTGTTCCCTGTGTGATGCCTAACTGTCTCACTGAGGCTCTGCTAACCAGAACCTCAGTGGTTATGCTCTCTCTGCTTTACAAATTTGTCACTAACAGGCTAGTGACTAAATTTACCAATTCACATTGGCATACTGGTACTTCCACATAATTCCCTAGTGTATGGTACTAAGGTACCCAGGGTATTGGGGTTCCAGGAGATCCCTATGGGCTGCAGGATTTCTTTTGCCACCCATAGGGAGCTCTGACAGTTCTTACACAGGCCTGCCAGTGCAGCCTGAGTGAAATAACGTCCACGTTATTTCACAGCCATTTACCACTTCATTTAAGTAACTTATAAGTCACCTATATGTCGAACCTTCACCTGGTGAAGGTTGGGTGCAAAGTTACTTAGTGTGTGGGCACCCTGGCACTAGCCAAGGTGCCCCCACATCGTTCAGGGCAAATTCCCCATACTTTGTGAGTGCGGGGACAGCATTACACGCGTGCACTGTACATATGTCACTACCTATGTACAGCGTTACAATGGTAACTCCAAACATGGCCATGTAACATGTCTAAGATCATGGAATTGTCACCCCAATGCCATTCTGGCATTGGGGAGACAATTCCATGATCCCCCAGGTCTCTAGCACAGAACCCGGGTACTGCCAAACTGCCTTTCCGGGGTCTCCCCTGCAGCTGCTGCCAACCCCTCAGACAGGTTTCTGCCCGCCTGGGGTCCAGGCAGCCCTGGCCCAGGAAGGCAGAACAAAGGATTTCCTTTAAGAGAGGGTGTAACACCCTCTCCCTTTGGAAATAGGTGTGAAGGCTGGGGAGAAGAAACCTCACCCAGCCTCTGGAAATGCTTTGATGGGCACAGATGGTGTCCATCTCTGCTTAAGCCAGTCTACACCGGTTTAGGGATCCCCCAGCCCTGCTCTGGCGCGAAACTGGACAAAGGAAAGGGGAGTGACCACTCCCCTGACCTGCACCTCCCAGGGGAGGTGCCCAGAGCTCCTCCAGTGTGACCCAGACCTCTGCCATCTTGGAAACAGAGGTGTCTGTGGGGCACTGGACTGCTCTGAGTGGCCAGTGCCAGCAGGTGACGTCAGAGGCTCCTTCTGATAGGCTCTTACCTCTCTTGGTAGCCAATCCTCCTTCCTAGGTAGCCAAACCTCCTTTTCTGGCTATTTAGGGTCTCTGCTTTGGGGATCTCACCAGATAACGAATGCAAGAGCTCATCAGAGTTCCTCTGCATCTCCCTCTTCACCTTGTACCAAGGGATCGACCGCTGACTGCCCAGGATGCCTGCAAAACTGCAACAAAGTAGCAAGACGACTACTTGCAACCTTGTATCGCTTCATCCTGCCGGCTTTCTCGACTGTTTCCAGATGGTGCATGCTCTGGGGGTAGCCTGCCTCCTTTCTGCACCAGGAGCCAAGAAGAAATCTCCCGTGGGTCGACGGAATCTTCCCCCGGGACTTCCGAAGTACATGGTATCAAACAATTTAAACTGGAATTGGTATAGGTGCATGATTCCAACATGTTTGATACCAAATATTCCTAGGTTTGGTGAATGAATTATGTAGTTGGACTACTTGTGTTGACCAGTATCCACTACATACTCTAACATGGCTTCCCCGTACTTACAAAGCCCTGGGAATGGAGTCTGGGATTTGTACGGCACCTCTGCTCATGCAGGGGTGCCTTCACACTCAGGGCCATGCACCCTGCCCTTTACCTGAAGGGCCTACCATAGGAGTGACTTACAATGTCCAGGTGCAGTGACCGCTATAGAAGGCAAGCGTTATATCTAAAGTGAAAGGTGCTTGCACCATTTTATACTTGCTGCAATGGCAGGCCTGCAGACATAGTATGCATGTGCTCACATGGGTGGCATAATACATGCTGCAGCACAAGGGGGACTCCTGGTTTACCAATGCCCTGGTTACCTAGGTACTATATACTAGGGACTTACATAATTACACCAGTATGCCAATTGTGGAGTGTAAAATTTAACATGTAACCAAATTTAGAGGCAAAAGAACAAACACTGGGATCCTGGTTAGAAAGATCCCAGCGTACTATAGTCTAAACACAATGACACCAGGCAAAAAGTGGGGGTAACTGTGCTAAAAAGATGCTACTTTCCTACAGTGGACAGCTGGGTAGGACCGCAGTGGCCTTGAGGCTCCTCCACAGTCCTGTCACCATCTCTCTCTCTCTCTTCCATCCCATATTGGGATGGAAAAGAGAGACAGTCATTGCTGATTGAAATAATTAAAGTAAGCAGTCACCTGTGGCATAACAGTTAAGGTCACAAACTCTCAGTCTGAAAGTCGAGGGTTCTAGATGAAGTGCGGTTGTGGTTGTTTCCTTACTTTAATTTATTTTAAAAGTTCAAGGTTAAAACTGAAAGGTGATCTCATTCTTTTTAACTGAAAAATACATTTATTTTTTAAATTTGTCCAGAAATATCTCATTCTAAGTATATCATTCACCAAAGCCTAAAAAACTGTTTATCTCTCTCCCTCTCACACTCTTTCTCTCTCTCTGTCTAAATTTCTCGATTAAATCTTTCTCCCACTCACATAACCACTCATACTCCTATATACACACTCACACACCTACTCAGAGACTCACACAACCACTCAGACCCTCGTGCACCCACTCTCAGCCCACTCACACCCTCAAACACCCACTCACAGACCCACTCAGACACTCACACACCCTTTCACAGACCCACTGAAACCCTCACGCACCCACTCACAGACCCACACAGACACTGGTGCACCCACTAAGACACTCATGCACCCACTCACAGACTCACTCACACTCTCACACACCCACTGAAACATTTACGCACCCACTGACAAACCAACAAAGATACTGGTGCACCCAGTAAGACATTGAAGCTCCCACTCTCACACTGAGACAGACACTCTCACAGCTACTGTCACCCCCAGATACAACCTCTCACACCTATTCTCATATCCAGAGTGACAGGCTATGACCAAGTCCTGCAGCACACCCCCAAAGGGCTGTGCGCAGTGTAGGGTTGCGTGGTTAGGGGTGTTGGTTGCAGGGTTTGGCCGCAGAACACGCATCTGCGGCCAACCCCCGCTATGCATGGCCAAAGGCCTTGGGCGACAGTGGTTTGATTAATGCATAGTAATGAAAATTACTTTACATTAGAAAATCCATAGGCAATCACTGAAACATGGTATAGTTAGGAAATAGAATTTAACAAAAACATAGAAATTAAAAAAAAAAAAAAAATTGACAGGGATGTGCTATAGTTACTTGAGACAACTTTAACTATAACAGGTGAATTTCTATGGTTTCATATGTTTAAAATGTGAGCCTAGCCATAATGTCATTGAACCTTTGGATTTTGAGTGAATATATATATTCACTGAAAAAAACAAAGGGTACAGGGAAGTTATAGGTAGGCTCACATTTCACATGTACAAAACCAGTGAAATACGGCAGTTATAATGACCTCAGCTAACTATACCCTCCACCCCCATGATGTGCAGCTTATGACCTCACATTACATAACTCATCACATGGTCCGTGACATCACTGATGACACCATTGATGCCCTCTCAAATGACATCACCAGTGACATCAGTGATCACATCTTTCAGTGAATGTAAGTGATTGTATGGATGTGTGAGTATGATTGAATGTATAGGTGAGTCAGTGTGTGTGTGCTTCTATGGGTGAGTGACAGAGTGTGATTTGTACTATATCAGTGAGTGAGTCAGTGAGTGTATGGTTGACTGGGTGGATATATCAGTAGATTTATGCATGGGTGTAGATGTTTCAGTGACTTTAAGGGAGAGTGAGTAGACATGTGAGTAGCAGTATCGGTTAGTCAGTGGGTGTATGTGTCTGCATTGGTCAGTGAGTTGTGTATGAGTTGCTGGATGGGTGAGTGGGTATGTATGTGAGTGCTTGTATAGATGAGTGAGTGGGTGCATTAGTGACTGGATCGGTGAGTGAGTGGGTGAGTAAGTCACTGTATGGGTAACTGAGTGTTTGTATCAGTGACTGTATATATAAGTGAGAGGCTGTATCAGTGATGTATGGAAGAGTAAGTGGATGTGTGAGTAGCTGTATCAGTAAGGGAGTTGGTGTGTTAGTGCCTGCATGGGTAAGTGACTGGGTTTGGCAGTGACTGTTCAGGTGAGTGTTTGGATGTGGTCGATGTTGTACAGGTGAGTTACTTTGTGGGTAAGTGTCTGTATCGGGGAGTAAATTTGACTAAATAGCTGAGTATGTGCATGTATGACTGTTTGGGTGAGTGAGTGGGTACATTAGTGACTGCGGGAATGTTATTTGTTTTTGTGAGTGGTTGTACAGGTGGATGACTTGGTGTTTGAGTAGCTATATGGGTGTGTGAGTGGGTATGTGAGTAGCTGTGTAAGTGTATGAAAAGCTGACTTAATAATGTATGGGTGAGTGAATGGTTGTTAGTGGCTGCATGAGTGAGTAAGTGTGTCTGTTTCAGTAGACTTATGGGTCTATGTATGAGTCTGTGAGTAGTCGTGTGTGTGGATGTACACTTGTCTGTTTGGGGATATGTGTAAGAAAGGGTCTCTTTTGACATGACAGTCCATAACATTTTTGCCTTGTAAATTGTGTGATTTCAAACTGTAAGTGCCCTGGGTCCCTGCTAAACAGGTTCCCAGTGCCAAATCTGTTTACCCAAAAGTGTACTATGTTTGACACTTCGGCCACCCTTGTAAGTCCGTAGTAAATAGTGCCCCGTGTACCTAGGGCATGGGTACTGAAGAGGGCCCCCCAGAGCTCCAGCACCAATTGTGCCACTCTGAGAGGCCCCGCACCAGCCCCATGCGGACTGCCATTGCAAGTGCATGACAAGGTGTATTTAAAAGTTTCAAACTTGACATGGCACTTACCATGAGCGCCATGTCACCTAACGTTGCATGCAATATAGGTAAGTCACCCCTCTGGCAGGCCCTACAGCCGTAAGGCAGGGCGCATTAGCAAATATGCCCCTACTGTGTCTTTGTAAAACCTTAAGACATAGTAAGTGTACAGGGAAGCCATAGTAAATCCATGTGCTGGACACTGGCCATTACGACTTCCTTCAGCCACATGAAGGCCTCTCTGAATACTGTGTTGTTTGACATCAAACAACTCAGTATTATAAACCAACTTTGATGCCAGTGTTGGATTTGTTAGAAAAAAGTATCCAGAGTCCACCTTAGAGGGTATGGTTGCTGACTGGTCTTAGCCAGCCTGCCACCACCAGACAGAAATCAGGACTTCTGGGGTGAGGGCCTCTGTTCTCAGGAGCTAGAAGATAAAGCCTTCTTGGGTGGAGTTGTTACACCTCCTCCCCCAGGCAGGCACCTTGTACCAGCGGTCAGCTTCAAAGTCTTTACAGCCTTTGAAATCTGAAATCTGCCCCCCCCCCCCACCCTCTGCTGCTAGCAGCAGATTGTTGCCCAACTGTTTCCCCCCCCCCCCCACTTTGAGCAGGAAAGCCATTGGGAAAATGAAGCCAGAGTAGGATGAGTGACCCCCCTTAGCCTGTACCACCCCTCAGGTGTAGAAGGCAAGGTGACCACTCCATTTCATTTTTCTCCATCTTATATAGTAGGAAAATATCCAATCAGAGTTAGGGATGTGACCCCTTCCCACAGGAAGTGGTCACTTAGTGGGTGTAGCCATCCTAAAGTAGGTGGCCCATTGGCTACTACCAAGTACTCCCCTTAATACCCATTATATGCAGTATTTAGTGGGCATCCCTAGACCTAAAGATAAGATTCAATAGACACAAGAAGACCAGGAACAAAGAAGACCAGAGGCAGGCACAAGGGCAGAAGTCCTGCTGCACCAAGAAAAAGGCATCATGCCCTGCCTGCTGCTCCTAGGACTCAACAATCACCGCTGAGGTGTCACCTGGAAAACTGAAGGACTGTAGAAAACCAAACAGCATTTCCAGCCTTCAGAAAATCGCAAAGAACCTCCCTCAGAGTAAAGGTATCACTCTCCTGCAAGCAAGAAACTAGTGAAGTCAAGTTCACTAACTGGCTGCTGACTAATGAACTGGATCAGCAGCCCAACCAAAATCCACACAACAGACTTGAAGGGCCAAGTTTTGTGGTACTGTGACTCTCAGGACCTGAGACATACCATTGAGTGCAATACTGGACTCACAACATCGGACACCAGGAAGGAAATCCACTCCGGACACCCATTAGCCCAGACATAAGCACGAGTCAAGGGACTTCTGGACACCCTAGAAACAGCCCCCAGAGGGACCCTTTTGAATTGCGTTATACCCTGTAAGTGACCTACTCCTGGCTCCAAACAGTCCCTGATGCAAAACTCTTGGCTGACCTATCTGCATTGCACCCGGTCTCCCTGGCACCTGCAATGCCAAACCAGCTGTGCTCCAGGGGTTCCTAACTCCTTGCAACATCTACATTCCAAGGGGACCCACTGGACTTACCTTTAGGTTTATTTGTGAAGTGTGTTTTCAAGTGGTCACCTTCACCGTTGTGCACCAGCTCCAAGACTTTCAGCAACTGCTCCTTCTTGAACCAGGAACTGCCAGAACTTTTCTGGCTGGCTCCCAGGACAGCTCAATGACCTCGACCTAAAAAAATAGAAGATGACACTTGGGAGAGCATTGTCTGATTTTATTTGCATTTTAAAAAAAAATTCCCATTCATTCCTGTGGTACGTAGTTATGCACAAAAAGCATTTATTTTCTAAACTTATAAGATAGCTGCTCAACTACACTACCACAAAACCGAGCATTAGGTGGTCTGCTTTTTAACTTTGGATACCATGGTGGGGTTGCTTGGACTCCCTGCACAATGCACATCTTTTTTGTACATTCTATAAAGAGTCAGCTACCTACAGTATGAGTGTGTGTCTCCGCTTTTTTAGTGGATGATGTCATCAGTGATGTCATATGAGAGGGCATCTTCGATGTAATCAGCTATGTCACTGACCATGTCATGAGTAATGTATTATCTGAGAGCATAAGCAGTGTATTACGGGGATGCATGTTATAGTTAGCTGAGGTAACTATAACTGCAGAATTTCAAAGGTTTTGTACGTGTGAAATGTGAGCCTAACTATATTGTCTCTGTAATGTTTTTTTTTTCTGTGAATTCTAAGGCTTTTTTAATTCTATTTCCGAACTATAACATCACTGTAACCTTTAGTTTTTTCAGTGAATTTAAAGTTTTTTTTATTTTTTTTTAACGAAGTGGAACACTGTCCTTTGAGTCTGAGGGACAGTGAGGATTTGTAGCCACAATTCTACATTATTCGTGTTTATAACAATACTGTAAAAAGACAGTACATAGTTTTAAGTATGGCAAAATATGGATATGCTTAAGAAATTGTAAAAAGAAGGAATCAGTAACTAATTAAAAATAGAAAAAAATATGAAAATAATATACTGAGTATGGAGAAAAAGTAATAAGGCACAAGTAAAGGTGATGTGAGGATTAAAGAAAAAACAAAATAAAGTAAATAAGATAGTAAGAAAATGTAATAACGTAAATATAGATAATGTACTGTTTCGTTTTTTGTGAATATTTTTTTGGGACCCCCGGATCCTCTGCGGTGCTGGAAAAAGTGAACGGTTGCACTCTTTTCTTTTTATTCTGATCACTTGCTCAGGGTGGGTCCTCAAAGTCGGATCCGCAGATCCCACTGATTTTTTAGTGTAATTTTAATGTATATGTTCATCTGTTTTTTTATATTGATTTTAGGGTGCACATATATGGAAGTGTACGTAAATTACCCATATATTGTTTTAGTTTTAAATAAGTGATTTCATGTTTTATCTGGAACTGCGGCTCCATGAAGGGAACCACTGATCTGTCTGATCTGAAAAGGAAACCTTATTTCATTGACTGTATTTGGACCACGCCCTGTAACTGTTGTAGCCACATCCTAGACTACTCATTTTAAATTGAATACTGTGGATGCATTTACGACATCTAGGCCCTTATTACAACCCTGGCGGTCAATGGTAAAACGGCGGTAAAACCGCCAACAGGCAGGCGGAAAAAAAAATGGAATTAGGACCATGGCGAAAACCGCCAACATAGACAGCCACTTTAACACTCCGACCGCCACGGCAATACAAATAAACAGCATGGCGGTCACCGCCAACAGACAAGCGGAAGAAAATGTACCGCCCACACTATTATGACAGGGCAATCCGCCACCTTTTTCGTGGCGGATTCAACGCGAACTAAAACACGGCGGAAACAGGACTTGGAAGGGAAAACACTCACTTCTACACACCCCACGAGGAACCAGGACGTCATGGAGCCTGAACCCCAAATACTCCCTGCGATTGTCTTCCTGCTCCTCTACCAGGAGCACGACCGACGGCGGCGACGACCACGGTGAGTACTGCATCTACAACACAGGGGAGGGGGGAGGGAAAAGAGAGTGACACACACACACAACACGCAACACCCTCACCCACAACAACATACACACAAATACATGCAGCAACATGACATTTACATCCCCCAAACCCCCCTGGAAGAACGCAAGGACAAAAGGAAATGATTGTAAACATTGTAATCAAGAAAAATCCATTAGTCAAAAAGTTATATACACTATAAACAAATATGTACACCAAGAATTCAAGCCTAGGGACTGCACCTATATAGTCCTTGGACTTTTTCAGTGGGTGGTTTGCCCACTGCTTTATCCTGGGGAGTGCAAAGCCACAGTCTCTCAAGTCTTTTCAGTCGGTGGTTTGACCACTGTGTTATCCTGGGGAGTGCAAAGCCACAGTCTCTCAAGTCTCTCAAGTGGGTGGTTTGCCCACTGCTTTATCCTGGGGAGTGCAAAGCCATAGTCTTTCAAGTGGATAACAGTCTCCACTGGTTCTAGAGGGGGCTTTGTGCCCAGAGTGCTTCATCCTGCCAAGGACTGAGGTAGTGGATGCCTTTCTCCACTGGTTCTGGAGGGGGCTTTGTGCCCAGAGTGCTTCATCCTGCCAAGGAGTGAGGTAGTGGATGCCTTTCTCCACTGGTTCTGGAGGGGGCTTGGTGCCCAGAGTGCTTCATCCTGCCAAGGACTGAGTGTAGGAGGCTGGACTGGCTTGTAGTGAGTACCAAGGGGTGCTTGCACCTTGCACCAGGCCCAGTTATCCCTTATTAGTGTATAGGGTGTCTAGCAGCTTAGGCTGATAGATAATGGTAACTTAGCAGAGCAGCTTGAACTAGGAGACGTGTGAAGCTACTACAGTACCACAAGTGTCACTTGCACAATGTCATAAGAAAACACAATACACAGTTATACTAAAAATAAAGGTACTTTATTTTTATGACAATATGCCAAAGTATCTTAGAGTGTACCCTCAGCAAGAGGATAGCAAATATACACAAGTTATATGTACACAATACTAAAAATATGCAGTATAGTCTTAGAAAACAGTGCACACAATGTATAGTTACAATAGGATGCAATGGGGACACATAGGGATAGGGGCAACACAAACCATATACTCCAAAAGTGGAATGTGAACCACAAATGGACCCCAAACCTATGTTACCTTGTAGAGGGTCGCTGGGACTATTAGAAAATAGTGAGAGTTAGAAAAATAGCCCTCCCCAAGACCCTGAAAAGTGAGTGCAAAGTGCACTGAAGTTCCCCAAAAGACAAAGAAGTCGTGATAGAGGAATAATGCAGGAAAGACACAAACCAACAATGCAACAACTGTGGATTTCCAATCTAGGGTACCTGTGGAACAAGGGGACCAAGTCCAAAAGTCACAAGCAAGTCGGAGATGGGCAGATGCCCAGGAAATGCCAGCTGTGGGTGCAAAGAAGCTTCTACTGGACAGAAGAAGCTGAGGTTTCTGCAGGAACGAAAAGGGCTAGAGACTTCCCCTTTGGTGGACGGATTCCGCTTGCCGTGGACAGTCGTGCAAAAGTATTTTCCCGCCAAAAGAACGCCAACAAGCCTTGCTAGCTGCAAATCGTTTGGTTAGCGTTTATGGATGCTGCTGTGGCTCAGGAGGGACCAGGAGGTCGCAAATTGGACCAGGAGGTAGAGGGGACGTCGAGCAAGACAAGGAGCCCTCTTAGCAGCAGGTAGCATCCGGAGAAGTGCCAGAAACAGGCACTGCAAGGATGCGTGAAATGGTGCTTGCCAAAGTTGCACAAAGGAGTCCCACGTCGCCGGAGACCAACTTAGAAAGTCGTGCAATGCAGGTTAGAGTGCCGTGGAGCAAGGCTTGGTTGTGCACAAAGGATTTCCACCGGAAGTGCACGGAAGCCGGAGTATTTGAAAAAGACGTGGTTTCCAACAATGCAGTCTGGCGTGGGGAGGCAAGGACTTACCTCCACCAAACTTGGACTGAAGAGTCACTGGACTGTGGGTGTCACTTGGACAGAGTTTCTGGATTCGAGGGACCTCGCTCGTTGTGCTGAGAGGAGAGCCAAGGGACCGGTAATGCAGCTTTTTGGTGCCTGCGGTAGCAGGGGGAAGATTCCGTCGACCCACTGGAGATTTCTTCAGAGCTTCTAGTGCAGAGAGGAGGCAGACTACCCCCACAGCATGCACCACCAGGAAAACAGTCGAGAAGGCGGCAGGATCAGCGTTACAGAGTTGCAGTAGTCGTCTTTGCTACTATGTTGCAGTTTTGCAGGCTTCCAGAGCGGTCAGCAGTCGATTCCTTGGCAGAAGGTGAAGAGAGAGATGCAGAGGAACTCTGATGAGCTCTTGCATTCGTTATCTAAAGTTTTCCCAGAGACAGAGACCATAAATAGCCAGAAAAGAGGGTTTGACTACCTAGGAGAGAGGATAGGCTACTAACACCTGAAGGAGCCTATCAGAAGGAGTCTCTGACGTCACCTGGTGGCACTGGCCACTCAGAGCAGTCCAGTGTGCCAGCAGCACCTCTGTTTCCAAGATGGCAGAGGTCTGGAGCACACTGGAGGAGCTCTGGACACCTCCCAGAGGAGGTGCAGGTCAGGGGAGTGGTCACTCCCCTTTCCTTTGTCCAGTTTCGCGCCAGAGCAGGGCTAAGGGGTCCCTGAACCGGTGTAGACTGCCTTATGCAGAATTGGGCACATCTGTGCCCAAGAAAGCATTTCCAGAGGCTGGGGGAGGCTACTCCTCCCCTGCCTTCACACCATTTTCCAAAGGGAGAGGGTGTAACACCCTCTCTCAGAGGAAGTCCTTTGTTCTGCCATCCTGGGACAAGCCTGGCTTGACCCCAGGGGGCAGAACCCTGTCTGAGGGGTTGGCAGCAGCAGCAGCTGCAGTGAAACCCAGGAAAGGCAGTTTGGCAGTACCAGGGTCTGTGCTACAGACCACTGGGATCATGGGATTGTGCCAACTATGCCAGGATGGCATAGAGGGGGCAATTCCATGATCATAGACATGTTACATGGCCATATTCGGAGTTACCATTGTGAAGCTACACATAGGTATTGACCTATGTGTAGTGCACGCGTGTAATGGTGTCCCCGCACTCACAAAGTCCGGGGAATTTGCCCTGAACAATGTGGGGGCACCTTGGCTAGTGCCAGGGTGCTCACACACTAAGTAACTTTGCACCTAACCTTTACCAAGTAAAGGTTAGACATATAGGTGACTTATAAGGTACATAAGTGCAGTGAAAATGGCTGTGAAATAATGTGTGCATTATTTCACTCAGGCTGCAGTGGCAGGCCTGTGAAAGAATTGTCAGAGCTCCCTATGGGTGGCAAAAGAAATGCTGCAGCCCATAGGGATCTCCTGGAACCCCAATACCCTGGGTACCTCAGTACCATATACTAGGGAATTATAAGGGTGTTCCAGTAAGCCAATGTAAATTGGTAAAATTGGTCACTAGCCTGTTAGTGACAATTTGTAAAGAGAGAGCATAACCACTGAGGTTCTGGTTAGCAGAGCCTCAGTGAGACAGTTAGGCACCACACAGGGAACACATACATATAGGCCACGAACTTATGAGCACTGGATTCCTGACTAGCAGGGTCCCAGTGACACATAACAAACATACTGAAAACATAGGGTTTTCACTATGAGCACTGGGCCCTGGCTAGCAGGATCCCAGTGAGACAGTGAAAACACCCTGACATACACTCACAAACAGGCCAAAAGTGGGGGTAACAAGGCTAGAAAGAGGCTACTTTCTCACACTGAGGTAGTGGATGTGAATCTCCACTGGTTCTGGAGGGGGCTTTGTGTCCAGAGTGCTTCATCCTGCCAAGGACTGAGGTAGTGGATGAGATACTCCACTGAGGGTGGGGCAACATGGAAGCTGGCCAGGCCCCTGGAATTGACCACCAGCCTAATACGAATGACCACTGGGGATGGCAGCCATGTCTGTGGTGGTGCCACTGGCTCAGGATGTGGCGTGGCCTCTGGCGGTGCTGGCGGCGGGGTCAGTAGCGACGGTGCTTGCGTCGGTCACTGGGCCGGCGGTGCTGGTGGCGGCCTCAATGAGTGCGGTGCAGGTGGCTAGCTCACTGACTAGCGTGCCGGTGGCTGGCTCACTGATTGCCATTCTGGCGGCGGTGTCATGAGCAGCAGTGCTGGTGGCATGTTCACGGACCGCGGTGCTGGTGGCAATGTCATGAGCGGCGGTGCTGGTGGCGAGCTCACTGACCACTGTGCTGCTGAAGGGCACAGTGTCTGCGATGCTGGTGAAGGGCTCAGTATCTTGGGGGCTGGCAGCGGTGCCCATGCGGCAGTGCATGTGGCGGTGCCGGTGCCGGCCTTGTTCGCCGTGCAGGTTGGCAGCGACGCTGACTTGCCTTTCTTTTTCAGGCCCTTCCCTACCTTGGATGGTGGCGCAGCTGTCTTGCCACTCCCAACTATTGTCCTGGCTGAGCCCTTGGTGATAGGTGTTTTGGTCTTCTCCCTCCGGGATGTGGGCAACTTCTTTTGTTTTATAGGTGGAGGAATGTCCTTACACTGGCAGCCCTGTTGCTTGGTGCACTCCAGAATCTGGTTATTGCTGGTACCACTGTTCCCGGTGATGTGGTGGCTGTGGTGCTGGGTTGGGACCTGGAAAGGTGGGCCCTAGGGGACGGCGGGGTGGGGTGTAGGGAATAGGTCGACATTTGAGAGGAAAAGCTTTTTTGACACGCTGGGACGGGTAGATGGAGGGGTTTGGGAGTGGAGGAAGAGGTAGTGGTTGTAGGAGGTGTTCGTATGCCGACTATGGGTGAAGGTGCATGGGCTGGAGGCTTTCGGGAGGTGGATGGCTGTTGGGTGGGTGTGTGACTGCATTAGTGTACTTTGGGGAGGAGGGCTCACAGACACACTGGGAGAGGACATTGGGGATGTGTGAATGTTAGTGGGGGTGGTGAGTGTACATGAGCGATGTGTGGTGATGGGCGTGCTGGTGATGGAGGTAGTGGCTGAAGATGTAGTGCATGCAGGTGTGAGTGGAGACTTGACAGGGAGGGAGGAGGGAGACGTGGAGGAGGGGGACACAGTGGAGGCAGTGGATGTTGGCATGTGTGCATGGGTATGATGCTTGTGTGAGTGCTTATGGGATATGTGTTGCTTATGTTTGCCAGAGCCACCCTTGTGTGTTGAGGTGTGTGCATGCTGGTCTGATGGTGTGCTTGGGATAGGCTGTGGTAATGGGGATTGGGTCTGTGTGGAGGAAGTTAGAGGGGGGAGGCTGGACACAGGGACAATGGCTGCCATCATTGCAGAGGCCAGAGCCTGTAATGCTCGCTGTTGGGCTGCCTGGCCAGAATGAATGCCCTCCAGGTATGCATTTGTCTGTTGCAACTGCCTCTCTACACCCTGGATGGCATTCAGAATGGTAGACTTCCCAACAGTGAGAGATCTCAGGAGGTCAATAGCCTCCTCACTGAGGGCAGCAGGGCTGACTGGGGCAGGGCCTGAGGTGCCTGGGGTGAAGAAGATGCCCACACTCCTGGGTGAGCGGCCACAGGACACATGCTGAGGGGCTGCTGGGAGGGCGGTGCTGGTAGTGGGGGTGGCAGCTGTACCTGTAGATGTGGTGGGCACAGAGGGGCCGGCAACCGCAAGGGAGCTCCCATCAGAGGAAGATTCGGTGTCGCTGGTCTCAACTCCTGTCTCCACCGTGGAGCTCCCCTCGCCCTCCGTCCAACGGTGACTTCAGACTCCGTTGTCTCGCCCTCCAGGGCCATGTGGGATGCAGCTGCCTCCTGCTTCGGTGGCACAGCTCCTCCGCCTGATGATGCTAATGCACACAAGAACAGGGAGACCACAAAAAGGGGGGGGAAGAAAGAAGAAAGACATTTTCAGTGCATACAATATCGCTATCGTTGGCGGACATTACAGACACAGTAGCCCTCTGCACTACGCCATGCACTACGAGTTCCCTAATTAATCACAGGGACATGGGGTACATGGCCTATGCCCAATTGCTGCACACATGGAAGTCAGAGGAGCCTCATTAGGTGTAGATGGCTCTTACCACTAGTTGGGTAGGGGTGCCACTTAGCCTGCTTCACAAAGGGTCCTTGCCTACAAAGCTCGCCCTAGCCTAGGGGAACCCACTGCCCAGCTCCCCCACCCAGACACCTCCAATGCGCGCAGAGTCAGATGGATGTGACGGTACTCACCCCGTGGGGTTGCTGTGATGCCCTCAAGCGCCCATCCAACTCCGGATATGCCACTGCTAGGATCCGGAACATCAGGGAGGTCATGGTGCGACGGGCACCCCTCCCACGTTGGGAGGCCACCCCCATCCGGGCCTCCGCCATCTTCTTGCTCCAGCGGCGAATGTCCTCCCATCTTTTACGGCAGTGGGTGCTCCGTCTGTGGGTCCGGACGTCCTTGGCGATGGCATGCCAAATATCCTTCTTCTGGTGGGCACTGACCTGGAGGAATAATACAGGGGAAAAAGAAAAACTTTAACCGTCCTGACCGTCACAGTCATTGTCCCAAGTTCCCTCCCTTGCCCTAACGCACATACACTCACTGTACGCTCATGCAGGCCTCATCCCCTCCCCGTATTTTCCATACACACCACTCCAAAAAGGCACTGCCCATACAGCATGCTCACAGTGTACTCACCTGTTTGTCTGGAGGACCGTAAAGTAGCGGGTACTGGGGGAGGACCCCATCCACTAGTTTATCCAACTCTTCCGATGTGAAGGCAGGGGCCCTTTCCCCAGACACATGAGCCATCGTTGCTTCCAGACCGAGGTCACAGCAGCACTTGCAGTGTAGGTCCTCTCCTCTCAAAGATCAGGTATTAAGTGAGTGAAAAGACAGAAAATGGCGGTCACGTCCGCGGCGGTGCATACCGT